>NC_141910.1:73752500-74052500 GCF_057802395.1 Ceratotherium simum simum
CATTTATCAGATATGTGATTTGCAAACATTTCTCCAATTCCACAGGCTGTCTTCTCACTTTGTTGATAGTGTCCTTTGAAGCATAACAGTTTTTAACGAAGTCCCATTTATCAATTTTTTAAATCACTTACTCTTTTGACGTTATATCTAAGAAACCATTACCCAATACAGGGTCACGACACTTTACGCCTATGATATTTACTAGGAGTTTTGTAGTTTTACTTCTTACATTGAGATCCGTGATACATTTTGAGTTAGATTTTGTATATGATGTGAGGTGGGGGTCCACATTCGTTCTTTTGCGTGTGGATATCCAGTTGTCCTGGCGCTACTTGTTGAAAAGACTCTTCTTTCCCCCACTGAGTCGTCTTGGTACTCTTGCAAATATCAACTGACCATAAATGTAAGGGCTTATGTTTGGACTCTCAGTTCTATTCCATTGATCTATATGTCTATTCTTATGCCTTATAAAGCATCCTTATTTGTCTCCAGTAATGATTTTTTCTTGTAGTCTATTTTATCTGATATAAGCGTAGCCGCTCCAGCTCTCTTTTGGTGTTTTTTTTTTTCCTTTTTGTAAGGAAGATTAGCCCTGAGTTAACATCTGTCATCAATCCTCCTCTTTTTGCCGAGGAAGACTGGCTCTGGGCTAACATCCGTGCCCATCTTCCTCCACTTTATATGGGACACCGCCACAGCGTGGCCTGACAAGTGGTGCAGCAGTGTGCACCCGGGATCTGAACCCGGGGCCGCAACGGAGTGTACGCACTTAACCGCTATGCCACCGGGCTGGCCCCTCTCTCTTTTGGTTATTGTTTGCATGTGGCTTTTTAATTTTAATATATTTTGGGGACCTTTATGTGTTAAGATTTTCCACTGGTTTTACAGCTACACAGCACTCCCTTCATGGCTACACCATAACTTATGTATGAAGTCTTAGATTTGAGATCTGGAAATTCCACCACAGAGTATATGTAAGTGTGGGTACTCTTCTTTTTAATCCTTTCAGGCACTTTGTAGCCTCTCTCAATCTAAAGATTGGTGCTTTTATTCAAGCCTTGAAAATTATTCTATTATTTAAAAGCTGTTTCATCACCTTCTGTCTCTGTTTTCTCTTTATGTAGCTCGTCCTGCGAAACACTCTGGATTGGTCCTTTATGTCGTGACTTTTTCCTCATATTTTCTGTATCTTCCCCTTTTTGCTTTGCACTGTGAATTTTTCCTCACCTCTGCCTTCTAGAAAGCCAATTCAGCTTCAGCTGCATGACATTTTGTTTTGATTTTGCACATCTATGGAATGTGTTTACTTTGGCAGTTAAATTTTCACGTTCTCTCATTGCTCATTTTTCACAGCAGCCTGTTCTTATTAAATGGATGCAATACCATGTTGAATCTCTCTTATGAAATAAGTGTTTTTTAAAAAGTTATCTTCTGCTTTCTGAACGGTCCTTTTCTTTTCTCCCCTGGGGAAATTTGTTTTTCTTGGTGTTTTCTTTTCTTGCTGTTGATTTTCTTCTAATGTCTGATGACCCTGGGTTGTGTTTTCCTATTTACAAGTGAACAACTAGACTGATTAGTGTAGTTAGTTCTCCAGGGTCTGCCACACTTTTGATGTCTGTTTCCCCAGGTGGCCTTTCCTTTGATGGGGGTGCCACAGCCTCAGGTTAAGTCGACTGGGAGAGTACATGGCCTAAATGAACGTGTATCCTGGTGTATTTGAAAATACTTCCCTCGGGACACGACTCCTTGCTCCCCACCTGGCTTCTCACCTGTCCATTTGAAGGTCTGGCGTTCAGCTAACGTCTACCATTTCTCTCTCTTAGCTGCTGCACCTCCAGTAGAAGACCCATGGCTTCCTAGGTGTTGGTTGATTTCTTTAGCTCTTCGGTTTTATCCTGGGCGCTGCCACTGCTGCCAGCGACTCTGTAGGTGGGAAGGACTGGTTTCGGGATTGCATAGGCATTCTTTCCATTAACTGCCCTGGTTACAACCCAGTTGCCCCTGCAGCTCACAGTGCCGGCTGGAGCCCCTGGTGCCCTGGTGGGAAGAAAGGCTTCCACCTTCAGGCCGTTTCTCTCAGGTGTGGTTGGAGCCATTGCTTCATCTGCTCCAGCTCGTCTCCCACCGCAACTTCTTCTACTTTCTGTCTTCCAGAAAGCTCTCCAAATACCCAGCCTGCTATAGCTCCAGTTCCGTTTCTTGGCTCTAGTGTGGATTCAGGTACTTCAGTGAGTTCTTATTATCATGCAATAGAATTTTGGGAGTGAACAAGGAAAATGCACATGCCAGTTCTACCATTTTGAAAAGAGAACTTGGTGGGGCAGGTAATTGGGAGAGACAGAGAGAAAGAGGCATTTGCAGAACAGGGAATTGCTCGAGCTTTGATGTCACCCAACAGAATGAGTCATTCCACTTGGGGGAAGGACATCGGAGGTCCCTGCAGGGAGGGGTGGAAAGGATCCAAAGACAGATTGTACCCCCTGTCCCGGACCAGAACAAGGTGCCACTCATGGTTAACCTTGTTTCTTGTTTCTTTAATATCCCTTACCCAGCTCCACATCATGAAAATTTTTGCTTAACTGGTAAAATACATTGTTGAATCCCAACTAATACGGGCCCTCACATTTTCCGCTGAAAATATGGGAGGTAAATGAGTTAATTATTGTTTTTGAATTGACATGCTATTCAGGCTTTTGATTTATAACTTAATTGTACTGCTTTAGGTAACTTCCAATTTTTAACTGGATCTATTTGAATAAACTTCGTGTTCCATCTCAGTATCAGCCAAAGGAAGATGAAAAAGTAAGCTGGAGAGTTTAGTAGCTTTGTAACAATAGCATAAAATGTGGAATAATGATCTGTAAATGTGTCTAATTACATAAATAATGCATTTGTGTAATTGTCAAGTAAGGGGGTGTGCTAATGAATCAATTATTTTTAATTGTAGGATGCTTGATTGTTTCAGAAATATAATTGATTGTAATCAAGAATCAATTAAATGTTGATAGTAATTATGTTTATCAAGCTTAAATACATGACATCATTACACTATAACTGCTTCAGGAAGAAGAAACTAGAATGAGGTTATTATAAGTGAAGGAGAAATAGCTCATATTTATGCCAACAGCTCGGCGGTGGTAGGACTGCACAGTAATGAGGTAGACAGGAGGAGCGCATCTTCAGGGCTTATCAGTCAAGGCTGATGAAGGCAAACTCCTCCAGCTGTGAGCTCATCACATCCCCAAAGCTAAGCAGGTTTGTGCCTGTGGGGAGTGTCTGGATTAGAGACTTTTAAGATAAAAACCACAGGTGCGTGGTAGGTGTGGGCACGGCCAGGCCCCCCCGCAGCGTTGTTCTTGGTGAAAACTGTGTTGTGTGATCCTAGATTATTTAGGCTCTTTTGAAGTGTGTGTGGCGCCTGACTTGGCCCCGCGGCTCTGCCCACGTTGACTTGAGACACTCTGACCCCGTTACAGTCCCCTCAGGTTGTCTGCATGTTGTGGAAATGAATGTTACTATGTGAGAAGGCGCTGAATTGAACATCCACACATTGTAAATGCTAGCCTGCAGACCCTCTGTCTCTGGGACTGTGTCTCACTCAGATTTGTGTTCCCAGTGCCTGCCACGTAGTAGGTGCTAACAAATGTCAAATGAGCAATAAAGGAATTGTTCAGGATTCATTAGCTAGTTAGGCTATTGCTTCTAGGTGGCTCCTTTTCTCCACCAGTGTTGACTTACCCATGCTCGCCCCCTCATTCATTCATTCGTTCAATAGATGTTTACTGACCATCTGCTATGTGCTAAGAACTGTCCCAGAGGTTTAGGATCTATTGTTTAACACGGTAAGACAGTCCTTACCCTCGTGGGGCTCATAGTGAATAAACGGAAGCAGGTAATTGTACAAGTCACCGAGATAGGATGTGACGAATATTGTTGGGACGCCTCGTCCAAGTCTGCACAGATGGCAAGTGGGGAGCTGGGAACAGCAACCAGGCAGATGACCGCTGAGCCCCAGCCCTTCCCCACCACATGGGCCTCCTCTGCAGCTTGGCGTTTGGAGCCTTCCCAATGCCGTCCTTTTCCGCCATTTTCATTCCCTGGGCTGGGCGCTGGGTTAGGGCCCTCTGTCCTGAAGCACAGACCCTTCATCTGCTGGGGATTTTCTTTCGTCATTTCCTCCTCTCTGCTCTCCTCTCTCTCTGGTGCTCCTACTTTTTAATGTTGGATCTCCTGGGCTGACACTCTAATTTTTTGTAATTTCAACCCCATTTTTCACCTTTTTGTTTTTTTCTACTTTATAATCCAAAGTTGCTATTTTCAATGTTTGTTATTTTACTTTTTAATTTCCAAGTTTTTCTTTTTCTCTGAATGTTCTCTTTTCATAGCATACTGGTTTCATTTTACAAATTCATTTTCTGTTCTTTTCTTTCTCAGCAAATTAGTGATAGTTTCTTGTAAAATTTTTCTTATGTTCTTGTTCTTTCTTTCTGAGTTGTGTTTTTTGTTTGCTTGTTGGCGTTTGTCTGTTTTGTGTGTGTGTGTGTGTGAGCAGCCTCACGGTCTCGGTGCTGCCTGCTACTTTGGCAGTTCCGGATCCAAACCTTTTTTAAGAGTGGTGATTACCCCACCCCAGAGGGTGAATTTAAGAACAGCTGAAACTGCTGATCACTCCCACCTTCTCTGCTCTCAAGCCTGCAGGGTCTGTTTGGTCACCTCCAGACTCAGGCTTCTCCACTCATCTTCCAGGCCTTCCCTGGGTGGGGACCTGGAGCATCATCCTTCACCCTGGCTGGGCCAGGCTCTCTGGTCCTGCTTCCGGCGTAGCGCCATCGCGAGGCCTGGCCTAGCTCCACAGCAAGCCCGGCTCCCTGGGAGAAGGGCAGGGCTTGTGAAATGATCTAATCCCTGAAGACGTGTTGGCTCGGCGTCTCCCAGGGTGGTCGGGGGACTAGCACAGGGTGAGTGCTGATTAAAAGTGCTGATTAAAGATCCTAATTCTTTGGCCCTGCCCCCACACGAGTGAATAAGGATCTCAGCTGTGTGGGGCTTACATCTGGAATATTATTAAAATCCATTGATATTTGAGACCACGTGGCTTTGCTGGTGAAAGCTGCTCCCAGGCTGAGGCTGACTCACGCCTGACTCTTCAAAGTTGCGCTGAGCAATGGTCTCTGCAGCTCTCAGCACCAAGCAGTGTCCACACAGAGTCCCCTGTGGAACAAATAGATCAGAGGACGCTTACATGAACAAGGGCAAGGACACACGCGTGCATGCATACACGCACTGACACACATGCACACACGCACATGTGCACACACTCCCAGTTAGATGTGGGTAAGACGTGGTCACGGAAAGGTGAGGTTGGTTGGAAAGAGCTTCCAAATCAGGAAAGGCTTCCTTGGGCTGATTTCTGTGATCTTGAATGCATGCCCCAAGCATGGCCGTGGCCCCAGGGAGCCGGAGGGGTAGACCTTTGAATCCAGAACCAACTGTAGCAGCTTTTGAACTTTTTATTCTGTTTCTGGTGAGTCTAATCTTCTATCTAATTTGCATTTCACTACCTGGCATGGGTAGCACCACTTCCCAGCAGGTTTTCCCTCTGGACACACTGGCCGTGTGGTCCCCACTGGACTTCATGTTGAAGTTCGCCTGTGTTTCTGTCCTCCCCGAGCCGACTCTGGGGACTTCTGGCTCTGCTGCTCCTCCTGACTGCAGTGCTGGGGCCATGCCAGGTTCCTCCCCTGCATCCACGGGAAGTGTCTGAGCCCCACCTTAGCTCATTAATCCATCCCCTGATCACTGAGTGCCTCCTTACCCCGGGCGGTGTTGGGCACAGAGGAGCAGAGCCCCTCAGTCAGAGGATCCCACCGTCACAGGGCCGGCCAGGGAGCCAGGAGTGTGCTGGGGTCTTGTGGGTGGGAGCAGGCCCAGAGGGAACTCTGCTGGGCTTGGAGGGGCAGGGCTGAAGAAGGCCTTGGGTCCCACGGGGTGGCTGGGCGTTTTGAAGAAAAGAGGGTTTGAGAAGGTTGGGAGGTAAATGCTCAGGGCAGGGGGCAGCAGGTGTGTCGCCCCCTCCAGGCTCTAGAGGAAGGTGGGAGAAGGTGTGAGGCAGAGCAGTCGTCCTGGGGAGGGAGGGAGGACTCGGGGACCAGAGAGCTGCACACGGGTTGGCATGTGCTGGTGGAGTGTCGCATCTGCCCTCCTGTGAGCCCAGGCATGTCACAGGAGGTCAGGGGAGGGGCAGCGGTGTCACAGGGATCTGGAGACCCGCCTGCAGGATGGGCAGAATTCAGCTGGACATCGAGGAGGCAAGTGATGTGTTGGTGTGGGCGTGAGGGGCCTGGATCCTGACGCACAGGGGAAGGAAGAGCCTCGAGGCCCCGGGGTCTGGTGCCTCTGGGTGAGTGACGGTGCAGCAGGGCATTGGCCAGAAGTTGCCGCCATCACAGACGCGGCAGAGGACGCGTAGGATGTTTCTGTGACCCTGTCAAACTCGAGGCACAAAGGATGATACCATCAGCAGAACTGCACAAGGTGTGAGGGGCCAAGGACGGGCTCTCTGTGAGGGGCAGCAGGACACACAGCCTGCTGGGCATCGGGACAGACGTGAGGGTATGAGTGACAAAGCCAGGACGGGGCCCAGAGCTCAGCGAGAGCGCTCGATGGCGCCTACGAGGGAGTGATGTCATTTAAATCTCGGCGGTTGTTGTTTTGTATTGACACGATTTTAGAGACTGGATAAGAACCATGTTTTTAACTAAATTAACTGAGTTGGCAGCAACTTCTTGAAGATTCTACTGAAGCCTAGCAAGGCCAGACTGGCCCCACCCCACACACACATACCAGATATTTCTGGGAATTGATGTCGTGAATAATACATGCCAACCCATTTTTACAGGAGTAGGAAAAGGAATAAAATGTATCCTGTGAGGCTACCTGGGGAAGACAGGTACGTGTAAATAAAATATAAGTCAATAATGAGAAGGCTGTCCTAAGCCACGGCCGAGGCGTGTTGTGCAGTGGGGATTGTGGGGCTCGCCCCTCACTCCCTTGAGGCCTGAGGCCGGGCAGGTGGGGCAGCAGGCCCAGGGGCGAAGTGCAGAGACCTGGGGCAGTGAGCGGTGGTTCACTGGGGACAGGGGGACATGTGTGACCGGGCTGAGGAACGCCAGCTCTCTGGTGTCCATCCCCGGTGTCTCCTCCGCAGTCTGGCTGGGCGTCACCTGTGGGGTTTCTCTGGACAGTCATGGAATCCGGCTCAGTGCAGGACCCCAGCTCCTCTCCGGGTGGACAGACGGCGGCAGATCTTGGGGCAGATCTGGTGGGCCCCGAGTGGCGTGCCCCAGCTGGGCTGGTCCAGGTGGGAAAGCTCTCAGGGAGGCCCGGCAGGATCTCCTTCTCTTTCTCCTTCCTCCTCGTCTCTCCTGCTTCTTCCTTTGCCCCTGGTCCTCCTCTTTGCCCCTTTCGTGCTCCACGTGTGCTCGTTCTTGCCCCTTCCGCCTCTTTTTTGCCTTAAAATAAGACACCAGTTTAAACAAATGGAGCGACTACTTCTGAAGTTCCAACGCTGTTTCTCTGGAGTGCAGACCTCTCCTCTGTCTTTCCTGAGCCTCTCTGGTGAGGTTGCTTTTGCAGGGCAGCCTGTGGGCGCCCTGGCCCTGCCCTCGGCAAGGCCCTCCAGGTGTGCAGTCACACACAGCCACGGCTCGGCAGCGCTACGTTGTCATGCGATTCCACGGAAGGGCTCTCCTCTTCCTCTTGCTGTGTTGCACACATTTCCAGCCCTGCTGAGAGTTGGATGTGCTGCTGCTGTCGGGCAGGATGCAGGACTGGACAGCCAGGTCTTTCAATACGGGGCTTATTCCTTTTTTGGTAACCCCTAAGGGGAGGTGGGCCAGATGTTCTGAATGAGGTCTCTAATTTCCTGAGGGGATGTTTGCCCTCCTCCTCAGCTTGACTGCTAGTAAAGGCACAGGAGCCTGTTTCAGTGAGCAACCCAGAAAACTCGCACCCCAGTCTCCTTCAGGGAGCACGGTCTTCTTTTCAGGGCAGCCTGATCCAGAGGCGGATAACCTGAGCCGGAGGAGGAGGAGCGCCAGAGGCGGGGCTGCCCGCTCACCTAACCCAGTGCTTCTGCTTTCAACATGAAGCTCCTTTGTGATCTCAGAAGCTTTCGGAGCCCCTCCCCACAATATTGCTGCTTATCTTTTAGCACTTGCTGATTGAGGAAAAAGCGTAAATAAAACTACCATGCATTTAGTTATAGTTTTAAAGTGGATTCACGTTTTATAAAATACAACAGCATCTACACACATTTGAAAACAGTCTATTACTTAGTCTACGGCCAACTCCTAGAGTCGCACGGATTTGTGGAACCCTCGCAGTAACTCCGAGGGCCCTGAGGGTGTGCTGTCTCTAAAATCTGCTGCTGTGGATGCTTTGAAAGCTCTCCCTAAACTAGACCAGACCAGCAGAGCCTTGCGTGTCGACTGCATTTTATCCACCCTCCCTTTCCCACAGAACCTTTCCTCTGCTGAGCTGCACTGTGTTGTGATGTTATTGGCCTGAGGGACACCATGGAAGACGGTGCCATGGAACCTGTGTGACACGAGGAGGTTGTGGAGACATTATTATCACGTGGCTCAGGCAGGTCTCTGGTTGCCTGCAGTGGTAGCCTGTTCCGGCTGATCTGGGTGAAAAGAAGCTGCCTAAGAGGACGCGGGGAGGACGTCTGCTCCTAGCTGTGGCAGAGTACCTGGTCCTGGACTCACCCCCATGAAACAACCATAAAATTGGGCAGAATCCATGAGACAACTGTGTTCAGGTGTGGACAACAGGCAGTGCAAGACTGTGACCCCCAGAGAGGAGGAACTGGCGAGCGTGCCCCACGGTTGCCTTGGCCCTCGGCCGGGTTAAAATTTCCCATTTTGGCAGAGAAAACTGGAGTCTGCGGGAGTGCGGTGATCTCATCAGGCTAAGGAGGCAGAGGGCAGAGTTGAGGAGGCTGATGCACCTGGAGTCAGCAGGGTGGGGCTGGCAGGAGAGGGAGCTGTGCAGAGGGGAGCCCAGGAGCCATGTGTGGCTCTCTGGGCGGCTTGGTAGGGGTCTGGGCTGTGCGGGCCCGGGCTAGAGTGCATGGGGCTACCAGGGATTAGCCGCTGTGGGGCTGAGGACGGGACAGAGAGACCAGAGGTCAAGCAGTGCTGGGGGACATTTGTCTACTGGCGTAGACAGACACTGTTAGCACCTCATTAACACCCTGGGCATTCATCCCACAGGATGAAGGAATAAAATCCATCCCCTAGAGTAAGTCCTCTCCCAGATCTTCCCTCACAGTGTAGGACTGAGCCCTGACAAGGTCTGCAGAGGACAGGGTGTGGAGGTTGAGCTCTCCCAAGTTGGAGAGCTTGGGCAAAAGTAAAAATGGACAAAACCAAAACCAACAAAAATCAAGTCTATGTCAGTTCAAGGTGATTAGCCGGTAAATGAACTGCCTAATAGAATTAAAACAAAAAACACCACACTCTTCAGAAGAAGATAACAGAATACGGAGTCTATATAATGTGTCTTCAATAATGGTCAATATACAGAGGAACAGGAAAATGTGACTGATGCTAAAGGAAAAAGAGCAATTAAAAGAAACGGACTCAAGATAGCCAAATGTTAGATTTATCTGAAAAAGATTATAAATCAGTTATTCTAATTATATGTTTAAAAATCCAAAGGAAAACGTGTTTAAAGAATTCAGGGGGGTGGCCTGGTGGCACAGCGGTTAAGTGCGTGAGCTCTGCTTCGGTGGCCTGGGGTTCGCAGGTTCGGATCCCGGGCACACACCAACGCACTGCTTGTCAAGCCACGCTGTGGTGGCGTCCCATGTAAAGCTGAGTAAGATGGGCACAGATGTTAGCTCAGGGCCAATCTTCCTCACCAAAAAAAAAAAAAAAAAGAATTCAGGGAAAATATGTTCTTCATGAGTTCACGGGTAGGGAATCTCAGCAGAGAAATAGAAACTACAGAAAAACCAAATGGAAACTCTCTAGAACTGAAAAGAACAACAACTGAAGTAATATAATGTATCGGCTTCACATTGGATAGAAGAAGGCAGAAGAAAAAGTCTGTAAACCTGAAGATAAATCAATAGAATTTATCCAATTTAAAGATGAGAGAGAAAAAATATTGAGGAAAAATGAACAGTTTCACAAGTAATAAGAGTCTTCTAAAGTGAAGACTGTGAGAGTAGGGCAGAAAAAAACATTTGAGGAAATAATAGCTGAAAATTTTCCAAATTTGGTGGAAAAGCTTTAAATCAAATTAGAGGTTCAGGAAGCTCAGCTACCCCCAAGTGGGATAAATACAGAGAATACCACAGCTGTGCACGTCATACTCAAATCGCTAAAAACCAAAGACAAAATCTTGAAAGCAGCTTAAAAAAGAAAAAACAAGCAAAAAGACCTAGGGGAGGACAATGATAAAAATGATGACCATCTTCTGATAAAATATAAAGAAGTCCAGAAAACATTGGAAGAACATCTTCAAACTTTTGAAAGAAAAAAAAAGCTGTCTATCTAGAACTTTCTATTTAGTGAAATATCTTTCAAAAATGAGTGAAATAAAGACATTTACAGAAAAACAGAAAACTGAGAGAATTTGTCACCAGCAGACCTGCACTACAGGAAATGTTAAAGGAAATCCTCAGATTGCAGGGAAATGAAAATGTGAATTTGCAGGAATTTACAGAAAGATGAGCACCAGAACTGGAAAATAAGTAAGTAAATATAAATTGCTTTCTTTTCTCATAATTTCCTTAGAAGACAACTGATTAAGACAAAAATAATAACACTTCAAGGTGAAGTTTATAAAGTATGTAGAAGTAAAAGACACGAAAACCATAGTATGAAAAACAGGGAGTGGAGTGGGTGGGTCAATGGAATCGTGTTGTAAAGAGAAGCGTGAATTTGAGGTGGGAGACGCAAAGTGGCGGATGTGGAGCGAGACGTGTGGAATGTTATAATATTGACTCCAACTACACTTTGATAATGTAAGGATGTGTATTGTTCTAGAGTAACAACTAAAAACAATTAAGGGAAAAAGAAGCTAAGAAGCTGATAGAGGCTATAAAATGAAATCCTGATAAACATTTGATGAACACAAGAGAAGGCAGGAAAGAAGCAACAGAGGGATAAAAGAATAGAAGTGACAAATTTAAAACCAACCAAATAAGTAATTACATTAAATTTAATTGGACTAAGTAGTCTAATTAAGAGGCAGAGATTGTCAGATTGGATAAAAAAGCAATCTCCAATTATATGCTGCTTAGAAAGATGCACTTTAAAGTTGAAGACACAAATAGATTGATATCAAAGAATAAAAGAAAGTGAAACTGTGCACACAGGATGCACAAGAAAGCTGTTGTGGCTCTATTAATACCGGACAAAGGAGACTGCAAGACAAGAGATAAGAAGACCATTTCATAATGAAGAATGTGCAGTGCATCTGGGAGACGTGACAATCCAAAACAGGCATGCACCTGGAAACAAAGCTTCAAAATTCATGATGCAAAAAGTGATAGTACTAAAGGAAAAAATAGACATATCCACAATCATTATCAGAAGTTTTTAACTCTGATAACATGATTTATCTGGACAGCATTATCAACCGACTTGATGTATTTGACATTTACAGATCACCACACTCTACACAATAACGTCTTCTTTTCACATGAACATGGAACAATCACCAGGACACACTGGGCCATAAAAAGTTTCAGTAAATTTTTGAAGATTCATATGTAACATAATGTCTTCTGACTAAAATAGATTTAAGTTTGAAACAATAAGATATCTAGAAAATTTTCAAACTGTTGGAAATAAAAAATATGCTTCTAAAAAGCACATGGGTCAAAGAAGAGATCACATTGGAAACTGGAAAAAAATACAAACTAAAGGATAAGAAACACACAACATGTCAAAATTTGTGTGAAATAGCTAAAGGAGATTAGAGGGGGAATTTGTGGCTTTAAATGCATATTTCATAAAAGAAGAAAGGTTAAAATCAATGATGTGAGTTTCCTCCATTAGGTACTGGAGAAGGAACAAGTTAAATCCAAATAATTAGAATTAAAAAAGAAGGACTATCTGATCAGAAATCAATAATATAGAAATCAGACAAACAATAGAGGAAATGAACAAAGCCAAACACTGGTTCTTTGAAAAGATTAACAAAATTGATAAATCTGCAGAAAGGAAAATAAAGAAAACACGAAGACACAAATTCCCAATGCCAGGAAAAAGAACAAGGGAATATTGCTACATATCCTGCAGATATTTTAAGAAGGAAAATATTACAACCAACTTTATGACAATAAATTTTGCAACTTAGATAAAATGGAAACATTTCTGAAAAACAGAACTTAATAAACTTACTCAAGAAGAAATTAAAAGTCTGAATAGCCCTATATTTAATAAAAATTAGAGTAATCAAACACTTTTCTACAGAGAAAACACTGGACCCAAATGGTTTTATTAGTTAATTATATCAAATACTTAAGGAAAATAAGATATTACCAATCTTACACAAGCTCTTTCAGAAAGCAGAGGAAGACTGAAAACTTCCCAACTCATGTTGTGAGGCCAGTATTCCTCTGAGATCAGTGCTAGTTAAAGATAGTCTAAGAGAAGTACAGACCTATATTCCCATGAAAACAAACAAAAAATCCTTATCAAAAGTATTTTCACATCAAATCTTGTATTATATGAAAACGATATTATGTCATGATCAAGTAGGGTCTGTCTCTGGAATGCAAGTCTAGTTCAACATTAAAAAATCCATCAATGTGGGTTCCACATTGGTGAAGTAAGATCCTAACCAACCAACCCTCCTGAAATTAACTAAAATTTCTGAACAACGAAAAAAAGACTACCTGAATACTCTGAAAAGTGAACAAACCAGGCAGTTTTTGGATGAGAGGCCAATTTTGGAAGAAGGTTCTGGCAGAGTGTGGGTTATGAAGGCAGCTGCAGTCGTGGCTCAGAAAGGTTGAAATCCCCCAAGAGACCCTTGCTCGCTGGAAGAACCCTGTGCAAACTCAGTTTGTTGGTGTGGGTGGCACTGACCCCGCAGCTGCCCTGGCTGTCACCAGACCTCTCCCCTCAGGTCTGCGTCCCGGTGGATTCGACGCGTAGGTTGCAGCAGCGTGTGGCGGCTTCTCTGCGGCTTGCCCACAGTGTGGTTCTGGAGGCAGACACACATGTTTCAGTCTGTTGTGAGTTCCCATTCGTCCTCAAGGTTCCAGTTCCTCCACAGAGGATCCTCTTTGTTCTTGGCTCAGCCACACCTGGTCTCCTTCCTAATTGCTGTCTGGCTGACCCCTACCCCCTCTTATCTGGACCTCCTTTTTGCTTTTCTCTATTGTCCCTGTCCTGCTGTATTTTGATCCAACTTCTAGAAGTTTGTTCTCTGTACAGACCTTGTCCTGTAGAGAGTGCTCATTGATCAGTTTGGAGAGTTAGAGCCCTTCAGTTTCTGTGCAGACCCTTTACACTGCTATGGAGGTGGGCAGAAGCATCTCCAGTTTCAGCTGCTGTTCTGAGGTCTGTCAGACGCCCATCTCCTCCCTCTGCTTTCCCCTCACAGACACCAGTGCTACGCAGAACATGTGGGTGGGAGTGGTTTGTCCTCCTCTACTTATATTTTGGGGTTTGTGGGAAAACTTTATGTAGTGGGTTGACTTATGTCCCTCACAAAGATATGTTGAAGTCTTAAGTCCCAGTACCTGTGAGCGTGACCTTAATTGGAATAGGGTCTTTGCAGATGTAATTAATTGGGGATCTTGAGATCATCCTGAATTTAGGGTGGGCCCTAAATCCCAAGACTGGTGTTCTTATAAAGGAAAGGAGAGGGAGACTCAACGCAGAGAGATGCAGAGGTGGAGGCAGAGCCTGGCGTGGTGCAGCTTCAAGCCAAGGACGGCGAGGATTGGCAGCAGTCCTAAGAAGCTCAGAGAGGCCTGCCACGGATTCTCCCTCAGAGCCTCCAGGAACAACCAAGCCCGCTGACGCCTTGACCTGGGCCTTCTGGCCTCTACGACTGTGAGGGAGTCAATTCTGTTGTTTTAGCAGCCAAGTTGGTGGTAACTTGGTACAACAGCCCCAGGAAACTAGTATGCGGGATCACCTGGTGTCTGTGTCCATGCAGGCTGCTGTAACAGAACACCACAGACTGTGGCTTATAGGCAACAGACATATTTCTTACAGTTCTGTTGGTGGGAAGTCCAAGATCAAGGCACTGACAGATTCGGTGTCTGGTGAGGACCCTCTTCCTGGGTCACAGACGGCATCTTCTCACCGTGTCCTCACATGGCGGAGGGCTGAGGGAGCTATGTGGGATCTCTGTTATAAGGACACATTCCTGAGGGCTCCACCCTCGGGACCAAATCATCCTCCTAAAGTCCTCACCTCCCAGCGCCATCACCCTGGCATTAGGTTTTGACATATGAATTTTGGGGAGACACAAACATTTAGTCAGTGGCACCTGGTTTGATTTTAAATGTTGTCTGTGTGGTTTTGGTTCTGCTGTCTGGTTGCCATATCTGCTTTTTATGTGGAGAATTGAAGGGATTGTAAAACCGTGCTGTCACTGCCACCTTATTCCCAAATTGGATTAATTCCCTTTCTGTGCATTCTGGATCCCTGTCCTCCAGAGCCTCTGCCTCTCCATGGCGTCTAGACTGAGCCCTCTTCCAGCCTGTCCGTGCCGTCACTGTGGGGATGACACGGTCGCAGTTGTCCTGGGACTCCTTCCCTGCTCTCTCAGGCTGGGGGTCCTGCTCCCTGTTCCCTGTAGCTTCAGTTTGTTGGCTCATTTGTTTTTTATTTACCCGATTTTGGAATGGAGCTCTATATTTTTTAGTTCTTGCATGTCTGGGAATGCTTTTATTCTGCAAGACATGGTAATTTGCTGGTTTAAGAAATCACAGCATTGGAGGCAGTGTTCCATTGTTTTCCAGAACTAGTGCTGTTGACATCGGAGGCGTCCCCTCTCTTGTTCTTTGTATGTGACCTATTTTTCCTTTCTGGAAGCTTTTAAGATTGTTCATTTATTTATTTCATCTTTAAAGCTTCATACGCTGCAGTGTGTACCCCCCTTAGTCGTTGTTGAGGGTCCTCAGTGGGCCTTCTCAGTGGAAGAAACATTTCCTGTGTTATCTCTTTGGTTCTCTCCTTCCATCTGTACTGTTTGTGGTGTTTCTAACATGTGGATATTGGACATCCTGTGTTGATCCTCTAACTAACATTTTCTCTGTTCCATTTCCTCTCTACCAGATTTCCTTTCCTTTATTTTCCAATTTGTCCTTCGAAGTTTTAGTTTAACCTACCATAATTTTAATTTTAAAGAGCTCTCTCTTTTTCTTATTCTCTTATATTCCTAGCATCTTTTTTTAATGAATTCAGTAGTTCCCTGACCCGAGAGTATTTCTTATGTATAATTTTTTCCTCCACTTTTTTCTGTTTCTTTACTATCTCTTTCCTCCAGATTCTTTTTCCTCCTTTGTCTCTTTTGGTCTTTGGTGCTTGGCTGTCTGTTCATGTTTAGTAGTGAAGAACTTCATGAGTGGGAAGCTGTGGGTGTGATAAGGGGCTGTGAACTGGTTGACTTCAGTGTTGGGTCACAGGGGTGAGACAGCGAGTGTTAGTGTATAGAGGAGCTTTCCCTCCATTCAATGACTCCCAGCAGATCCTCTGATTTCCCCTGGGATCTAACCTGATGCTGGCAGCTTCCCCACAGGGGGTGGCTGAGGGTGGGTGGGGATGGAGTGGAAGCGGGGAAGTCACCGGGGGGATCCAGTCTTTTGGTGTGCAGTTTTAATTAATCCCCTTATTAGAGTCCTCGCCTTAGCCCACCTCTAACTGTTCCTGGTGCCCCCAGCCCAGGGCCTAGGTGTTAGATTTCTCTAGGGGTGAGTGTCCCATGTCCTGCTCCTGGTGTGTGGTCAGGAAGGAGGGGGTTATCTGGCTGTGTGAGTTTGGAAGCCCTCCTGGGTCGTCCACCTGCTCTATGAATCTCTACTCAACCCCTATTTCTGGTCTTGCTCCTCATGCCCATGACCACCCATCCCAGCTCCCTTCCGGGGAACCGGCCTCCGTGGCCTGACCTTCCTTCCCTGGTTCCTCCCTGGTTCCTCTCCTGGTTCCTCCCTGGTTCTTCTCCTTGTTCTTTTCCTGGTTCTTCCTGTTCTTTTCCTGGTTCCTCTCCTGGTTCCTCCCTGGTTCCTCCCTGGTTCCTCCCTAGTTCTTCTCCTGGTTCCTCCCTGTTTCCTCTCCTGGTTCTTTTCCTGGTTCCTCCCTGGTTCCTCTCCCGGTTCCCTCCTGGTTCCTCTCCTGGTCCTTTTCCTGGTTCCTCTCCTGGTTCCTCCCTGGTTCCTCTCCTGGTTCCTCTCCTGGTTCTTTTCCTGGTTCCTCTCCTGGCTCCTCCCTGGTTCCTCTTCTGGTTCTTTTCCTGGTTCCTCCCTGGTTCCTCCCTGGTTCCTCTCCTGGTTCCTCTCCTGGTTCCTCTATTGGTTCTTCCCCTGCCCTCTCTCCAGGTTCTTCTCCTAGTTCCTTTCCTGGTTACTCTGCTGGTTCTTTTCCTGGTTCCTCTCCTGGTTCTCCCCCTGATTCCTCTCTTGTTTCCTCTCCTGGTTCCTCTTCTGCTTTTTCTCCTAGTTCCCTTCCTGGTCCCCTGGGCAGGAGCAGCTGACTGTGGCTGCCTTAGCTTTGATAAGTATTTTCTATTTTCATATTATCTGTGACAGTGTTCTGTCTGCTTAGCGTTTATATCCCATTCTATCTGGTCTTGCATGTTTATAACATTTTATTCCTTCACGGTTATTTTGTGGGCTCTAGGGAGGGATGGGCGACTTGTGTGGTCAATGTGTCCTATTCACCATACTTCTCATCGACTTTTAGTTTGTGTTGCCCTGTTATATTCTATGTCTTCCTGAGGAATCTCCTTGGGTCCTACCTGGAGCAGGCCAGGAGTGTGAGTAGGCACCCCAGGGTTTTGCCAATGGCCGGCAGTCATCAAGTCTGGAGCTACCTGGGAGGTGGGTGACCCCATTCTGCCCTTGTCCTCATTCCCACCTACCTGAAAGATCAGGTGCCTGATCCTTCAAGAGTTAAATCCCAGGGAGTACCTTCAGCTGGCAAGTGGGGCCACAGAGGTGGGAGATCCCTGACTTTGACTCTGGTCCAAGCTGGGCCTGCACCCCCAGCTTTGTGACCCACCTGAGCTGGCCAAACCCCAGCATCTGTTGTCTTAGGACGCTTGTGTGGACTGGATGTGAGGAGAAGTATTGAAAACCCTTGCGCGGTGCCCAGTACACAGGCGAGCCTCGGCCAATTCTGGCTTCAGCTCATCCCCGTGGGCCAGAGGAAGGAGAGCGCCTGCATGTGGCATGGCGGGAAGATGGTCTCTAGAGGCCCGGGACAGTGCTGGGGGCCAAACACACACACACCCACACACCCACAAACACACGATTCCTTCTAGACTGTGAGTCCTCCAAAAGCAGAGGCTGTGTTGTTTCTCTTTGTGCATTAGTTTCTGCCTCTTCCTAGGAGGTTGGTGAATGTGTGTGGAATTGAGCTAAGCCACGGGGAGGGGTCTTTCCCTATGGGAGATCAGAGACCTTCCCTTTGTCTGCCCTTCCCTCCACCTGGGCCAGGTGGTCAGCTGAGTGTCAGCCCACATGCAGGTGTGATGGGGGCTCACTATGGTGAGGCTTGGAGGACATGGGGGGAGAACCCCCAAGCAGGGCTTGAGAAACTGTTCTAAAATGCAAAGAACCATGTCCCCTAACCCTAGAGGTGCCAGGACCATGTCCCTCCCCCCTGGGGTTGCCAGGTCCATGTCCCCCTACCCTGGAGGTGCCAGGATCATGTCCCCCTACCCTGGAGGTGCCAGGATCATGTCCCCCCACCCTGGAGGTGCCAGGATCATGTCCTCCCACCCTGGAAGGGCCAGGATCATGTCTTCCCACCCTGGGGGTGCCCAAGGGCTGCATGGGTGGCTTTGCAGTTGCCCACTTGTTATCTCCTGATAACTTTCTCAATTTGTTGTAGAATTTGCCATAGGAATTAGATTCCTTATGGTGAAAAATGATGTTTATTCACCATGAAGGTTAAGAAAAACAGCCCTTGAAAAGGAATGAGCTTTTGTCAGAGGATTTTTTTTAATGAACAGGATTATGTTTATACAATTGTGCATTTTGCATGTACATTTTTCAAAAAGGAGTGAGGACTTTTCAGAGTAAATGAAATCCTTTAATTAGAAAGTATTTGAAAAAGCAGAATAGGAAATAATACCGCACTTTCAGCTCTGCCTGTATCTCCTCTGAGGGCCTAATAACACATGTATAGATTGCTGGGTTTTCTGCTGAAAATAAGCTTGTTGTGCAAAAGCTGCAGCCCTGTGGCTTTGAAAGAATGAGGCTGTCAGAATGGTCTGGGTCAGGACAAAGACTCAAATGTCAGTGTGCCCAAGTTGGTACAAGTACAGCATGTCCCTGGTGGGACCCCGTGTTTCTACCATGACCCCGTGGTCTGATGCAGATGGTCGCCAGGCCACGCTCATGGAAGAAACGTTTGCAATGATGATTATGAGGCTTGGAGGAGAGGACAATTGTTGAGGGATGATGGGATCCTGGACTGATGGAGCAGGGTGGGCCAGTGGACGGCCACTCTAGACTGACTGGACCCAACAAGAAAATGCAGACCCCACAGGTGTAGTGATTCGCCAGATCAGTAGTTCTCAGCTGGGGGCTGTTTTGCCCCCTTGACGATGTCTGCAGACACTTTTGATCATCACGGCTGCAGGGAGGCACTACTGGCGTCTAATGGATAGAGGCCAGAGATGCTGCTACATACCCTACAGTGCATAGGACCCACGACAGAGAATCATCGGGTCTAAAATCACCGTGGCCGCTGTTGAGAAATTCTAGTCTAAACCCCAGAACTCCTGACTTTCAGTCCAGCGTCTTTGCTAGAAGCTTTTGGTTGGCTCAGAAAGCACACATACATTTCATGATGACTTACCGGAAAAACTCGAGGGGCGAATAGTGCTCTTCCAGGTGTGGTGCTGGTGTAGCAGACCACGTCAGAATTATGTGCAAACTGAAAAGCAGACTCTGTATCAAAGATAACCAATACCTGGCTGCTACGCCACATGGCCCCTCCCTGGCCCATGGCAGGCATGGCCCATCTTGGCACTCTTTCTCCTTCTGGCTACCAGGTCCTCAAAGCATTACCCCACACAGCCAGCACAGTTGGGGCAGGGCTGCCAAATGCAAGAAGACGCTGGCTTCCCACTCCTAGTTTAAATGATGTGGATTTGGGGTCACTGGAAAGAT
Source organism: Ceratotherium simum simum (assembly GCF_057802395.1). Lineage (NCBI taxonomy): Eukaryota > Metazoa > Chordata > Mammalia > Perissodactyla > Rhinocerotidae > Ceratotherium > Ceratotherium simum. The sequence goes on from NC_141910.1 coordinate 73,771,882, forward strand.
GACCTCAGCCCCACAAGCCTCTGTATTAGCCAAACATTGACACCTGTTAGTCACCTTTCACACCTTGTTCTTGTTTTAAAGGCTGTAAATATGAAAATACCGCAGGAAAGGGTCAAATGGAAGCTCTTATTAACCTTTCATCCCTTCATGTGAATGAGGCTATTGATTCCAGGCCATATTGATCATTGGCTGAAAAGTTGTAAGGATTGGACAAAAACTAGCCCCCAGTGTGGGGCAGGCTTAGTTGAGAGGAGAGTAGGAGGAGGGCCTTGAGGGTCCAGGGAGGTGTGAGGCCGGGGTGGAACTAACGGCAGCCCCCGAGGGCAATGCTTGTCCGTGGTACCTCATGCTTAGGCTTGTTCTGGGGGCCCAGGGCAGAACTAGGAAAACAACATGAGCTACCTGGAGACAGAGTTGAGTGTAACAGGAGCTCTTAATGGTCACCGCTGTGGGGTCTCGGGACGGGCCCACAGAGGAAGAGCTCTCCATCATAGTTGAAACCACTGAAAATGCTGGGAGGAGCGGCAAGCATTGCCTGGGTCTCGCCCAGACATTTCTCAGGATCCATTTTTCTCTGGAAGTCAATCATTCTAGAAAATTGCAAATTCCAGAAGGGAGTCAGAGATTCAGTGACTCTATTGATAGGTCCTGTCAAAGCGACCTTCAAAGTCTATTCCAAATGGAACCATTCTGCGCAACTCCCGCTGCTGTCCCTCTTATCTGAGCTGGCACTGTCTCTTGTCTGGACGTGGCCGTGGCCCCCAGTGGCCTCCAGATGGTTTCCACTTGTGGCCCTTTCCCAGTCTGTTCTCTGCAGAGCAGGACAACCTCTCCAATCCTATTTCCAATCGTATCGCTCTTGCTCAGGCCTTCCAGTGGCTTCCGTCGCCCCTCACACGGAGGCAGCAGCTGCACAGGGTCTGCCAGGCCCTGCGTCGTCTGCACCGCCCGCCTGCCTCCTCTCGGTGTGTCCGTTCCAGCACTTCTTTGTGTTCCTCGACGATGCTGAGCCTGTTCGTGCCTCAGATCCGCTGGAAAGCTCTCCCCCATCTGCGCACCGCTCCTTTCTTCAGTCCGTCTGAACCTCTACTTGACTTCCCCTCTGTGGAGAGGCGTTCCCTCTCAGACGTCTGCAATTCTCCTGAGTCTCACCCTCTCTTATTTGATCAGCACTGAAGTTACATTATTTATTGGATTGCTTTCTGTTCTCTAGTTCCCCGCTAAGTCGTAAGCCCTGTGTCGGCTTTGGGAACGTCGTCTTCCTCATCTGTGATCCCAGTGACCAGGGCAGGGCCTGGTGCTCAGTAACACTAAGTAAACATTTGTTAAATAAATGGCTGAATTATCAGCAGAGGGACAAGGAAAAGAGATACTTAAATCAATTAACTTAAAGAATAAAATTTAATTAATAAATTTAATAAAACTTCATCCATTAGTCTAATAACACAAAATAAACTCTGTGAAAATGCTCAGATGGGCAGGCGCCACAGCAGATGCTCGGTTACCAGAAGTTAGCTCACCTCCAGAAGGGTAGACCTGGAGGAAAGGGCTGGGGGCCCCCAAGTGGCGTGGGCTCCCCCCATTCTGTGAGAAACAGAATGCTTAGAAGTGACGTGGCCTGGAGCAATTAGTCAGCGCTCAGAGAAGAAGGGACTTATTCCCAGAGAAACTGGGAGTTTATGTCGGGGCCTTCAGTCGCTGTGGATAGGTATAAATGAGAGCAGCTCTTGGAGGCGGATTTGGCAATATCTAACGAAGGTCACCCAGTCCTTCATCTTCTAGCTTACACCCCCGGGGAAACTTTACACGTGCATAAAATTGTGTATCGCAGAATTGCTTATAATCACAAAAAATCAAAACAATCTAAATGGCCATTGATAGGTAAATGAATAGATTATGGTATACTGAGAGATTGGTTTTATAGTAATTAAAATGAATGAACCTAAGTTCTCTCTCTCTCTGTCTGTGTGTTTGTGTGTATAAACATGGAATAATTGCAATAAGCTAATGGTGAACCAAGAAAGCTAGTGACAGAACAATTCCTACAGCATGCGGACATACACATGCAGTAATAGTATAAAAAAATATTTAGAATAATAAATGCCAAATTAGGACAGTGGTTAATTCTGAGGAATGGAGGGTTAGGGACACTTAGAGGTAAAGATGGGACTTAATTTTATCACTGATGTTGAGATATTTTTTTTTAATTAAAGCATATATTGCAAAATGTTGCCATATGATGGACCTGCGTGGAGGACACTTGGGTGTTTTCTATTTCATTATCTGTACTTTTCTGCATGTGTTTAATTTTTCATAATCATGTGACTGATTTTTTAATGGGCTGAAATAAGTGTGGTACAAGCAGGAAACAGTATTATTTTTCTCTGCGGATTCTTTCAATAGCGTTCTGGTTGGTTCTCTTTCCTCTACTTGAACTCCCAGGCTGATCTCACAGTTTCTGGATTTCTTTTGATTTCGCAGATGAGTCCTGTCCTGGTAAATACCACTTACTTTCAAGGATTTAAAGGTCCAATCCAGTCTAAGTCTCAGTCTCACACTCAATTCAAAGCTTTTCTCTTCCCAGGCTGCCATGTGGCTGGAGTCCTCCAGCAGGAAGGGAGCTTCCCTCGGTTTCCTCCTTTCCTCCCCCTTCCTGCTATTCCAAGTGAGGGAGGATCAGAGATCAAAACAGCAAGAGGTTGTTTTTATGTGGCTGAGCCTGCGATTGGAGCATTTGGGCCAATAGCACTGATCAATGCTGGAGTCAGGGAGAGTGTCAGGGATGCTCCAGACAGACTCACGTCTTCAAGATCTCCAGGAGAGGAGCGGACACTGGTCTTTGTGCTCACACATGTCCCCACACTGCAGGGACACAGCCACTCTTGTCTAGGATCTCTCCCACCATGGTGGCCAGGCTGAGGTGGGCCTGTAGATTCCTCTGGTTCATCAAGTACTCAGCAGGGAGTGAGAAGCCAGCCACCCCTCCTCCAGGTGTCCCCAGTTTCTTCTAGAGTCCTTGTTGTTTGAGTTGCAGGAGATGGGTGACCCCTCCTTCTCTCCTCCACAGAAAGGAGAGGGAAAAGCCCCAGTATTCTTTTGTAAGGACTGTCTACTCAGGGGAACTGTCTCTCTGGCTGCCGCCAACACTCCTACTTCTAAGAACTCCTTTTGAATTTCTGTTTTCTCTTTATATGGTCTGGTTGAGATAGTGGGGTGAGAGTAGCTGGACCTGCTCTTCTGCCTTTTAGTAAGTCCAAAATTCAAGACAACAAGCAAATTTCTGTTCAACATCTTGTGACAAAGAGAAAAAATAGAATTGATTAAAACCCGTCTATGTGAAGTGACTGAGATTGTTAGGGCAGGCGTCCATGAAATGAAAATAACCAGGAAAGCCTTTAGGTTTCAGAAAAGATGAATTCAATATTTTATAATACATGATGAAATTAGTAATGAGAAGGCCCAATTAATCCTGAGAAGATAATTGCTCTTTTAACCCTTGAACACAGGGTGTTTCATTACTTAAAATGTTCAATTTTTTTCCTAACTGTGTGATATTTTCAAAATAAACATATTTAGATTTTTAAGGTGCACAGGTAAAGAGATTGTGTATTACAATTTTGCCATTCTTAGGTAGATATGGTGAAAGTGACCCTAACTGTAAGATGCCAGCTTAAAGACTCACAGTGATCCATGTGGTGGTCTTTACCCAAGTGTAGATACAGACTTACCTGGACAAATACTTGTTTCTCTACCCACAGACACCCAATCCAATGGCTTAGACTGGAACTGGTGATTTCTTTTCTTTACCTCAATTTAGTATTTTTCCTTCCTGCTGTTGGCCCTTTCCCCAAGTTCCCTTCCTCAGGGTAATTCCTTAGGAAACCTAGTGCCATGTATCCAAGATCCAGCCTGCCTTATTCGAGGATCAGTTTCAGTTCTTAACTTCTTTCCTGTTAAAAGTTTTCCCTGGACTGAATAAGATTGAGAATAATACAAAGATGTCCACTTTCAACACTCTTATGTAACACAGTACTGGAAGTTCTAGCCAGTGCAATAAGACAAGAAAAAGGAATAAAAGAGATACAGATTAAAAAGGAAGAAATAATGCAGATGACATGATTGTCTACACAGGAAACCTTGAGGAATCTCCAAAAAACTCCTAGACCTAATAAATGAGTTCAGCAAGATAGCAGGATACAAGATCAACATGCAAAAATCCATCGCATTTCTATATACCAACAATAAACATGCAGAAATCAAAACTAAAAACACATTACTATTAACAATCTCTTGAAAGAAAGTGAAATACATAGGTATATATCTAACAAAACTTATACAGGATCTGTGTGCTGAAAATTTCAAAATGCTGATAAAAGAAATAAAAGAAAACCTAAATAAATGGGGAAACATACCATATTAATGGATTGGAAGATTCAATGTAATAAAGGTGTTGATTCTACACAAATTGGTCTATAGGTTTAACACAATTTTTATCAAATTTCCAGCAAAGTTTTTTTTTGTAGCCATAGACAAGCTTATTTTAAAATGTATATGTGAAAGAAAAAGATCTATAAGCTAAAACAATTTTGAAAAACAAAAATAAGAAGGAAGAATTACTTTACCTGATATTAAGTCTTAATTTATAGCCATAGTTATCAAGACAGTGTGGTATTGACAGAAGGGTAGACACAAGATCAATGGAACAGAATAGAGATGTCAGAAATGGACCCACAAATGTGTCCAACTAGTTTTTTTGTTATTGAAGTGAAAATCATGTAATAAAAAATTTACCATTTTAAAGTGGACAATTTAGTACATTGAAAATGTGCAACATCCACCTCTATCTACTTCCAAAACATTTTCATAACCCCAAAATAAAATTTGTACCTGTTTCCCCAAGCCTTTGGCAGTCACCAATTTGCTTTCTGTTTCCATGGATTTACTTATTCTAAATATTTCATATAAATGGAATCATACAATTTGTGACCTTTTGTGTCTGGCTTCTTACACTTAGCACAACGTTTTTGAGGTTCACTCACATTGTAGCATGTATCAGAACTTCATCCCTCATTATGGCTGAATAATATTCCATTGCATGGACATACCACTATTTGCTTGTGCCTTCATCCTCTGATGGACATTTGGATTGTTCCCACCATTTGACTGTTGTGAGTAGTGCTGTTATGAACATCCTTGTATAAGTTTTTGTTTGAACACCTGTTTTTAATTCCTTTATGTATATACTTAGGAGTTGTATTGCTTGGTCATATGATAATTCTATGTTTTCCTTTCTGTGGAACCACCAAACTGTTTTGCACAGTGGCTGAATCATTTTAAATTATCACCAGCAATGTGTGAGAGTTCCAATTTATCCACATCCTTGTCAACAATTATTTTCCATATTTTTGATTACAGCCGTCTTTGTGGGAGTGAAGTGGTATCTCCTTGTGATTTTGATTTGCATTTCCCTAATGACGAATGGTATTGAGCATCTTTGCGTGTACTCCCATTACATGTGTGTTGGCATACTTGACGGTGTCCCACAGGTCTCTTAGGCACCATTCATTTCTCTTCATTCTTTTTTCTTTCTGCTCCTCAGACGGGATCATGTCAACCTGTCTTCAAGCTCGCTGCTTCTTTCTTCTGCCTGTGCATGCGTGCACATCAGTTCCTGTCCTTTTTACCTCCAGAATTTCTATTTGATTCCTTTTTATAATTTGTATCTCTTTATTGTATTCTCTACTTGACAAGACGTCATTTTCCTAGTTTCCTTTAATTCTTTTTCCATGGTTTTCTTTAGCTCTTTTAGCTCATTTAAGAGAGTTGATTTGCAACCTGTGTCTAGTAACTGCAGTGTCTCTAGTAACTGCAGTGTCTTGCAGGGACATTTTTCTATTAATTTCTTATTTTCCTGTGAATGGGCTATACTTTCTTGTTTCTTTGCAAAAATTTATGATTTTTTTTGTTGAAAACTGGACATTTTGTATATTATCATGTGTCAACTCTGGAAGTTATCACCCCCCCTCCCCCTCCAGCCAGGGTTTGTTGTTGCTCTTGTTTGGATTGTTTGATTTAGTGACTTTTCCTAACTATTTTTTGTAAAGACTGTATTTTTTGTCATGTGTGGCCACTGAAGTCTCTGTTCCACTCTCTTAGGGGTCTGTGAGTGATTTGGCAGGGATTTTCTTAAATGCCTGGAGCCAAAACCAAACCAACAAACAAACCTCTCCTGGCCTTTGCAGGTTGGCTCTGAGTTGGAGTACTCCCCCAGTGCTCAGCCAGGCCGTATACAACTCTGCCGTAACCTTCACTTCCTGCTCTCGTGGAGCCTAAGCATCAGGCAGAGGTGGAAGCTTAAGGTCCTCTCAGGTTTTTATGAGCACGTGTCAGGCCTGGGCGTGTTCGTGGCCTTCTAGGTTCCCCGGTATATGCAGGAGCTTTTCAAAGCCCGTATTCGCCCATGTGTCTCCTTCCCCAGCCTCTTCCTTCCATGCTTTTTGGTGTGTCTGTTGCTTCCCGTGACGTGTATCCCCTGCTCCACTGGCTGCAGCTAGTACATTTGCCCTTAAATACCTTGGACAGATACCACCTGGGAGCTGGATCAGCCTGGGAAGGGTCCAAGGCAGTGGAACAAAGGCAAGCCCTTGAGTTGATCCTTCAAGGAACCACTAGAAAGGTGAACTACAACCACAGGTCCTTCAGAATAAGGTCCATATTGCTCTTTCTCTGACACCAGCAAGCTGTGCCAGGAACGTGGGCTGCTACCTTGACAGCCGTCGCTGAGCTGGGGAGTGGGGGATGGAAGTAGGTGAGTTAAAATGTCACAACGCTCTCTTACTGAAATTTAGCAACTTCTTTCTTTACTTCCCCTGGGTGTTGTATGTTTTTGATTAGATTCCAGAGTTCCAAAAAAAGTCAACCTGACAGATTTTCCCAGTTTAATCATTGCTTTAGTGGAGGGACGGGGTTTGGGATTTCCCTACTTTGCCAATTTTGGTGGCAACTGATTTTTGACAAAAGTGCCAAAGCAATTCAATACAGGAAAGATAGCCTTTTAAATAAATGGTACTGGAGCAATGAACATATATGTGTTTAAAAAAAGAAGAAATCTGACCAAAACCTCGTGTGTTACAAAAATTAACACAAAATAGATCACTGACTTAAATGTAAAATGTAAAACTATAAAATTTTTGGAGAAAACCAGGAAATTTCAGGACCCAAGTCTAGGCAAAGAGTTCTTAGACTTGACACCAAAGGCATGAACCATAAAGGAAAAGTGGATAAATTGGACTTCTTCCCAATTTAAAATTTTCCTTTTAGGAGGATGAAAAGTGACAGACTGGAAGAAAATATCTGCAAACCACATATCTGAAAAAGGACTTGCATCTAGAGTACGTAAGCAGCAGTTGACACAAAAACTAGAAAGTGGGCAACTAGAAATCCGACTAGAAAGTGGGCAAAAGACAGGAACAGACATTTCACTGAAGAGGCTAGACAAGTAAGTTCATAAACAGATGTTCCACATCGTTACCACCGGGGAGTGCAAATCAGACCACAGTGAGATTTCACTGCACAAGTACCAGAATGTGCAAAATAAAAAGTTGACAACACAACTGCTGGCGAAGATGCGGAGAAACTGGATCCCTCGTCCTCTGCTGGTGGGAATATAAAATGGTACAGCCACTCTGGAAAATAGTTTAGGAGTTTCTTAAAAAACTAAACCTGTAACTACCATGCAACCCAGCAATTGCACTCTTGGGCATTTATCCCAGAGAAATGAAGACTTATATTCATGCCAAAATCTGTATGTGAACGTTCATAGCAGCCTTATTTATAATAACCAAAGAATGGACAAACATAAATATCCTTCAGTGGGTGAATGGCTGTACAAAGTGGTGCACCGTGCCACGGAATACTGCTCAGCAATAGCAAGGGATGAGCTAGTCTTACCTGCAACGACCTGGACGGATCTCCAGGGAACTATGCTGAGTGAAAAAAGCCAGCCCCCACCCCCTCACGCACACACGCGAGTCCACGTGGGACTGGTGGAAACTGAATAGCTCTGTGGACTCTACTGATGCTAATTTCCTGGGGGCGATACTGCACTGTGGTTGTGAGGATGTTACCTTTGGGGAAAACTGGGTGAATGGTGCACGGCACCTCCCTGTACATTTTTCCCCCAACTTTCTGTAAATCTACAATTACTTCAAAATAAAAAAGTGAAAACTTTCCTCTGGCCTGGGTCTTTTGTCTGGACAACGTTATGATCAGAAACCTGCAGTCACCTATTCCCTAATCTTCTACATGTATCTCCCACTCCCCTCAAAATTCCTGGGTCACACAGCATCCCTGGAATGCTCCTCCTTCTACCCATCTTTCCAGATCTTCTCATTCTTCAGCCTCACTCGCCCAAACCTCTCCACTCCAAGAAGTCTTCACTCACCGTTGCTGGAATGTGTTTCAGTTTTAAACTTCCTCTTTTGATTAAGTTGATAATTATAAATTTTTCTAAACAGTTGTTTTCTATCTTTAAAAAAGCATGTTTGGGGGCCAGCCCAGTGGTGTAGTGGTTAAGTTTGTGCGCTCCGCTTCGGTGGCCTGGGGTTCGTGGGTTTGGATCCTGGGCATGGACCTACACACCACTCATTAAGCCATGCTGTGGCAGTGTCCCACATACAAAATAGAGGAAGATTGGCAGGGATGTTAGCTCAGGGTCAATCTTCCTTAACAAAAAAAATGTTTGTCAGCTTTTATTTTAAATATTGATGTCAAAGAAGAGAACAAAAAAAATCTCTAAATATCCCCAGCTAGATATCCCTATTGATATTTTCTTTAAAAAATAAAATATCTGCAACAGAAATGGTATTTTGAAATATCTTCATTCATCAGCTCTCTCTTAGGTGGATTGGTTTCTCTTGCTTTTCCCCATCTCCCACTCCTCTTCTACCTCAAGGCTCCATACCACTGGGATGGATGGGTATTGTGTTAGGGGAGCTGGCACCCAACAGGAAGAGGAAATAGATTAGCTTCTGCTGGGAAAGTTGGGAGACAAGCAGAGATGGAGGTTAACATCAGGGCCCATGCTTCTTCTGCAACTTCCACACCTGAACTGCAGGAGGTAAAGGTGCAGAGGGATCCACACAGGGGCTGGGGGTCCCAAGAAGTGGGGTTAGTCATCCATGGGGGAAACTGAGGTCTGGACCAGAAGCTTGGTGGTGACTCTGTGCCGTGTCCAATGGGTATGTTTTGAGAGGTACATCTGAGTTACATAAGGTGTCCATTTTCTTCCCATTACCCAAGTATAAGGGGAGAAAATTCAAGTAGTTCAGGATAACACAAAATAAAAAGTAAAACCCCCTTTCTCCCAAGTGCCTCTCACTGAAAGCACCTACCGAATTTCTGTGATTCCTTCCCTAAGAAATATTTCACTTATTTTTTAAACATTTAAATGAAAAAAGATAATCTACAGCACTCTCCGTGCCCCACTTGCTTGTTTCCTACTTAAAACATCCTGAGAATTTTCTACACCGAACCCCCCACCTCCTTTCTTCGAAGGACTGCGGAATTCCCCCATCTGGCGACGTAATTTACTTCACTGCCCTCTGCTTGCAGACACTTGCGTTGTCTCAGTTTTGTGCTATTTCAGAAAACATTGCAACCAACACCTTTTTTTTTTTCAAGTCCATTTTGGCGAGCATTTCTGAGTACCTGCGTGGATGATGACTAGTGGTGGACAGTTGGAGCAAAGGGCATGTGACATGATTTATTTTTAATACAAAGTAAGTCATGCTGAAAGTTAAAAAAATCGATTTGATATTCAGAAAGTAAAAAGTAAGCCCCCTTCCTCTACAGGCCGCCGACCCTCTCTCTCTCCCCCAACGATGTCACCATGGGTATTTCTCTTTCCACACCTCACTTGTAATTTCCTTAAAACGTGGTCATGTGCTTAACACATTGTACTTGATAAACAACTCTCAGTTGGTTAGATATGTGGATTTTATGAATGTAAAGTAAATGAGCAAGAAAAATACAAGGAGAGTTTCACTCCCCCAATCTGGACCGTGCAGAAATATCCAGGGATGCCAGAGGAAAGCGAGATGCAGTGATGAGTCTTGCTTCTTGTCCCTGAACTACTTGCCTCCCAGGTGTGACTGCAGGCCCAGGGGTTCCTCGGAGACCTGCAGCCCAAATGAGGTATAGATTGAGTCCTTACTCTTACATTTCATAGACCAGAGCTTTGGGGGCTGTAATGATCTTATGGCTCTGGTGCAAGAATTCTGGCCCTCTAGTGGCTCATAAAGGAGACTCCAGAACACACTACAGCGTTGTTAGGATGATGGCGTGAGGTCCAGGCCCGGCGTAGGAGCGACGTGTATTGTAGCAAGAAAGAATTTCTGACAGCCTGACAGCCTGACAGAGAGGAAAATTTGGGATAACTATCAAAAGTGTACCGATAGGAAATCATATAGCTCAGGAGAGAAGTCCTGCCTTATTTACAGGTCCTCCACCACTGGGTGTGGGAGGTGGTCTTTGGGGGAGTGGGGGTGGGGGAGCAGGCAGACCAAGAGAAAGGAGATTGAGGACCCGGAATTTGTTTGGCACATGCCTGTTTGGTGCTTCACATATGTCGTTTCATTTGGTTTTTAATTTAATCACCTGTCTGTGGGGTAGGGACTGTCTGCATTTAGCTCATTATGGAGATCACCCTGAGGCAGCTACAGATGATCCAGCTATATTCCATGTGCTCTGTTTAAGAAGGGGGGGCCTGCAACTAATGCGAAAAGGTGTCCAGGAAAATGGCTCTGCGGAATGTTACCGTTCTGCAAGGGTACGTTTCCATTATCCTAAAACTGTCCACTGTGGAAGAGCTGGTATTTCCTTGGTGCTGGGGGCCAGGAATCGCCCGCACTGAGCCTGGTGCCTGTCAGCTTCTCCTGGAAAGGCCTGGTGTTGCCTGAACAGTCAAACTCTGGGCTACATTTTACTGCCTTTGGGGAGAGGGGCTTCTTCTAATTTGGGGGTCCACTGGGGGAGGTTTGGGGTGTGCTGACAGCACGAAGAGGTTGGGTGGGAGTGGTTCCAGAGGACATCCTGGGCAGGGCTGATGCTGCAGCCAGAGGTCCCCCTCCCTGGCCGTGGGGACCCCAGGGTAAGCGACATTCAGTCCTGCCCTGGGCCAGCCTTGCTTCAGTCCCAGCGGGGAGGGCCGCTTGTGCACTGAGCTGAAACTATTTGGACTTCTTATTTGGAAATAAGTGCATGGTACTTTCAGGAAAACAAACAGATAAAAAACTTCAGGATGGAGTTGTTTGCCCCAGGGAGCTGTGAAACCACGCGGGGGGCCAATCCCTGCTGCTTTGCCCCAACCCCCCAGTTCTGACAGCTCTGGGTGAGGTGGGTTCCCCTGGGGGGCGCCAGGTGGGAAGACTTTTCCTCCCCCTCAGAGGACCCTGCTAACGTAATGAGGAGCAGGCCCCTGTGTACAGCGGGCCTGGAGGGATTGAAGGCTGGAGGGATGGAGTGAGGGCACAGCAGGTGGCAGGGGCAGCCTGACCTGCCCCTGGTCAGCGTGCACAGTCTCTTTCCTCCCTCTGTGAGCCTCTCTCATCATGAAAAACAACTGGTATTTATTCTGTGGGCTTTGGGAAATAGCCTTTGTTCCTCCTGGCCCTGGAAAAGTGGCCTTAATCCAAAGTGATTACTTGGCCCCTCGCTCACTCAGATTTATTCTTTGGTGATAGCCTCTCCTCCTCGCGGCCTGAATCTTGGGCTCAAATTACCCGAGGCCTGTCACAGAAGGGCCATCTGTCTTTCCATTCCCGTGCAGAGAATGACATTGAAGTCTCTTTGTCCTCTGAAGCTTTTGTGTGAGTGGTGTGACATTGACCTCCGTGCTTCATTTCCACCCGCTGTTAAGAGGAACCATAAAAAGCGCTGGGATTTTAAAAGGTAGCCCAGGCAGAAGGAAATAGCTCTCCCACCGAGGGCTCGCAGGGTCCCTGCGTCTGTCTTTCTCTTCTGGCCATTTGCAGGGCCCACGCATGCCGGGTCAGCCGGCGGCACACCTGTGCATCACTGGGACAAGGACACGAGCGGCCAGGCTCCTATTTTCTCACCTCCTGGGATCCATTGTCTTTCTTGGCAGGCTCAGAAAGGGTGGAGAAAGGGCCCCCGTCCTTTGTTGCAGGGGCACTGAAGGGGTGTGGAGGAAGGGTGCTCCCCTGCTGAGGGCCTCCATTCCTGCGGTGGGGGTGGCTGCTTGTCTTGTACGGGATTTGGGGGAAATGTCTTCCCCATTCCAGTGTCTCCTTTTGCCCATAAGGGACAGTGCTGGATGCTTGGAACCTTGTCTGCCATGCTTTAAGTCTTGCTTCTCTGTCCAGTGTCGGCTGCATGACCTTCCCCCTCACTTCTTACTGGCCCTCCCATCATTTCGCCTCTACTGGCGTTTATTTCAGGCAGAAGACAAGAAATGAAATGATTCCATTTCACTGACACTAGGCGTTGACTGGAAGGCCTGCACAGCCACACCAAAATGCTCAGTCTGTTTAGAGTAACAGGGAGAATGTCTTTGGTCTTTGTGCCTGGTTGACATGAGGCCTTTGCTGTTGTGCACTATATAAAAAACAAAATTTCAAATTAACTGAGTTTACCTGTGCCTCAGGTTTTAATTGCTTGGAATTAGCACTTGATTTGCATAGTACTTGATTTGCCAATTATCTGTGACTTTGGGGTAATCTGTGCTAAAACGGGGGACCGCTCCTGATTATTTCAGGATCCGAAAGAAGCAGGATTGCGAACCATCCTTTGACGGAGGAATGCCCGACCCGCTGAGATTCAGCTTTGCAATGCGTCCCACCCTTCTGTTTAAGCACGAGCATGCTGCTCATCCTAGAAATTCACTTACCAGAAAGAAATAGCGTCTTGGAAACTTGATCTGGGAGAAGTGGGGATCTGCCTGGCTGCCATTCTACCTGCCTGAGCCCCCGTCCTGGCCACCCTGTTCCCTCACAGTGACAAAGCTGGACCTAACCTGAGCCGGTTGTCTACTTTGCACCTTCTCTGGGGGAAGGAGGAGATGAGTTATTTAAACCTTATGGATCACAGAGTCAGAATGCCAGTTTTCTCTTCCAAGTTATGCCTCACTTTCCTGATTTATAAAATGAGGGAAGAAACTGAGTCCTGGGCACCGAACGAGCAAACGGAGACCCAAGAGTGTAAGTGACTGGCTGGTGGCTGTGGGTCTGGGACGGGGTCCAGGTGCGTCTGGCTCCTAACCAACAATGACGGGGCCTCTCTGAAATACGTAGATTGAAGGGCTCTTCCCAGAAACCCCGGATGTCTGAGTTGGACCCAGACCGTGTAATTTTTTTTTTTTGGTGAGGAAGATTAGCCGCGAGCTAACATCTGTTGCCAATCCTCCCCTTTTGCTGAGGAAGATTGGCCCTGAGCTAACATCTGTGCCCATCTTCCTCTACTTTACACATGGGATGCTATCACAGCATGGCTTGATAAGTGGTGCATAGGTCTGTGCCTGGGATCCGAACCCACGAACCCCAGGCAGCTGTAGTGAAGTGCGAGAACTTAACCACTACGCCACTGGGCTGGCCCCTAAACCATGTAATTTTAATCCACACCAGGTGGTCCACACTGGTTGGTGGTCTCTAGACTGTCTTCAGGAAGCAGTTTCTAAACCAGGCTGTTTCAGGGGCTGATGGAGATGATCAGCTATCTGATGGAGATGAAGCTTACATCTTACAAACACAGGTGACATACAAGGGGAGGGTAAATTGGGATTTTGGTTATCACTAGGGTAAAGTGTTCGGAGGATCAGAAGCTTCTGGAAAACGTCATTGGCCGGTTCACCCCATCCACCACTGTTGACTGAGCATCTGTCGTATACCAGGTGCTGCTTTAGGTCCTGGGGCCACAGCAGTGAGTGAGCTCAGGCCCCTGCCTTCATGGAGCCTGCAAGCCCAGGGGGAAGCCAACGAGAAATACTTGTATATAAATTAATAAGACAACGTCAGAAGGCCATAAAAGCAATGTCAAAAATAAAGGATGTAACAGAATAAACGGCGACTAGAGGGACAGTGCCAGAGACCTTGAGAAGGGGCTAGCGATGCACGCATCTGGGGGTGGTAGTGGACAGCCCTCGACAGGCAGTCAAGAGCTAGTTGTGTTGCAAAAGTTGCCATTCGCCACCCGGTGCAAGCTTCAGTGTCGGAGGAAGCTTTCTAGCAGGCCAGCAGGCCAGCAGGCCAGCAGGTCAGAACCATCTTCACCCCCAGCAGTGGGGACACTGCTTGAACTGAACAGAGGTTCAGAGAGTTTGTGGGGCGTGTGTCCTTTCCCCCCACAGAGGATGTCCCATGAGGATCCTGGGGGCTATCCTGCTGTCCCCACCTCAGACCCGTCCTCCATTCTGCCTTTCCACAATGCCTAGTTCTAAGCGGAGGGAGGCACGGAAGTCAGCGTTGCTGGGATGGACAGAGACACGATGCAGGCCATGGAAATGATTTCAGCAGAACAGGGCGGCGTGGTGAGGAGAGCACAGGGCCAGGAGTCGGGGGAGACTGGAAGGGGACCTGGGGCAAGGTGTGGGGCTGTGACAGGTGGGGCGGAGGGAGCAGGGCCAGTGGTGTGCCTGGTCTGAGAGGTGGAGCCCCACCCACCCACTGGCCCCCGGGTTTCAGCGGGAGAGGAGATGGAGGATTGAGAAACGGTCGGAACAGAGTTAAAATTCGAGGCCTTCCTCAGCAGGAGCAGAGTAGATTTCCTGCTTGTATACCTGATGCCTGTGGAGAACTCGGATGCCTGTGCTCGAAGGTGGAGGGGGCTGCTGAGGGCTTCGTTCATTTGCATTTGCGCAGTAAGAGCTCTATACTTGGACTTTGTCAGACAGGAAGAGTTGGGTAGAGCTGGGCGGCTGCTATGGTGCTGGTGCTGCTGACTGTTTCTTAATTCAGCTACAGATCTATAAACAAAGGGAAGAGAGGCGAGCCCAGGAGAGTGGAAACCGCCCTGCACACCCCCTCCGGCGCCTCCCTTGGTGCTGGCACAGGTGCTGCTAGGATGGACCTTGCTTCACTTTTTAATGGGTCTCAGGCCGGCACACCTGCACAGGAGTCCCCAGCTCCGATGCAATTAGAGCTCTGGGCAGTTGGGATCCTGTGCTGCTGGCCCCGCCCTCTGAGAGTCTGGAGCCACTGTTCGGGCGAGACCAGAGCCTTGTCTGCTTGTGTTCAGCTCCCAGGTTGAATCTGGTGCAGACCCGTAGCTGACCCAAAGGCAGGAGAGTCAGGGCTGGGATTTCTGGTGCCCCTGGGCTGGGCAGTGTCCTCATTTAGTCCTCGTCATTGGCATGAGCTCCTCTGGGCTGCCCCCAACCTCAGCCCCTCCCTGGGCCCCTCCTGCACTTCCAGACTTCAGCATCCCTGTGTCCACACCCCCCACTCCCCCCACCCCCAACCCCACAGCTGCCTCGCTTCCTTTCTTGTGTCCTCATTCTGGCCCAGCCCCTCCTGCGGCCCGGGCCTCTGTGGTCCCTACAGCCTAGCTCTGCCTCCTCCTGACCCTGGGCTTTTCACCTCTCCCCCTACCCAGACCTTCCCATGCCCTCTCAGGGGGCTATTGGAGGGGCTGTTCCCTATGTGGGGTGGGGCTTCTCAGGGCTTGGCCCATGTCTGGCCGATTCTTTCCAGAGCACAGGACCCTATGGCCCTGATGGTTGGGGCAGTGGTTCTGGATGGTTCCAGGTGGTTCTGGTGCTCACGGCCTGTGTGCTCAGCTGCATGGTTTTGTTAGGTTGCCCCTTCCTGATCACACTGTGAGCCCGCTGCAGGCAGGGGCTGCCCCCGAGTCACCTTGAGGGTCCCTCAGGGTGAGCTCTTGAATATCCCATTGCCAGCTCCTAATGAGGTCCCTGCCCCCTTCTCCTCTATCCACAGTTCCTGCTGGAGGGCCAGCCCAAAGTGCTGTGCTAGCTCAGGACATGCCCCTACCCAGAGCCCCTCAGGGGGTCCCCGCTCCAGAAGGGGTAAAGTTCAGACTTCTTCATCTGGCACGCCAGGCCTCACCTGGCCTGGGCCTGCCTGCCCTCTCTAACCTGAGTTCCCGCTGTTACCTGCCCTCGACCTGCGAAATTTCCACCTCCAGGCTCTGCAGCTGCAGCTCCTGCATCCTGGGTTCCCATTCTGCTAGTCGACATGCTTGAGTCCTGCTCGTCGTGAAGGCCAAGATCAAATACCTCCTCCTTCAAGGAGAGAGCCTGAATGTCACCAGGTAGGATCAATAATAATAACCACAGAACACCAGTGGACATCTATATGATGTTTATAGATGTTCCTGAGGACCATGCTGGCCCACCCTACAGGCACTGCATCACTTACTCCTGATGACTGCTCCGGAAGGTTGGTCTCATCTTACAGAGGAAGAACCTCAAGCTTAGAGATGTTCCGTTTTGCAAGAGGAGGGGCCTTATTCAATCCCTGGTCCGTCGATGGTTGTGCTCAACCTCCTCGCAGCACCTTTGTGCCTTCACAAGTTCCCACAGCATTTCATCCAGTCCTGCTACTGTCCCTTTCAATTTTACCTGGTATTTCTTAAGTTCTTGTCTTACTCAACTTCTGATATGTATTATTTATACTTGTCCTCTAGCTTTGAATTTATGGCCATAAACCCCTGGAAGTGAGAAAGTTATTTTTCCACAGCACAGTGTCTTGTACACGTTAAGCAAAAGAGTTGATGGGCTAGTTTAAGTCTGGACTGTTCTCCTGGCTGGTGGTGTTGGCCCACCGTGTGTGCTGTGCAGGCCCTGCACTGCAAGACTGTGGGAGCCCATGCACACAGACCGTGATGTGGATGGCACCCCCGGAGTTCAGCCCACAGTGGCGGCAGCGGCTCCGGGACGATCCAGTCGACAGGCACAGACGCCAGGACTCCATCTTCCGGAAGGCTACAGGTATTGTCATGCGAGTATGGTTTCCTCTCCTGCATTGCTGGTTTCCCTCTGTACTTTTGAGGAAAGAGCACCCTTTCCTCTGCCTTGCGGTGTGGGTAAACCCCCTGTGTCTAAGGAGAAGAAGGTAAAGGTACAGAGCACTTCGTTTTGCTGAAGTCTTGCTTTTCTGCCTCCGCAAAATCGATGCGTCTGTGTGGTCCAGGAAGAAATCAGTCATGTTGTGGTTTGACCATCATCGGAGCTGGAAGTGCTCTGTCACCTGCACCAACCCTCTGACGGGAGCGTCCTGGTGCGGGACAGAGGCCTTTCCATCGGGCCAGACGCTCTGTGCCTGAGGTGATATTTCAGACCCCTTCCCGTGGAATGATCTGGTTATTTGCATTGATTAGGTTTTGCTTTTCTTGGAGAAAATGTTCATAGTAATCTAGTTCCTCCTCTGAGTTAAACAATAATTAAAAACACAAAATGAAGCCAGCTCCCTTCGGCAGTGTTTCTTTGGCCCCCAGGATTCAGGATCGATTTTCAGCGATCCTGCTCTGCTGCGGATTGCAGAATGTCTGGAGTTCATCAAAAGGTCTTCAGTCAATACTCTCTGTTTCAGCTCCATGCCCCGTAGTGCAATGCATAAGCCAGGACGGGAGGCATGAAAGGCGTGGGGGTTCACCAGCCCGCATCCTCCCTATAGGATTAAAATTCTATTACACTTGAACTGTAGTTACCTTCGTCAAATAATAATGCCTTTCATCAACTTTTATGTTTCGGTGTTTCAAAACCTTCAGTTTCAATAAGGGCGTAGAATTTCTTAATAGAGAAAGACCTGAGGACACATGTAAGTGGAACCCTTAGTTTACCAGCAATTTTTTAAAAGCCATAACTTTTAGGGTGAGAATAAAAATCATGAGGAGTTGGTATCACGACTTCATCCTTCCCCCGCTTCCTCTTTCTCTCTTTATTTCTCAGTATTCTCAGGGGGTGTCTCGCATCCAATACTAGTCTATGATTTCTTTGCAGTTGCCCAACTCCAAAAAGGACTCGAGATAGCTCACAACATTAAATCATGTATGAAATAATAACCACAATAAGGATAAGTAGCAAATTAATCATCACAAGAAGGAGGAATAAAAATATCTTTCAGGATTTGAGAAAAATGCTAAAATTGAATGATAAATTTTACTCTCAACTTTTCAGCAGCCAAATGGGAAGGAAAGAAACCTGATGAAAGAGAGGCAGAGTGAGAGGCAGAATGATGTAGAAAAAGAGCAGGAGAGAGAGAGAGGGAGGGAGGGATGGGATTGAGGTGCAGAGCTCTCACTGTCTGACTCACACGTCTTCCCCTGGAGGAAAAGCTGCTTTCGGACCTTTCATTCCAGGAGCACGGCTCTTAAATTATGGACGCTGGTTAATATGAGAGAACGTTTTCAACCCCGGTTGAAGTCAGTGGGGTTTGGTGAACAGATTGGAAACAGGGCAGGAGAGACAGAGAAGCCAAATTCCCCTTGCGGTGTGGCCGTACAGAACGAGGGTCCTCACGCCCGGTGCTTGCTGTCCTCTGCGGCCCATCCCTCTGTCCCTCTGTCCCTTGGCTCCGTGTGACGCTGCCTCGAGATCAGCACAGTGACGTAAACCCATCTGGCTTGGGGCTTCCATCTCGGCCACTTTCCTTCTGTCCCTCACTCCTTTTCTGTCCTGGTCCCCCTCCTTTCCGTTCCTAGTTAGTTCTCACCGTGTGTTTGGATGACAGACGGTCTAGCTGGTTTAGTATGTGGCATGATGTTTGCAATAACTGGCCTTAATCAAACACTCTGTGCTGGCACAATGCCGTGGACTTCATATACATTATTCTATTTAACCCTCACAATTTCTATGGGTGATGCTAAGATTATACCCACTTTCAGGGAAGAGGAAACTGACTTAAGAGAGACCCGGTCATTTGCCCCAGCCCTCTGCCAAGTAACCCTCAGAGCCGATGTGGTGTACACAGCTCTAGCATTATCTCCTGTAGCATTTGTTTAAGACCACCCCTGACGTCGGTACTATTATTAATCTAATCTAACAGGGGAGGACACTGAGCCTTGTCTATCTCGGGCAGATGAGGGACAGCTGTCTTACGATGGTTCTAGACTGCCCCTAGTGTTTTATTGGCTCCTCCCTGGACTAGCCACCAGGCAAGGATAATGAGACTCTCTCACCGGCTCTGACCACCTGGAGCTAAGAGGAGCCAGTGTTCCCTGAGCCATGGCTGCAGGGGGGAGGCAGAAATCCAGATGGATCAAAAGTCTGGTTAAAAAGGGGGAGAATGCTTCTGAATATGCAGCTGAGAATACCCACTACTCGCGTCTAGACGTTTACTGAGTGTGCTTGATTGAAGCCCCAGAGAGATGGCGTCTCTCCCCTTCCCAAACCCGCTAGCCAGGTGCAGTGCCCATGGGAATCTCCACTTTCACACTAACTGTCAGCGTTTTATGCCCAATGCCATGGCTGCACCCAAATCGGTGCAGGCAGGAGGAGATCGCCTGGAGAGAGAGACCCAGATGGGAGAACCGTGGGCCCAGGGGCCACGTGGCCCCCACAGAGCCCTCCGAGTGAGTGCCGTGTGCACTGTTTGTCAGGCACTTGGTCTAGGAGTTCAACACCTGAGGCTTGCTGGAAGCAACCCGTCCTCCAGGAGAGCCCTAGAAATGAAATGAAGCTTGGTTCATGAGAAGCAGGCTAGGTCGCAGCTGTCTGAACATTCGGGGGAGGACACAGTATGCAGACACGGTTTTCCTTGAGAGCAGCAGAGTCGTGTGGTTGGTATTAAGGGTGAGTGAACATCTGGGCTGACATCAATCTCGGGATTTATGATGACTGCTGGGTATTTTACGTTCCCTCTGTGTTTTAGCTTTTGTGGCCCCGGGTGCGCACTTAGAGGACCTATTTGGTCAGAACAATCTTCAGAGATTTTGCAGCTCATGTGGCAATTAGTGGTTCTCCAAATTTATGGAGGTCCAGAATCTCCTGGAGGTCTTGCTGAACTGGAGATCGCTGGCCCCCTCCCCTCGAGATTCTGATTCGGAGGTCAGGGGTCATGCTTGAGAATTCGCGCTTCCACGGATTCCTGGGCGATGGCCACGGGCTGACCAGGGCTCACACTTTGAGAACCACCCGCCTGGTTCATTTCATGGGATCAGCTGATGTTCTAGACCAAACCTAACTCAAAAAGATATCACAAACAAACAAGTTAAAATATCTTCTCAATTGTTCTGCCATTTCTGCCATCTTGGAAACCCAGAGATCATAGGTTCAGGAGAAGAGGTTTTCCTTTTTCTTTTGTTTTTAAGTTTTTCTTGTGCAGAGGCTTTGTCCTGCCCTGTGATACTCAGGGTTTACAAAATACCCAATAAAATAAACGTTGTGCTTTGAAGATGCCCTGGTCCCTAAATATTGTCTGTCACTGGTATTTCCTCTCATGGCACCACAGGAAAGAGCAAAAGGGCCGTGAGCAGTGGGTTGGGGCACAACAGACAACAGAGGGTCCAGAGACGGTCTGCTTCAAAGTCATGCTGAATGCCCCGGAATGCGGAAAGGGAAACCAAAACAGCTTTCTGTCCCCATAAAATCACTTCCAACCCTGTTTCCCATTTTATTTTTAATTATGGTAAAACACGGTAAAATTTAAGATGGTAAAGTTTATCATCTTAACTGTTTTTAAGTGTCCAGTTCAGTAGTGTTAAGTACATTCACATTGTTGTACAATCATCTCCAGAACTTTTCTCATCTTGCAGAACTGAAACTCTGTCCCTATTAAACAACGCTCCCTATCCCCTCCCCCAGCCCCTGGCACCCAGCATTCTGCTTCCTGTCTCTAGGAATTTGACTATTCTAGATACTTCATGTAAGTGGAATCATACAGTATTTGTCTTTTTGTAACTGGCTTATTTCACTCAGCACAATGTCCTTAAGTTTCATATATGTTGTAGCATGCAAGATTTCCTTCCTTTTTAAGGCTGAATAATATTCCATTGGATGTAGATACCACATTTTGTTTTTATGCATTCATCTGAAGATGGACACTTCGGTTGCTTCTACATTTTGGCTATTGTGAATAATTCTTCTATGAACATGAGTGTACAAATATATCTTCGAGATCCTGCTTTCAATTCTTTTGGGTATATACACAGAAGTGGAATTACTGGATCATATAATAATTCTATTTTCAAATTTTTGAGGAGCTGCCATACTGTTTTTCATAGCATCTGCGCTATTTTATATTCTTACCAACAGTGCACAAGAGTCCCAATTTCTCCACATCCTCACCAACACTTGTTATTTTCTGTTTTTTGGTAGTAGCCATTGTGATGGGTGTGAGGTGGTTTCTCATTGTGGTTTTGATTTTTGTTTCCCTAATGATTAGTAATGCTGAGTGTCTTTTCATGTGTTTATTGGCCATTTGTATATCTTCTTTGGAGAAGTGTTTGCCCAGTCCACTGCCCATTCTTTAACTGGATTTTTTTGTTCTATTTGTTGAGTTGTAGGAGTTGTCTACATATTCTAGACCAACCTGTTTTGAATACTAACATCCCACTAGGTGCTGGGAGAACCTGCTTTCTGGTTTGAGCTCTATCATCAAACAGCTGTTTGCCGGGTTCTCAGCTGGCACATTTGCAAATGTCTAAAGCCATTTTTGGTTGTCACACCTGGGGAGGAGCGCTATTTGACCCAGTGGGGGGAGGTCAGGGATGCTGTGGAGACATCCTACGATGCACAGGAAAGCACCCCCAACAAAGAATTGTTTGGCCCAGCGTGTCAAAAGTGCCGAGATTGAGTGACCTGCTTAAAGCACACCACTCATCCTCTTGAGGACTCAATTTCCTCCCCTGTACAATGGGTGGGTTGGACCACACGACCTTGAAGGTACTTTCCTATTTTAATTTCTCATGCTCACTTCCTTTATTCTGTCATCAGTTTTTAAAAAATATCCTCCTAAGTGTGTAATGGGCTCAATTTTCACTCAGCCCACATCAGCTTGTGGAACTTATGGTCTACTGTGGAAAGCAGTGGGTGTGGGAACAAGAGAGAAAAGCCACTTCACTTTTTGTGCAGCCTTGAAGGGGCCCGAGAGCTACATGGTAGGGACAGCAGTGGTCTGGGGCCCCTGGCCTGGATTTGAACCCTCGCTAGCCAAGCAACACTGGGACAAGTTCACCTTTACTCAGCGTGCATTTTCCAGTTCACACCCATTCAGATTTGTGGGAACTGAAACTTGAGTGTGTCTAGGATTCCCCCTTCAAGTCTCAAACAGTCCTCAGGTTGTCAGTGTCCTGTCTTCAAGATGGAGACGGTAATAGAGACTCAGAGGGCTGACGGGGGGCGAAATGGAAAACATGAGACAAATCCCCGAGTAGTGCTGGACACACAGTAGGCATGCATTTGTGCTTACTGAATGAATGAGTGAAGTCTCCTCTGAGAGTCTTCTGTGGTTAAAAAATCCAGTTATTCTGTGGATTCTGGAAATCTGGGTAATAAAGATCATGACACACGGAAATTCTAGTCCATTCTTCAGTCTGATCCACATCTGCTTGTCCACATATGGAAAACAGCCCCTAAAAGTTGCAAGTTCCTTCGTATAGCTTTCTGCTCAGAAATTCTAATCCGAAGAGGAACCATAAGTGTGTTTCCTTTGGTGGGCGTGGAAGACGTGGGTCCCGCATGCCCTGTTTAGCACGTCTGTGGTGGCTTCAGGCTCAGACATGTCCCCTAGCACAGGGAGTTCAGCGTGGCTTAAATTGAATCACAACCTTGTGCCAAGCCTCTGCTCCTCCTTATTAGCGGCCCCATCAGGGGCTGTCAATGCTCACAGAGATATGTGGTCAGGGGAAAGCTCCTTTTCATTTAGAGAAAATTCCTTGAAGACTTTTCTTAAATTGTTTCTTTCCCGAGAGCGGCTAGAACGTGGTTATTCATTTAAATGTTTACCGTGGGGAAAATTTCCCAGCAACTGCAGGATCTCATTTGCTGAGGGATCTGAGACTAGAGCAGTCTCCTCTACAGTCTGGAATTACCTTTGACACCCCTCTCAAAACAGGAAGCTGATGGCAGCTGATGAGGCATCCATCTTAGACAAATGGGGAGAACAAAGCCAGGTGTTTCGGAAGGAAGCCACAGCTGATAGCAGTGGTGGGATGTCTTCCATGCCAGGCACCGTGCCACAGGCTCTCCCGTGTTATCTCATTGAATTCAAGCAACCCTGAGAGGCGGGACTCGGCCTGCATTTGACAGGTGTGGAAACTGGGGTGGAGGAATTAAGTCAGTTGTCCACAGTCCAATAGATCTGGTCAGTGGGGAGCCCGGGTCTGCCTGACTCCAAAACTCCCACCTTAACTACTCCCTGCTCTGTTGCTGTGAACGACACTACATCAGAGGAAACGCTTGACTTTTATTATTTATGCTCTTTTTTGGTGTAGGTAGCACTAAACTCAAGGAGGCCTTTTTGGAAGAAATAGGAAGAAAATGTTTGTACATTTGAAACTTTCAGGTATTAAAAATTAGGATTATTGAAGAGCCTGTGAAAGCTTTCAGGTCATGGTGGGGGGCTTGGTTCATGTCACAGGGCGGCAGTGCCATGGTTCTGGTCACAGGGCACGGACTCCGTGGTTCAGGTCACAGGGCGGTGGCACTGTGGTTCTGGTCACACGACGGGGGCGCCGTGGTTCAGGTCACAGGGTGGCGGGGGCACAGTGGTTCAGGTCACAGGGCTGTGGCACCATGGTTCTGGTCACTGGGCGGCAGGGGTGCCGTGGTTCAGGTCACAGGGCGGCGGGGGCACTGCGGTTCAGGTCACAGGGCGGCGGGGGCACTGCGGTTCTGGTCACCGGGCAGCGGGTGGGCCGTGGTTCAGGTCACAGGGCAGCGAGTGCTTCATGGTTCAGGTCACAGGGTGGCAGGGGCGCTGTGGTTCAGGTCACGGGGCGGTGGGGGCGCCGTGGTTCAGGTCACACGGTTTGTCAGGCGTGTTTTCCTTTGCAACTAGGGGTGAGAACATGGTGGAGAGACAGCGGGAAGTGCCGTGATCCAGGGTTCCTTGCAAGGACATCCCTGGCTGACGTGCATAGGTTGAGCCCCAATGAGAACAGATAACAGTCCTCAGATCAGAAACTGGAGCTTCGGAACCTCTGGCTTGGCCAAGTGCACAGAAATGTTGAGAGATTGAGAAAGAATGATTTTGTTATGTACTGTTCCTTTTCCCTGACTTCTTCTACCTTCCTTTAAGCTAAGAAAACAAATAGAATAAACTCTTTAAGGATTTGTTTATTTACAAAGGCAATATGTATCTTTATAACATATTTAGAAAATACAGGCAAGCTAACAGAAGAAAATAGAAAATAACCGTGATGCTACCACTGGCACCCAGCACCATCAACATTCTGGTGTTGAGGCTCCCAGTCCTTTTGTTATACGTTTATGTATGTGCACGTCTCCCACCCAAAACATACACACACACATGCTCACACGTACACATGTGAAAACATTTGGAATAAGCAAAAATGGAAAAAATACATATTTTTTCTCAAAATGTTATTTTCATTAATATATTTTTTAAAATGATTTCATTGGTGAAATTGTATTAGAAAATGTATTAGAAAACATTGTATTAGTTTTGTATGCACAGCATAATGATCTGTTATTTGTATATATTGCAATATGTGATTAGCTCTTCTTCATGATTTTATGTGCCTTGGGCTCGTTTTGGCTGTTGTGCTACGTTGGTGGTCCGGATCTCAGGGTGTCAGGCACTCGCGCTTGCACTGGACATCCAGGTTCCTGCTCTTTCCTAGGCTCTTTTGTTACTTCATTGGGCAGTGACGGGGCAGCTGTCTTGTGCAAGGCTCTGAGTTTCCAGGTAGTGAAGGCACCACGTGGGGTCACTGGGAGTTCATGCTGACCTGGCTTCAGGAAGGTGGGCATTTGTGCAGGGTCTCCATGGGCGGGTGACCTGTCTTGGGTTGGGGTGGCGAGCAAAGATGTGTCTGTCTGGATGGATGGGAGGCCTAGGGACAGGAGGGTCAGGGCATGGCTGGGGGTAATGCGTGGACTGGTCTGGCTAGAGTGAAGGGACCACGTGGAGTTACAGTGAGAGTTCAGGCGGAGAGCTAGGTTGGGCCTCGTCTTTGTCAGCTCAGGCTGCTGTAACAAAAATGCCATGGACTGGGTGGCTTAAACAACAGACACATTTCTCACAGTTCTGGAGGCTGGAAGCTCAAGATCAAGGTGCAGATTTGGTGTCTGGTGAAGACCCTCTTCTTGGTGTGCAGATGGCCCTCTTCTCATTGTGTCCTCACATGGCGGAGAGATCCAGCTCTCGGCCCTTTCTCTTCTTATCAGGGCACTAGTCCCATCATGGGGTTCCACCTTCATGACCCCGATCTAAACGGACTCACTCCCAAAGGCCTCACCTCCTAACACCATCATATTTAGGGGCGCATAAACATGCAGTCCATGACAGGCTCACAATAGAGAACACCTCAAACACTAGAATGAAGCCTTGGGCATTTCTGGTTCTAAAATTAAGCAGCCCTGTGGTCTTGAGCAACTGAACTGACTCTCTGTGTCTTGCACCCGCCCCATTCCATGAAATGAGACAATAATTTATCTGGAACTACATATATTCATTGGCCAGAATGATTAAATTTGATAATAAAATTGAATTTCATTATCAAAATTCACCTAATAAACAACTGCCCCTGGTCTTGTATGTAATGGTCTACACCACCGCACAGCTCCTGTGGGGCACCCAGAGTTGTCCTGGATGTGGCCAGAGCAGAACTTAGGGGAGCTGTCTAGTGACTTGTCCAGAGCCACAGTCATGACTAGGGGACCAGAATCTGCATCTCCTTGTCTCCTTTTCTGGTGTCCTGAACCTCACTTCAGTTATGTGACACTATGGGGCACCCTACAGCCAGGGGAGCACCCTGACCAATGACAGCCCGGTTTTTGCCCTGATTTATGGGAAGAGTGCCTGATCAGAGTATTTTCCTAGTGAGATATCTAAAATTTGCTGAAGGCACCCATAGGTTCTGTTGAATTTTTCAGGAATTCCTAATAAAAAAGCAGATACCCTGGGAAGTGGGTTGAAGTCATGCATTTTGCCCTCTTGACTAGTAGTGTAGCAGGAATTAAGTTGAATGGGACACAGATTTTAGAGTGCATTCAAGTCTTGGCTCACTTCACTGCTTGTGACCCCAGGCAAGTCACTTAAGGGAGTCTCAGTTTCCTTACCTGTCAAATGGGGGCAATAATGCTTACCCCCAGGGGTAACACAAGAGTCAAATGATATCACAAGTGGAAAGTACTTGCCCAGCGCCTCACACCCCACAGATGGTCAGTCAAGTGTGTTTGCCTCCTGACTGCTCTGTTAGCTGGTATTCTCTAGTGTTGATTTTTCGGATTGCAGTACCAGCCTCCTCTCTTGATATCGCCCTCCCCTCCAGCTCTCAGCCACTGTCCCAGCCTCTCTGCTGGAGACAACTCCCACCAGGCCTGATCAAGCCAGCCTCCGACACAGCGCAACCCTGTCCTTGAGATCCACATGGCCTTCTCAAGTTCTCCATGGGGAACTCTGGGAGGACGTTGACTTCTGGGGACTCAATACCCCAACTTTTGCGTGTTTAACTGTGTCCGTTCTAGTGGATTCTTTTGATGGTCAGTTGTTGAGAGGGAGACGTTCTAGGGTTTAGGGCTGGACTCTGGCAGAGAGAGGCTTGGGTTTTGCAATGGAACTTCTTGTTCCTGTTTCTAAAGGATATATGGGTTATTTGTGGGGCTGAGCCCTGAGCGAGGCTCAAGCATTTAATGCTCCCTGTAAGTTGACTTTGGTGCCACCTCTGGGCATGGATGCCTGTGTTAGGAGGCCTTGTCTGCCTCTTCTTCTCCTGTTCTCTGGCCCTGGGGTGCTGTGTGGGCCTGACAGTGAGGATACCTCATCCTGAAGAGGTTCTGGGGGGCCCCTCCCCTGAGCGTGCTGTAGGGAAGGTGATTGGATGTCACAGGCAGCAGGCGATCTTAGTCTTCTTGAGGAGCGCGGGAGGTGGAAGGAGGAGAGGCCTTTGCTTCCACTCCTTTCCTAACTGATTGCAGAGAATGAGGGACTCTGGTGTCAGAAGATTCTGTAGAGCCCCATCTGTTCGGGAGATGCAGAGACTGAGGCGTGGGGATCTTCAGTGACGCCCTCGAGATGCTTTCCTAGCCGGTGACAGTAGAGCCAGAGGCAAACCCAGGCCTCTTGGTCTGCAATCCAGTGCATTTTGCGACACCACAGAGATTAAAACGTGGCGCTCCAGAGGAAGGGGGAGCCCAGACTTTGACAAGTGCCTGCTCTGGGTTAGTAATTTCATGTGTGTTATCTCGTGCCCGCCACATCCTGCGGGAGAGCAGAGGACCTGAGACATTTGCTCAAAGCCGCATAATTGAATCCAGGACTGAGCCCAAGTGCTTCAGTGTAATAACGTCAGCTATGGCCTTACATGCAGTCTCTCAGCGGATGCTCCCAGCAATCCTGCGGGACAGGCATCGTCATCCCCAGTTCACGGAGGAGCAGACAGGCGCGGAGAGGTTGAGAAACCTGCCCAAGTTCACAGAAAGAGCACTCTGTAGCCAGGTTTGGAAGGAGGTCTGCTCGACTCCTAGGCCTGTTTCTGTGTCTCCCCTTACAATTTTATTTCTGGTGCATTTTGCCTCCCTTGCCAAGGATTCATGTTTATGAAAATAACTAATCACAGTGCATGGATAATATAATCTTTTACGTTGTATGATCCTTTATAGTTCACAGAATAGCTCTGTATTTTTTCACTTGATTCTCCCAGCAAGCCCATCCGTGTTGTATGGATTTGAGATCTAGCCCCAGAGACCTTCAGCTACCCTGCCCAAGGTCACATGCCTGACCTTGAGCCTGAGCTCAGTCAGTGTCGGAGCTGGGCTTGGGGCTTTCCACCTCTCCGTAGATCGGTTGTGGGAACCATCCATTTCCTCGTCCTTTGTGGCGGCTGGTTCAAGTTGTGTTTCTGCCGTTTCCCGTGGGAGATCCTGACGAGTCTGCGATGTGGAGCCCTTTGCTCCCCTGGGAAGTCCAACAGACATCGGTCAGGGGTTGGTCTTCCAAGGTGGCCGCCCTGGTGGAAGTTGTGTCAGCGGTCCTCAGGCCGGCTTGCTGCCCCCATGCCGTGGACAGGTGTCAACGGGCAGGACAGGTCCCTGTGTCCATGCCTCATCCGCTCTGCAAGGGGGAGGTTCCTGAGCACAACAACAAGCAGTGCAAAGGTTTCTAAAACAGAAATGTTGACAAGCAAGTGGTTTTTATGTGGATTCACTTAGTATATAAGGTAGAGAGAAGAGTTAGAGATACATTTTGTAAAAAGTCTAATTTCTGACCTGACAATTCCCTTTAAATACTTTATTACTTTTTAAAATTGCTTTCAATGTCCCCAAGAAAAATTATCCCTACAATGATAAATGGCTTGTTTGTTTTGGGATCCAATTGTGCTTATAGTTAACTAATATAAGAGTTTGAGTTAATATAGAAAAGTCTTGGAAAAAAAATGTACTTTTCTCTAAACCAATTACTCCTTCCTTTCCCATACTGCATTACCCGATGTCGCCATTATGGGACATTTGTATCTTCCTTTTTCATGAACCCCCTTTATTTCCTTATCCTTGTCTTCCCTGCGATTAGTATCACCGGCCCCTTTGCCTGCAGAGAGCAGACACGGACCCAGAGAAGCGGGTGGGTCGAACCCAGGAGCACGGGAACCATCGGGAGTAAAGATCCCCTCTCTGGAGGAGTTATTTAGGAAAAGAGAAAAACCACTTCACAGATGATTCCCACCCTTATCTAAATTGACTTAACCCCAAATCTGGTCTGTCCTCCCCCACCAGGGCCCTGGAGGCAGAGCACAGCTCTGCTCCCTTCCTGATTCACCTCCTCATCTACCTCTCCCTTCCCATTGCACATCTGATACATTATTTTCTTTCCTAAGAGGAAAAATGAAAAAAAAAAAAAATTCCCCCCTGAAAGGTGGTAGGAAAGAATGCAGGAGACCAAAGCCATGGATGTAATGATGGCTTTCAGCTGCTCCTCTCTCTTTTTGGCCCATTTAAATATTTTAGAAAATAAATGTTGACTCAATAAAGCTACCTGGTCAGAGGATGCTTATGATTATTTGTAGAGAATAATTAAATTATTTTGATCTTCGTTGTTGTTTCCCTCTGTGAAGTGCACACACACATACAAACACACTCACACGCACACATTGAAGAACGCCCTGGACCACCCTGTCTCTGACACACAAGGAAGATGAACTGTGGCCTCCAGCTGGTCTAGCGGGTCTGCAGGGAGGTGATTGATGATGCCTGGTCCAGTCACCGGTGCCCCATCCTCAGCCACGCTCCCGCCAACGATAGAAATGAGTCGATGGAGAGAGCTTGGATGCTGCCTGATGTCACAGTCTTTCCTTCACTACTGAGCTCCAGGTCCCCTGAGGCTGAGAAGTCACCACCTGTCACTTTTCTTGCCTCCATGACCGAGCCTGACATTGGGCATAGAGCAGAGACTCACAGTTTTTGAGAATTCATAATTTATTTGTGGGCCGAACGTTCTTCATTTCCCCTGAGCTCTGCTGTGTGTCCTCCTCACTTGGCTCTGTTCCAGACCTGGAAGGACTGCATCCATCGGGCCCCTTCCTTGCCCTCTAGCAGAGGGGGTGCCGAGCAGGAGCAGAGGGAGGGCAGATGCTCTCCCCCTCCTTCCTGGCCTGGCCGGCCACTGAGGACCACAGCTCTTAGCAGGCGGCCTTCTCCCTGGTAACAGCCCCCTCTCCTGTCCCCTGGGCCCAGGGCCACTGTTCCTAGCCTCTGGGTGTTTCCTCACCCTATTTTGCTTCCTTCCTGTCCACACTGTTGTAACTATAAGTAGTGTCTTTAATAATCTCCTTTCAATCACCCTTTGGAATATGCCTGTCATTTCTTGCTGGGATCTCGACCAATGAACAATGTTCCAGCTACTATTGTTTGTTTTTTTCAGAAGATGCTTATTTTTACTCCTTTGAGAAGATAGATTTAGGAGGTTAGTGAGGAATAGTGTTCTCTACTGGGTGGCCACTGTGTCCTGGAGCCACTGTGTTTTGTGCTGAGAATGTGCCAGGCACTGTCAGTGATACAAGATGTCAGGCTGGACCGCTACCTCGAAGGGACTGACGGTCAGAGTGGAGCAGAAGCGTGTACACTCGTGCTCCCATGGACTGTCCCACAGATGCCCACACTGGATCCACCGTGTTGTTAGTAATTGACTGATCCTGCCTTCCTCCATAGATTGGGAGACTTTTTTCTTTGGTGAGGAAGATTGTCCCTGAGCCAACATCTGTGCCAATCCTCCTCTATTTTGTACATGGGACACCACCACAGCATGGCTTGATGAGTGATGATGCATAGGTCTGTGCCCAGGATCTGAACTCGCAAACCCTGGGCCGCTGAAGCAGAGTGCATGAACTTAACTACTATGCCACTGGGCTGGCCTCAGATTGGGAGACTTTTGCAAGCAGAGTTGGGTATCATTCATCTTTGCCCTCCCAATAACTATTGAAGAACTTGACTCCTGAATTTGCACACAGGAAATGTTTGTTGAATGAATGCCCAGAGTTGAGAAGATGCCAACACCAAATTTTACTTCTTTCAGAGCCAGAGCAGACCACAAAGAAACATCTAGATGCTACTGCAGTCATGCAATTAGCATTGCTGGAACTACAGGTTTTAATAGACTAGGTACCGTCTGGCGGATTCAGAAATGACAGTGTGTAATTTTCCTCTCTGAAACCTCTTTTCCAGTATAAACTACGATACATAGAAGTAACAAAGTAAAATACTAGTTACTGCCTTTAGACATTCTGTAGAAACTAAACCATTAACAATGGAAGGTTGTCAAAAATGTGAAGTTCCTCCAAGGGTGTCATATTTGTCAAGCCATATGTTGAGATGCGAACACCGTGCCTGTTATGTTATATTAAAGGAAAGCAACTGTGTAAAATGCTCATAAAAGTTCTTCCATTGTTTGTGATCATGGGTAATATGATTTATATTTTCCATTTTAGGTACTTCAAATCTATATATGATTATCACTAACAGTAATTCACCATGTTCAAAATCAAAAAGCCTGTCATTTCATATCTTGCAAGCCCCATATCTTTAATTTGGAATTGCTGAGACGATATTTTAACTTTCAATATCTTTCTCTTTGGATGAAATGATGAGCACTTTTGAGTTCATTGTTCATTAATTAGTGGTATTTCACTCCTGTTGAGAAAAGAAAGTTGTGTATATACACTCTTATTTAGAAAAGTCATGCCAACATTGTAAGAACTGGAGTTGAAAAGAATTTAGAAAAGTGGAGGCAAGAGGTAAGGGAGTTAGGGTGGGAAAAACCACATGATGACATCATCATCATCACCATCACCACCATCATCATCATCATCATCCCCATTATCATCATCATCA
The DNA here is from genome assembly GCF_057802395.1 of Ceratotherium simum simum. Taxonomy (NCBI): domain Eukaryota; kingdom Metazoa; phylum Chordata; class Mammalia; order Perissodactyla; family Rhinocerotidae; genus Ceratotherium; species Ceratotherium simum. The sequence goes on from NC_141910.1 coordinate 73,803,362, forward strand.
CCACCATCTTCGCCATCATTACCATCACCCTCGTCATCATCACCACCATCATCCTCATCCTCATTCTCATCCTCATCATCAACATCATCTCTGTCATCACTACCATCATCACCACCATCATCACCACCATAGTTACCATTATCACCATCATCACTGTTACTATTACCATCATCATCACCATCATCATCATGATCATAGTAATGATAATATTCAACATTTACTGACCACTTACTCCATGGCAGGCACTGTGTTAAATGTGTTTCATGTAATGTTTCACCTTTGTTATAACCTCTTGAGGCAGACAGATTCTTATTCCCACTTTGTAGATGAGGGATGTGAAGTACAGGGAAGTTCAAAGTCTCTCACCTAGCAAGTGGTGTAGCTGGGATTCAAACCCAGCAGCCTGACTCCAGAGCATGTATTCTTGCCAGTTAAGCTGAATTAAAGTATATGGTACAGGTGTGCGCACATGGCATTTCATTTGTGTAACGCTTTACAGTAAGGCAGGCAGGCCAGGTATGAATAGCCTCTCTACTACAGTGAGTAATCAAGCCTTGGACACTTAGGAGCACCTCCTAGTTGTCTTCTTCTCTCTGTGAAACTTCACTCCTTCGGACAATCCTTTTCTCTCCTTTCTTGAGAGGTGTCTGGTCCCCCAGGCCCTTTTCCCACACAGGAAGTGAATGACGGCCCTTGCAGGAATGGCATGCAGGATGCATCTGCACCTGCTCCATGCATTTGTGCCCTGGTTGTGGTTGTTCCCTCCGAGACCTGTGAACATTGCCTTGACAATCCCCATTTCCCAAACCTCCCTGCAGCTGTGCCCTCTGGTAATCTTGCCCTGCTCTGACACTGGCTTGGCCACCGCATGACTTGCTTTCAATGGGACAGAGCATCTGGATATCCACAGATGCACAGGTGCTCTGTGTTTCTGCCGTTTCCTGTGGACTTCCGCCACTGCCAAGCGAATACGCTGGGTTAGCCTTCCAGAGGGAAGCCAGGGACGTGTGGAAGAAAGCTGTGTCCTCTCGGCTGGGTTGTCCCAGACCAGCCAGGCCCAGGCGGGGATCCCAGGAGCGTGAGCAAGTCCAGCAGAGATCAGCAGAACTGCCCAGCACCACGTGACTGTGGGCAGCCATCAGTGGTGGTTGTTCAGACCATGTGAGGTGGTTTGCTATGTGCACTGTCATGGCAGCAGAAGACGGATGCAACATATAGCTGAAATCGAAGCCGTACAACTAAGGGAGGTGCCTTGTGCCACAGAACTGTTGCTGGGCATGGGGTGGTGTGGGCACTGAGCGTGCACGTACGGGAGGGCCCTCTGAGCTCTGCAGGGCATGCTGCGCCCTGGGGTTGAGCTGCTTCTGTGCCTGGTTGCCCTTCCCCATCCTGTCCTGGTAAAGACCTTCTTCCTCTTTCTCCCCATCATGCTGCCTCTTCAACCTGATGCCCTACTTTTATTTTCTGTCCAGACGATTGTTAAATTTTCAATGAGGACGTGAACACCAGGTACAGAGAGGTTGACAAAACAGGGGAGTGGTGAGAAAAGTGGCCCCTGCGGAGGACAGGCCCATCCCCTTTCTCCCTTGCACAGGGCTGACATTTGCCGCGATCAGCAGCTCACCGGGATGCGGTGGCCACTTGTGTGCAGTGGACTATTTCACAGGAGCGATGGTGCCTGAGAGCCCTTGACTCAGGCGGCAGAAATGCAGGCAAAGCGCTGGAGTTTTAGTTGTCTCTGCAGCCCTGGAGCCTGGGACAGGTGACCTGTCCTCCCAGCCACAGATGCCTGACCACCGTCTGTCACCATCACTCCCCCCTGTTGCATTTTCTTCAAAGTGCTGGACTTGTCTAGCTGGCAGTGTCCGTGTCCCTGCTGACCGTCTGCCTCCAGCAGTGGCGTCCTCTCCAGCACCACAGAGACTTGGTCTGTGTGACCCCTCCACGCCCATGCTAGGACAGTGCCTGGGACACCATAGGGCCCATGGATATTGCAGATGAGCAGAAGCCTCCAGGAACCAGTCCTCCCTCACATGTCAACAGTTGAAATGGTGGTTCTTCTTTTTCAGAATTTCCATGGCAAGGCTCTTTCTCTTCTCCTGGCTCCTAAGTGATCCCAGTGGCGATGCTTTTGATTTCTGGGCCTCATCTGTGACACTGAGGAGCGACACTGTGTCCATGGTTCCTGCTGCTCCCGCACAAGAGACATCTTTTATTGTGATTATTTTAACCCTTCTCCCTCTGCCTCTCCCGCAGATTTCACATGTAGAAGAAATGCATTTATTAAATAATAATGCTTATCAGGAAATAATTTGTTCTCCTCCTTTTCATCAAAGACATTTATACAGCTAACCAGAGATCGTGATCGACAGAGATGATGTGTCACAGTCCCCCACTGGCAGCCTCGGTCAGTGAGGGCAGAGGCGTTGGGTGCCAGCCCTCTTCCTCTGTGCTCTGTCCAGTTTAGATCTGGTTCCATCAACTCCTTACGGCTGGAGGCTCATAATTTTTCCTCCAGCTCTAACAGAATTGTTTCATGAATACAAATTTATAGGTGCTCCTTCCCATTCCCTAAATGCCCCAATTGAGAACTGGCTACACGATTTGTGGGGCCCAGTGCAAAACGAAAACGCACGGCCCTTTGTTCAAGCATTGTCAAGACTCTCAGGGTGGCGGCAAGAGAGACGTAAACCCATGACTGCTCCAGCTGCACACCTGTGAAGCCAGCCCTGGGTCTGTCCTTATTTCTCTCAGTGTTTCTGAGGAGGCATCATCCCTTGAGAGGGTGTGTAGGTGACACCGTGTAGACAATGGTATCTAAAATGGATACAAAGCCAGGGGACCCACTATTTCCCAGTACATATGAGACTCTGAGGGAAACTTTTCCCAATCCATTTTCTAGAGGTGTATTTTTTTCTCTTTAGAATCACATGATAAAAGCTTTTGCCATGCAGGCTGGTACTGGGATTAGGAATATGTATTGGCCTTAGTAAAATCATCAATTTTGTTGCAAATACATTTTTATTTACGTAAATACCAATGCCTTTTGCATATGGAGTTTATTGCCAACTCCATCCTGCCTCCCTCCTCCTTCCCTCTCTCTCTCCTTTCCTCCTTCATTCACAGATGCTTATTATGTGCCTGGCACTGTGTTAGCTACTGTGGGGGATCAATCAGTCACCAATCTCACATAAATAATAAAAATGAAAGTTTGAAAATATGAGTACGTTATGAAAGGTAGAAGGTTATAGGAGAAGGAAAATGTCATTACCCTAGGCTGGGGACAGAGAGGACTTCATGGTGAAGCAGCTGAAATAGGCCTTGGAGGGAAGATGGTGTTGGACTTGGAGGAACTAGGGTGGGATGGGGGGCTGGAGGGGGATGAGGTGGGATGGGGCGCTGGAGGGAGAGGGGAGTGGGATGGGGGCTGGAGGGGGATGAGGTGGGATGGGGCGCTGGAGGGAGAGGGGAGTGGGATGGGGGCTGGAGGGGGCTGAGGTGGGATGGGGGCTGGAGGGAGAGGGAGTGGGATGGGGGCTGGAAGGGGATGAGGCGGGATGGGGGCTGGAGGGAGAGGGGAGTGGGATGGGGGCTGGAGGAGGATGAGGTGGGATGGGGTGCTAGAGGTAGGGGGTGGGATGGGGGCTGGAGGGAGGATGGGTGGGATGGGGGCTGGAGGGAGGATGGGTGGGATGGGGGCTGGAGGGAGGGGGTGGGATGGGGGCTGGGGGAGATGAGGTGGGGTAGAGGGCTGGAGGAGGATGAGGGCAGGGTGGCTGGTGGGGACATCAAGTCCAAGCGGGTGGCAGGGAGTGCAGAAGTGTGGCCTGGATTCTTTCTGTCAGAGCATGTTGTGTGGGAGTTAGCTGTCTCGCGGAAGCTGAGCCTCTTCACTAATGGTAAGCAGGAAGCTCAGGTGGGAGGGGATAGTACAGACCGGGGGCGGGGGGCATGCTAGGCCGTCTGCACCTTCACTGTGAAACGGGGTGAGAGCCTAGAGGAGAGCTGGCCTCTGCCCGGGAAGAGGAGTCGGCTCCCCGAAACGTCCACCCTGCCTGGCTCCTCCCATCCCCTGGGCTCCTCCCCCCCAGACGTCCACCCTGTCTGGCTCCTTCCATCACCTTAGCTACTCCCAGACATCCATCTGGCCAGGCTGGCTCTTCCCATAGATCTGGAAGGAGCTGAAGGAATGAGGCAGAAGTAGATTAATGTTTCACCTGTGATCCTGAGAAAGCCCCTTAGCCTCCATAACCCTCTGTTTCTTCATGTAAGACAGGGTGGTCCTACGTTCTCTCAGTCGTTACGAGGACTAAATTAGACAAAGCAATGATGTATTTTGTCTAGTGCTTGCCTCGTGATAAACACTTGACAGGGGGAGTTATCATTATTAAGAAAAAGGCAAAGAAACAAAGACATCCTCGAGAGTGGCTGGTGTGCCCGGCTCTTCTTTGGGGCTCTTTTCTGTGCCCCTGTCACAAGTTGTACAGAGGCTCGAGGGGCAGTGCCCCATCACAGCACAGTCTTGCTTTACAATAGAAGGGCCAACGGAAACGGAGGTGCAGAGGGATCTAATGAGCAGAACAAGGGCAGAGCTGGTGAGTGTCAATGTGGAGGCCAGAGCCCAGGGCCCCACTCCCAGTCTGGGCTGGTTCTACCGGACGGACTGTTGTCCTGGCAGAGTCTCTTGGGGACTCTGCTCCCCTCACCCTCTCTGAGCCTGGTTTTGTCCATCTCCACTTTCTCGATTGTAAATTCCTAGCACATGAGACTCTATCAATTACAGAATCAATTACACTGGGTGACGGAGAGGAGAAGGGAGAACAATTCCCACTGAAATGACCTTTATGTGAATAAAGTTTAACTTGAAAAATAGAGGCTGTTCTGAAATCCTCCTATTACTCTATATCAGACCCCACCTAAGGATGTCCTCACTGTTTCATTCCCCTGGAAATGGTCACCCTGTTGATACTTGCTGGTGTATGGGGCCTGTTACAGATGGTGTTGTCACGAGCCGCTCATCTTCCGGGCGCTGGCATCCTGGGGGACATGAAACTTTCCGATCATCTGAGGTGTGTGGTTTATTTGCAGCACTGAGCACCTGTATTTGTCAAAACCCTTTGCTGGTTGTCATCATCCATCTCGCCTGAGCTTCAGGAAAAACCAGGGCGTTAGAGGGGTGGCAGGCCGCAGGCTCAGCTCATGCTATCTGCTGTTCTCGCCTCTCTCCCTGTCCATCGCATATCTCTGCTCACCTCTGCTGGGCTTCGTTCTTAAATGGGTTTCTCCAGGTGGCAGTAAGACAGCTACTGGCTGCCAAATGTCCCTCAGAGACAAGACGTAACTTCTCACTTAGTTCTGGCCGAAATCTTAAGGTGGCTCTGCTTGGCCTGGTTTGGGTCACATGTCTGCTGTGGAAAGAAAGGGACTGGGGTGGGTGGGGGGTGGGTATGTGAGTGGGGGCAGGTCAAGGGTGGGCTATACCTGGGCAAAATGGATGGGGCAGGATTATTCTAGATTTGAGGAGGGGGCTTTCCCCAAAGGAAAGAATTCTGGACAGACAACCACACTCATTATTTCAAAAGGGATCATCTTTTTAAAATAAGGATTTAGAAAGAGAAGGATTCTGAGGAGTACCCAAATTCTCAAACTTTGGATATCTGTGTGACATTGAAGTATTTTGTAAGCAGAAGGAAAGGGATCTTATTTGATTTGGAGTAAAGGATTTCCACACTAATGAGTCCTCGGAAGGTTTAGTGATCATAATCAACTGATCAGCGGGTGTCCATAAGGCCCTGGCACCGTGTATGAGATGCGTGACGGATCAGAGCATGGATGTGGTTCCATCCCAGAAAGCTGTGTAAATAACAATAGCACATGTGAAACAACTGTGAAAAATATGATTCAGGATGTAATTGTTTGCCACAATCTGTGCTGTATTCTGTTGGTGCGGTGGGGGTTGAGGGGAGAGGGAGCAGGGCAGGGCTGGGCAGCCATGGACCTGCCCTTGGAGGAGGGGAGCTTTGAGCCAGCCGTCAGCAGAGGGCTGGCTGGGAGGCAGCAAGTGAGTGTGGTCATTTGGCCAATGGTGATTCCCTCTTGTGGGGCTATCCTTGGCTTCTACATCCTTTCTCTATCTGGACAGTGGCTTCCTTTCAGCGTGGTTTGAGCTGTCCACTGACTACGATTTGATTTGTCTCCATTTTTGGCTTTGTCATCTAACATTGTGCTTCAGCATGTTGCTGTGTTTGGAGTCATCTCTCATTTTGCTGTGAGTCGCATCACTGTGTGTGTGTCCTCACTACCAGAGTTGCCTCCGTGTGCACCACTTGCCGAGAGAGTACCTATTGGGGAAGAAGGTCTTTATCTAGTGGGTAGTTATGAAGGTGTCCTACTGGTTAGGCTCGGGGAAATGAGTCCTTTCCTTTTTAGCACCTTGAGATGAAATGACCTGACCCTTCTACATTTGTTGTGTTGAGTCATTTCATCTAAGCAACGTTTTTGGCTAATTCCTTTTAGCCGTGAAACTTGGACTTGACAGCCCAGAACTGTGTTTATGTAAGAGAGACAGCTTGTATTGGGAAGGCGTTCGCTGTTACAGACCTTGGTTATCGATAGCTATGGGAGGATGATGACAAGTTGACAGAATGGCAGAAACATAAAAAGTTTGCTGGAACCATCCTGTCAGAGTTTTAAGGTAACTGGATCAGGATCACCTCTGGATAATCTTCCCGGAGACGGGAGGCGTGGTGTACGGGCAGAGATCCTGGTAGCAGAAGGGATTGAGAGGAGCCTGCAGCTGGGTGTCAGGAGACCTGGGTACCAGGTCCAGTTCCGATGCTGACCGTGTGACGTGGGCTAGTCCATAAACCTTCAGGGCCTTGAAAGGCCTCATCTCAAAAGTAAGGGATTGTACTAGATCTCCCCCGCCAAGATTCTATGTTTTCATGAAATGAGCCCATCTAAGTAGTTCAGTTCCATGTCACTTACTATCTAAGCACGTGTGTTATTGTCTTCAGTGGGAAAGAACAAGTCACTGTTGGCAGTTGGAGGAGAATGAGTTTCTAAAACATATGAAGTTCTTTTAGTAAAACATATTGATGACATAGATCATTAGCATTCTTTTTCATGCTGTTAGTGATCATGAAAGGTGGGCAAACTCTTTTCAGTGCTCCTGAGACAAGGGGCCTCCCTCCAGTGGGAACAGGGCTCTCATTGAGGGGCTGTGTGGCCTAAGCAAGCCTTCTCTCCACTCTGGGACTCAGTTTCCTCCTCTGCACACTGGGGGATGGGCTGCACGATCTTGCAGGTTCCTTCCAGCTTACCCTCTGTACCTGCTCGACTTCTTTGTCCTCAAGTGCCAACCTCAGAGCTGCAACCCTTATTCGTCATTGGATTTTGCGGGCACCCTTCATCATCCTAAAGGAAATGCAAAGTGCACACGTGTTTGTTTTTAAAAGGAAAGTGAATCAAGATGAAATCTTATTTGGATGCACATATAGTGCTGTGGAAATATGTTCATGCTTATGTTTAGGAGAAAAAAGCAGGTAATAAATTGTACATATACTGTGAGACCATCCTTGTAAAAATATACCTATTTGAACCTATTTGTGGGGCGGTCTGGAAGGTGAGACACTGTGGCAGTGAGATTTGGGGTTGCTGACTTTACTTTTTTGTTGTTAGTCTGTATTTTCTACTTTTTCTATGATGATAATGTCTTATTTGGGAAAACATTGGGGGTATTAAATTTTGTTTTGTTCATTTGGCAGCTCTCTCCTCTTGGGATTATTGGGGCATCACAAGGAGTCATAAAACCAGATTAGAAATCAGTATGGAGGGATCCGTTCCTGGTCACCTGAGGACTGATTTTCATTTCCTTGGAAGGTAAAATTTCTTCTGGAACCTTCATGAGCAGAACTTGGCCTCTGGCTGGCCTTTCCTGGCTCCTGCCTGGTCCCCCTGAGGCCCCAGCTGGTTCTCCTTGGCCACAGCATCTGCAGAGTGGCTCCCTCCCTCCTGTCCTGCCTCCTGCAGCTAGCATCCACTCAGAAGTTGGCGCCTGCCTGCCTCTTCCTCCCAAGACTTTCTGCCCGACAGAAACCACCTCCTTTCTCAATTTTGACCAAAGCGATGGAACAAAAGGCAGCAGATGAGTTAACAGTGTGCCACATTCCATCAAACATTCTGTTCGATATAAAACAGCACCCTGGCCTCACTATTCCTCTCCAGGCTGCCTTGCGTCCCTTACCCGTGTGGGAATGCTGTGAAGACAGGACCACTCCTTACCCGCCTGCATCTCCAGCACTGGCCCAAAGCCTGCGTTCAGTAGGTGTTCCGTAAATGGGAGGGGTACACACGATGAAATACTTTTGAACCAGTCCTGGAGGTGGTTTTATTTTATTTTATGTTGCCTACCTCTTTTTAACTTTGTGCTATGAAAAATTTCAAATATACTCCAGAGAAGAGAGAACAACCTAATAATTCCCTGTGTCTGTCACCTCCATCACCGACCTCCAACCATTATCAACATTTCATCAACCTTATTCCATCTACCTACCACTTTCTTTCTTTTGCAAGAATATTTTCAAGTTAATCCCAGATTTACCGTTTCACCTGTACACACTTCAATGTGTATCTTTAACAGATAAGGGTTATTTAAACACAACTACTTGCTGGCACCTCCCAGCTTACCCTGGCTGTCCTGTCCCTTGGAGATAGCTTGATATAATTTCATATTTGTGAAGACACGTGGGCTTGGAGAAGAGAAGGACATGCAGGAGAGGACAGGCCGGTCTTGAGGGAGGAGAGAGCAGGTCAGGAGGAGTTGTGACGCGGCCCTCACTCCCCTGCTCGGTCACTGGGTGACTTTGGTTAAGCTGTTGAAGTTCTGGGCCTCAGTGGTGACTTATTAGTATGAGAATAATAATGCTGTTATTCCCTGAAGGCAGGGGAGTGAGGCACGTGTTTTAGACCGCCTTTGGGGGTTAGGTCAACGACTCTTTGTAGTTCAAGAGTCACCTTGAGGAGCCAGGCAGGGGGCAGGTCTCCATGGGAATTTTAGTTCTGTCAGATGCAACTGCAGGCAGGGTTTTCTGAGCTCACCGTATCTGCAGAATTAGGGCAGGGTTGGAATTAGAGGCCTTAGCCATACCACCCAGAAGGGGTCTATCTCAGTTTTGGGGGCCCCTTGAGAAGGAGGCTCCACCGCCGCCGCCTTTTTTTTGGTGAGGAAGATCAACCCTGAGCTAACATCTGGTGCCAATCCTCCTCTTTTTGCTGAGGAAGATTGGTCCTGGGCTAACGTCCGTGCCCATCCCTCTCTGTTTTATATGCGGGACACCTGCCAAAGCATGGCTTGATAAGCGGTGTGTAGGTCTGAGCCTGGAATCTGACCCCGCGAACCCCAGGCTGCCAAAGCGGAGCATGTGAACCTAACCACTACACCACCGGGCCGGCCCCACCACAGCCTCCTTTTGATATTTATTTCTATATCTGCCAGCCCTGATGAAAGCATCACTATGGCAACAGAGAATGAAGGAAATGAGCAGGTTCACAAACAGAACGTTTAGGGCACACCTAAACAGAGTAATAAGCAACATCTTTAGCTTTCCCATGTTGTCGGGCATCTATCCTTTCAGGGATGTTAATGTAATCTTTTCTTTCCCGTTAAAGAGTGTGATTGGCATAAAACGAGATGAGATAGAGCCCGTAGGAGGTGACTCAGAGGATGAGAGGGTGAAGAGAGAAGCTCCAGGCTGCATGGCCTGTCTTGGAGCCGCAGAACCTGGTCTGGTGCTGCTGGGAGCCGAGCCCAGGCGCTGCCTGGCCCTGTGGGCTTCTTCACCTTTGAGGGTGCGGTGCCCCGGGCTCTGGTTGTCCGTTCCCGGGTCTCAGCACCAGGCCACTGTGCTCATGCTTGATGAGTCTACTACGAGTGGACCGAGGCTCCCAGAGACAATTACTGTATGACTTCACTCATATGTGGAAGATAAACACGCATGTAGACGAGGAGAACAGATCAGTGGTTACCAGAGGGGAATGTGTCGGGGGAGGACGAAAGGGTAAAAGGGTGCATATGTATGGTGACCGAGGGAAACCAGACTTTTGGTGGTGAGCACATTGCAGTCTATACAGAAGCCGACATATAATGATGTACACCTGAAATTTACACAATGTTTTAAAATGACATGACCTCAATAAAGTAAAAAAAAAAATTAAAAAAAACCAGCCACGGCCACTGCCAGGTAAGAGCGCCAGCCCTTCGCACAGCGCCTGGGTGGGCGTGAACTCGGCGCCCTAGCCAGCCTGTGCCCTCCTCTGCGGCCCGCCTTCTGAGCGGAGCTGGGGAGCAGGCATCGGGCAGTCGCAGTCCTGAGTGGCCACGGCCCACAGGAAGAGGTGGGAGGGGATGCTGGGGGACCAAGGAAATTATTGGGCCCTCTGACACGCCCAGCGGTTAGTGCAGGCCTGGGGAGGGCGCCGGGGGAGGCAGCCCCCTGTCTGCCCCCACAGAGGCTGGGACAGCTCTCTGGGGAGGTGCCCGTGGTGTGGAGGTGGGTGGGCAGGGCCAAAGCGTGGTCAGGGCGTGGGGCAGAGTGTGACGTGCTTGGCAGCTTCCGGCAGTAGCAGCAGTGGTGGTAAAAATGACGACGACGGTGCGCTGGTATTTATTGCCCCCTGATCAGGGGACAACGACATTCTCTATCGCGGCGTCTGCCTCCTGTAGTCACCACAGCCTGCCCCAAGGAGCGCCCTAGGGAGGGCGACTACCCCTGCTTTAGGGAGGGGAGCGGAGCAGAGCACTCCCGGGGCATGCGTGTGGAAGCAGGAGCTTCTGCCTCTGTGCACACACACACAGACACACCAGACACACACACACACCACAAACACACACACCATATGCATACACACCACACACTACACGCACACACACACAGACCACACACAGGAGCCTTTCCTATGCGGTATCCCATGACCTTATAGTCTCATGGTGCATATCTCATGATTCCCACTCTACAAACGACAGTTGGGCCTCCAAAAAGCTTAGGTGTGACTTCCTCAAGGGCACAGTGCCACCGAGTGGTGAGGGGAGCCCAAGCTGACTCCAAATTCAGTGCTCTTTCATCAGTAGGTTCCGTGTACTCTGACTGCTTCAAGTCATGCCCACTGCTCTGGGCGTGGAAACCCTGCACTACAGGGTTCTCTGAAGGTCCCCCTTCAGAGCTGTCTGACGCCAAAGCTGGCTTAGATCAACCTGCTGCCCCCAGGCTGGAGCACATGACCACCCTCCAAGGCGGGGAGGAGGAAGGGGCAAGGGCTGTTGGCCAGGCTCTGTCCAACGCCCGGCCCCCTCCTCACCTGGCAGCCCACAGCTTGGCGCTCACCTGTAGGGAGGGCCCCACCTGCTGAGCACCTTCATGTGCTCATTGGCCACTTGTGTGTCTTCCTTGGAAAAATGCGTATTCAAAACCTTTGCCCATCTCTTTTAATTGGGTTATTTGTGGTTTTGTTGTTGAGTTGTAGGAGCTCTTTGTATATTCTGGATACTAGATCCTTATCAGATAGGTGACTTGCAAATATATATCTCCTCCCATCCTGTAATTTGTCTTTTCACTCTCTCAATAGAGTCCTTTGAAGCACAGAAGCTTTTAATTTTGAAGAAGTCCAATTTATCCATTTTTTTCTGTCATTGCTTGTGCTTTTGGTGTCACAGCTAAGGAATCATTGCCAAATCCAAGGTCACAGAACTTTACGCCTGTGTTTTCTTATAAGAATTTTACAGTTTAGCTCTTACATTTAGGTTTTTATCCAATAGAGTATGTCATATGGCTCTTTGAACTGAGGCGGGAGATCGTGGTCCTACTCTCTCTGTTGCTGCTTTATTGGCCTCAAGATTTGAATAAAATGAACTTGAGATTTCTCCCCAGTGAGAAGGTGATGTGGCTGAGCCCTCTGAGACAGAGACAGACACCTTTATGGAGTGGCTTCCAGTTCCCAAAAAACAGAGGTGTCCTGTGTGGCCGTGCTTGTCCTACACAACCCTGCCTTTAGGGTTGGACGATTGAACTGGAGGAGGATGCCAGTTCCAAGTTGGGTCAACGTGGTTCTCTGTCCTGGGGATTCTTGTACGCGGATCATGTGGCTCGCTTCTCTCAGCTTCTAGACTCTACTCTGCTTCCTTATTGTCTTTTCACTTTTCCTTCAGAGTCCAAGGGCTCTGCCCATGGTTTTCAGAGGAGCACGTCTCCTGGCCCAAGCATGGCTCCAGAGCCCCCCTGGAACAGTGCTCCATGGGCAGACCCTACCTCAAAGATCTGACCTAAGAACAGGGCCCAGAAATCCTTCTTCCCTGCCTGGAAATGCCGACTTATTCTCCCCGACCCCTCACGGCACTTCCTTTGTGAGACCTTTCCAGAGCCCTTCCTGGGCAGAACTGCCCTTCTGTCTCTCTCGACTCTGTCTCTCTCTGTGTGTCCCTCTCTCTCTCTGTGTGTCTCTCTGTCTCTGTCTTTTCCCTTGTCTCCCCCCTTCTCTCCCTCTCCTTTTCCTCCTTTCCTCTCTCTTTCTTCTGACTCTCCCAGCACGGTGGCCATGTCTGTGTCCCCTCCACCCCCTGGGGCATGCATGGCTGCACTTCGAGTGCGTCTCTGTTTCTGGACTGAGATCCTCGTGTTGCAGGCATTGCCTTGCTCAGTCTGCATCCTCAGAGCCTAGTGAGGACCTGGCAGGTCAGAAGCGCTCAGCAGGTCTTTGGGAGTGATGTATCGAGGAGGCCCAGTGGTGCCCTGGGAGCACACTTGTCTTTTTTTCTAAACTGAGAAAACTCCCAAGGTGGTGCGTGTGGATAGAGGTCTGGGAGTGGCTTGACCTGTTTCCTGGGAACAGGAGTGCTAGGGAAGCTTCTCAGGTGAGCTTTCTAGAAGCATCTGCAGAATCACTCCTTCAGCGTCGTTTCCCTTTACTTTGGTTGGCAAACTAGAAAAGCGCAGTTATCTCTGCCCCGCTGCCTTCTGGGACTCTCAAGTCTGTGTGGGCACAGAGCATTTGAAATCGTGCCAGTGAACCTGCTTTGGGGGGTGGCCGTCTCAGACTTCTCTTGGATGATGGGCAAGTGCGGACCTATCATGGCCTGTCTCCCAGGTGGGTGGGGCTGACCACTGGACAGATGGCTACACTTGACCCCTCGAGGGGAAGAGGCCCTGACCTGGCTTCAGCACTGCTGGGTTCTCTCTGAAGGCCTGAGCTGCGGTGATGTGGCCCAGGTGCGCTGGCTGGAAGGCGGTAAGGCCCGAAGAGAACCCTCTGTGTGGGCAGGGGGTCTGGACCAGCGACCCTGCCCACTCCAAGGCTCTGGGCTCCTGGAGATTCGGGGGGTTCTTCTGGACCAGCCACTTGAATGGGCTTTTTCAGATAAAAGAACTGAAATCCCAACAGTCAAGTGAGGCCAGAACTGTGACCCCCAGGGATTGGGACCAGACGGGCCGAGCGGGCACCTGGCGCGCAGCAGCAGACTGACCTTGCTCTCCCGCGAGGCCTTGTCCTTCAGGAGAGCATCTCAGACTTCCCGCTGATGGAGGGCGTGGAGCTGTTGAATAACCGAAAGAAACAAAGGAAAAGGGAGACGGGGTTTTTACCGCAGCGGGTGAGGTGATGATGGAGGAACTGTCTTGCTAGAACCCCTCTCTAGACCAAACACTCCCTCCCAACAGACAAGGCAGATGCCTCCTGGTGCTCCTGCCTTCCCCCAGCAGCTTCCCCACCAGGAAAGCTGTGCTCCAGTGTCTGTGCTGAGCGTGAATGAAAAGACTTGCTTCTCCACCAAGGGAATGGTCAGCTGATTCCTCCTTCTAAATGAAAAGTAAGTGCTGCTTCAGAGTATTTCCTGGATTAGAGACTTGGATGGAAGACCTGAAACTGTAAAACTCTTGGAAGAAAACATAGGTGGTAAACTTCTTGACATAGGTCTTGGTGATGATTTTTTGGATTTGACACTAAAAGCAAAGGCAACAAGAGCAAAAATAAACAAATGGGACCACAACAAACTGAAAGCTTCTGCTCAGCAAAGTAAACCATCAACAAGATGAAAAGGCAGCCTACCTCGGGAGGAGAATGTGCAAACCACATTGGTAAGGAGTTACTATCCAAAATATATAAGGAACTTACACAACTCAATAGCAAAAAACCAAGTAACCCAATTGAAAAATGGACAAAGGACCTGAAAAGACATTTTTCCAAAGAAGATACACAGATGGCCAACAGGTACATGAACTCAATATCGCTAATCATCAGGGAAATGTAAATCAAAACCACAATGAGATGTCACCTCACTGCTGTTAGAATGGTTATTATCAAAAAGACGAGATAACAAGAGATAACGAGTGCTGGTGAGGATGGGGAGAAAAGGGAACCCTGTGTGCTGTTGGTGGGAAAGTAAATTGGCGCAGCCACAGTGGAAAACAGTATGGAGATTCCTGAAGAAATTAAAAATAGAACTAGCACACGATCCAGCAATCCCACGTGTGGGTATATATCCAAAGGAAATGAAACTGTTATCTTGAAGAGAGAGCTGCTATTCAGCCTTAAGAAAGAAGGAAATCCTGTCATTTGCCACAACATGGATGAACATGGAGGACATTATGCAAAGTGAAATAAGCCAGACACAGAAAGACAAATACTGCATGGTGTCACTTATATGTGGAATCTAAAAAAAAAGTTGAACTCATAGAAACAGAGAGTAGAAAGGTGGTTGCCAGGGGCTGGGGGAAATAGGGAGAGGTTGGTGAAGGGTAGAAACTGTCAGCCATAATGTGAGTAAGGTCTGAGGCTCTAATGTATAACGTGGTGACTATGCTTGATAACACTGTATTGTATAATGGAAATTTGCTAAGAGAGTAGAACTTAAATGTTCTCAACAAAAAAAGTCAATCTGTGAGGCCGTGGATTTGTTAATTAACTCAATGGGAGGAATGTGGGGGCAATTCTTTCACATGCATATGTACAGTATACCGAATCACCACACTGTACATGTTAAATATCTTACAATTTTATTTGCCAATTATACTTCAATAAAGCTGAAAAAAAAAGACCCTCAAAATATTCCCTGCACTTTCTTAGGTTCTATTCCATGGTCTGGAAGTGAATATACATTAAAAAAAACAAAGAAGTCAGCCAGGAAGAGCTTCTATCTTTTCTTCTAAATTGTTGATAAAAAAAGATCCAGGCCTTTATCCAAGACACCCCTTCTTTCTTCCTCTACAAACATGATTGTATTAACAGCTTTGGTGCAAAGACAGGAGAGTGTGGACTGGGGTGTCTGGGCCTGTTACCTAGAAACCAGAAAGGCAAGAATCTTTGTGTTTTTCTACTTGTTAACATGATGAGCCCAAACAATGATCTTGCAGATGCTATAACACACCAACCTTCTCAACAGATGAGAGCAGTCTGCCCTAAGGCCTTGAGGCTCCCATGGTCCGAGTGAATGAGCTGCTCTCCTGTGCAGTCAGTACTGACCTGCACCATCCTTGTGCTAATTTGGGAAATAGTCACTCCAATCATTTCCTCGTGCTTCATTTTTTTCCCGGAGCCCTGGTTGAGGAAGGATGCAGTGGACATTTAAAAGTTGGACTCAGGGAGGGTTCAACTTGGTGAACCCTCAACGCAGGCACCATCGACTCCTGAGCGAGTACCACAGCTGGGCCTATCTTTGTTCTGACCACTGGGTGTCTCAGTCTCAAAAATTAAAAAGAAAGTCTTGGTGAAATAAGAAGAAAGTTAATTCCTTAGATTTCTTTTTTTCAAATCCTCACATTGTTATGACTTAAGAAATATAATCTTCTCTTTCACAAATCTTTCTTAGTCGAATAAAGACCTGTCCCTTCTCTGTAGAACCAAACGTTCTTTGTTCGCGACTCAGAAATGCTTAACCTCTCTTGGCGTCGCTCTTGGAGGTGACGGAAAAGCATCCTGGCTCAGCTGCTTTGCAGGGATGGGAGCACCAATGGTGCCTGGGGAAAATCCCTGCAGGAGGATGTCAAAGCATTAAAGCCATCTCAGGTACGAACACAAGATTATGAGTATTTTTTAGATTCACGTTCGTTTTTGTAATGTGCTTCATTTTCCGTGCATTCTGAGGGGTTTTGGCCCCTGCCGTGAGGAATGTGTTCTCATCTGACACTTTAGGATTGGCCCTTTGTAGCGCTTGTCTTCAGGGAAGAAGAAATTGATGGAGAAGGTACTTGAGTGACCTTGTGCTTTTGCATACATCAGGAGCCATCCTCGCAATCCTTCTGAACACAAGCCTTTCTTCTGGGCTCGTGGCTCTTCCAGCTGTGTAGGGCCATGGAGGGAGGACACCCTTTGGGGTCAGAAACCCAGCTTTGAATTGTTTCTGCCACTTACTACTGTGTGGCCTTTGGTGCTGACTTAACTTTTTTGAGCCTCAGTTTCCCTATCTGTAAAGCGAGACCCATCCCGTGGGATCCTCGTGTGGATTACTAGGATAAAAACCTGTACAGTGCCTGCTCTAGAGCTTGGCTCTGGGAGCACCACACCCCTAGCCTCACACCTTGTCGGCAGGACTGGCCTCCACATAAGCATTGGCAGGAGCGTGGGAGGGACCCCAGAGCTCTGCCTGCGCCTGGCAGGACCATCTCGCTCTAGAACCCAGTCTGCTTTGCAGACCATCAGCTCTACCCCATCATTTCCTACAAACACCCAGCACACCCAGGTTACCCCTCACCTGGACTCTCGTTCCTGAGAGCCTCAGCACCTCCTTGATCTCACCCTATCACCCAACAGCAGGCAAAGGAAAGAGTTACTCTATTGGCAGAAGTATTGGCTTCATCATCCTGAGGAGTGAAGGCTGCTGCCCCGTGGGGGTGGGGGTTAAGGAATAACGGAACTTTGGGATCCGCTAAGAGTTTCAATGCCTGGTGACAACGCTGAGTCAACAATCGCAGCGACTGAGACCTACGAAGGGAAGGGCTCAGACCCCTGGACACGAAGTCCAGGTCACTCCACAAAGCAAGAAGACTGGACCAGGTGCAATGCTGGCCAAGTGTGAGAGAGTGCTAGAACGGGTGGTGTGGAGATAATGAACCCCAGTCATGACTTGGGGCCTCTTGCAGCAGCCAGGACTGTTCACCGATCCCCCTGTATGGAGCGTCCGTAGGCACTGCAGCTGGTCACCCCCTGAAGATGTGGTCACGGAGCAGACTTGAAGCTGGCAGGGATAACCTGAGGCAAGCGTGATACGGACTCTCGCAGATGCACATAGGGCCCAACTCACGTCCCCTTGGCTTCAGTTCTGATTCCAGTCATAGCACCTGGGCCAGTCTTCCTGCCTCGTGGAGTGACCTGGACTTCGTGTCCCAGGGGTCTGAGCCCTTCCCTTCATAGATCTTGGTAGCTGCGATTGCTGACTCACCGTTATCACTGGGCATTGAAACGCCTAGCAGATCCCAAGTTCCGGGTGTATTATTCCTTAATACAGAGAGAGTTCTGGGAGGACTGTGATGCACTCATGCTGTGGGCCCTCCTTTGATGTCAGAGGGAGCCCGGCACACACGTGAGCAGCTAGAAGAACCTGTATGGGAAGCCCACCTCCGCTGGGGGTGGCAGCTGGTGGACATGCTCCTGCCCTTTGTCCCTCCATTACTAATTCTCTGACGCTTTTCTGGGGTCTTGGCAGAATCTAGCTGGACGGCCCATCGTAGCAGCATTAATAACATGCCCTTAAGATGGCTTGATCTCCTTTCTGTCTCATTTCATAGTCCCCCACCCCCAGGATTGCCTCCCGAACAAACGAGCTGCCCACAAGTGGCCATCTCAGGCTCTGCTTGTGAACACAACTAAGCTCACACGACATCCAAGTTTGGTTTTATAGGATCACCGATGTTTTCCAGATGGGGTAGAAGCGTAGGGTGGGGAGAGGCGGAGATGAAGAGTCTGAAGCGAGAGAGAGAAGGGGGAATGATGGAGTCCTGGAACGTCAGGTTGAGTCCTGGAGACAGAAGTAACATGGTACTCGACCACTTCCGTGTTTGTGGGTGATCGCGATGAGTCCTAGATGAGGCCGGGAGGTTAGTGCCTCGCACACCACGATGAAGAGACGAGACTTCATCCTCCGCGCTGGGGGCGGCAAATCCAGCCCCACACGTCTTTGTAAGTAAGGTTTTGTTGGCACACAGCCACGCCTGTGTGTTAACTGCTTTCACACTGAAGCGGCAGTGACCGCGCACCCTCAGAGCCTGAACCCTTCCTCTCCGGCCCTAAAGGAGAGAGTTCGCAGCTCTTCTGGCTGTGAGGAGCTGAGGGGAGGCTCTAGCAGGAAGTGACACCATCAGATATTTCCCTTAGAGAGGTCAGCGTGTCAGCGTGTGTTGGATGAGGAAGGAATGGCCTGGCGTAGGAGGCTTAGAGCTGCGGCCAGCAGCTGCCGGCATTCGGCAGTACGGACCTGAATGGAGACAGCGGACATGGGGCTGGAGAGGAGAGTGTGACCTTGGGAGATACGAGGAAGTACTGGGCTGTACGAGGTGAGGACTGTGACGGCGACACACACAGACACACACACACACACAGACACACACACACACAGGATAGTAGCTGACGCTAGGGAGTGTTCCACAGGCGAGATGGATTCTCCGGGGCCCTGGCTCATGTCCTGACTGGGGCTGTGGTCACTGGGGAAACTTCGAGCTCAGGGCTAGTTTCTGGCCCAGGAATGAGCTGACTTGCCCGCTGTACCACTTTTTAAGGTGTGTGTTAAAAAATAAATGCATATGATTTGTACTGGGGAGAACTATCACATAGGCTTGGGCCCAATTTTAGAGGGCCGTGAGTGTCATGCACGTTGTTGGCTTTTCAGCAGGCCGGTGGCTCGAGGAGAAGGCGCTCAGGTCAGCAGGTGGGTGAGGAGGTAACTGTGGCTGCTTGAGCACAGGAGTGGATGTTGCATTTCATCACGGCTGTTTGTGGGTGTGGACCAAGAAACCGTGGGCGCCTGGGCCGGTGTGCCGGTAAAGACCTGGCCGTTCTTCCGGAGCGCATCCCTGATAACAAGTTGTCATTCATTTATTGTTTGGTCCTATGCATCCTTCCGTAATGAGGAGCCTGGGAGAGAAAAGAACACCTGTAAGTTCCATTCAAGACCCTGGTTAGTTTAGTTCTATTTCCACGGCGCTTGAAGGAGCCACAGGTGTGAACTTCAGTCTGCTGTTTTCTTAGCTTTTCAACTTGTACTTCTATTTTATCTCTTTTTTCTTCCTAACTTCCTCAACTCTTCTTCTTTATAAATTATTTGGTACTGTTTGAAATTTAGTAACATGTTAAAAAGTATCATAGATTGCCACTGCTTTCTCTCTCCTTGACCAAACTCCAATCCAGTTTTAACTGTACGTGAAGTTTTATAAGGGCAATTGTAATATTGTCACATAAATTGCCCTGTACATTATACTAGGTCAGTTGAGTTTGAAAGTAAAAAAAAAAAAGCCACAACTGAATACATCTTTATTTTTATGTCAGCATAATTATTTGATGACTACTTTAAAGTTTATGAGGCATTGACTATTTTCCTGTTAGAAAACATATTATCTGACCTTTTTTGCATGTGTACGGTAATTTTATGGGATCTTGACCCCCAGTCTTAGGAGGAGGCTCAGCTGTTGAGCGGCTCTTGCTGTGTGGGCCTCACCCACTCCTCCAGCCCTTCTCTTGTCTCAGTTCTGTCCCTGTGGGTTCTGTCGGGGCCCAATCTCGCACCCTCTCCTCTCCTCCCTTTCTCCTTTGGTGATATCGTTTGGTCCATGGCTGTATGTACATGTATACATGGACATATATACATACTGATGACCCCCAAATATGTTTCTTCTGCCCTGACTGCCCCCTGAGCAGCTTACTCAGAGGGCTCCCCCCCTGGTGTCTACAGGCACCTGAAAGCACCACGCCCACATGGCTCCCCTTCAGCCTTCTGCATCTCGGTATGGGCACCGTTATCCACCGGGTTACTTAGGGCAGAAACGCAGCCGTCAGCCTGGATTCCCCCTTCTCTCGTCTCCGTGTGGAGTCAGTCCTGTCGGCTCCACCTCCAAACCGCCCCAATCCACCCGCCCCTCTGGTTCCTGCGCCATCCTTGCTCTTTACCACCATTAGCCGGAGCTGGCTACTGTAATAGCTTCCTAATGGGTCTCCCTCTCGATTTACAGTCCGTTCTCCATGCGGGAACTACAATTATCTTCTTAAAATGTAAATTACTTCCCATCACTGCCCCTCTTAAAACCCTCTTAATAGTCCTCTATCACACTTGGAATAAAATCCAAAATCCTTGCCCTGATCCATAAGGCCTTACAGGACCTGGTGTGGGTTTTTCCTTAAAATCGCTGGACGACTATAGCTAATCCTACGTCCATTAATAATTCCCATGTTGTTGTTATCCTTATTTGGGTCTAGTTTAGATGTCGGTTGTTATATGGAGATGATAAAACACATATTTACATATTTTATCAATAAATTATATTAGTGGTATGACCCTTACATATTAAATTATTTTAATGGATCCTCTTGAAATATAATTGAAGATAGTATTTCCTTGAGACTTGTAATGAAGAACATGGACCTGTGTGAAGTCCTTCTCTGCATTTTGGTGAAGAATGTAGCCTCTGTGTTCTGGACTGGTTGGTTCGACTGGGTGAATGCTGTCCCCTCCTTGCTCCCCAGGCTGTCGCCCTAGGCCCTCTTCCGTTCCTTGAGCACACCAGGCTAGTTCCTATTTCAAGGACTTGCCCTCCTCCTCCCTCCACCTGCTCTTCCCCGAGTGGCTCCTTTTCCTCATTCAGGTCCCTGAGGTCAGCTGTCACGTCTTTAGACAGGTATTTCCTGTGTTTAAGTGGCCTGTCCCACACACCCCCAACACAACAGTCATTTGCAGTCCTGGTACCTTATTGACTTCAGGTCTTCATGTTTGACACTCCCTGAGTTGCATGCTGTGTTTATTTACTTGTGAATTGTGTGTGTCTCTGCACTAGGAGGTGAGTTTCATGATGCCAGGGGCTACATCTATCCAGTGTTCATTGTAGTGTCCCACCGCCCAGAAAGCACCCAGCACAGGGTCAGTGCTCACGAATGAAAGATCATGAATGCAATCCAGTAGCACGTGCATTTGCAGATACAGTGTCTTTGCTCCTGGCCATAGACATGGATAATAGAGCTATAGTGCATGTGGCTGTGGAGCTTGAAGTTCTGTGCGACTTCCCTAAGATTAGTTTCTTCATCTTTTAATCTTCAATGGTTGTGACCATATTGGAGTAAATGGATAAACCATGTAAATAATCCACAGAATAGCTTGGTCCTCAAACAATGCACGCTCACCTTCCTCCTTCTCCTCGACTCTCCTGTCTGCCCACTCAACACTAAACTCTCTTATTGGCTGAATTTGAGTGTGACCTGATTCCAAATCTTCCGGGCACTATGTCATGATCAGAAGACTCGAACATAGGTAAAGAAGTGTCCCTGCCCTCTAGCACTGGAGACAGGTGGATAAGTAAATAATTGTCATTCTGTTCTATTCTGGGGATATTGGTAAAGTGCTGTGGGAACTTAGATGGGATGATTTTTATTTTCTGTCTTATATTATTGCTAGTTGTTTATATAACTAACCATGAGACTGTAGGTTGCTTAGTGATGAGATGCAAGAGAATCGATATTTTTAAAAATGTTTTTTATTGACCTATAACATGTGGGATTGATTTTTTATTTTATATTTAATAAACTTTTTATTTTGAGATAATTGAAAATTCACATGTAGTTGTAAGAAATCATACTGAGAGATCCTGTGTCCACGTTACCCAGTTTCTCCCAATGGTAACGTCCTGAAAACTGCAGCACAATGTCACTACAGTCAAGATGCACAGCATCTCCATCACAGCAAGGATCAACCTGTTGCCTTTTATGGCAACATCTGTTCCCTCCTGTCCCCGCCCCCTCCTGAATCTCTGCCAGTCACTAACTGCTTTTTCATTTCTATAATCTTGTTACCTCATGAAGGCTATGTAAATAGAATCATACCTCCTGGGATTGACGTTTTTCTTGGAAATTCATTCAGATTGCTATGTATATCAATACTTTGTTCCTTTTCATTGCCGAGTAGTATTCTATGGTATGGATATGCTAGTTTATTCATCCACTGAAACTATTCCCATTTTTGGTTATTATGAATAAAGCTGCTATGAATGTTCATGTACAGGTTTTTATGTGACCATAATTGTATTAGTTTTTTAGGGCTGCTGTAACTAAGTACCACAAACTAGATGGATTAAAACAACAGAAATTCATTCTCTCACGGTTCTGGAGGCCAGAGTGTGAAATCCAGGTGTCAGCAGGATTGTTCCTTCTGGAGGTTCTGGGAGAGAATCCGTTCCATGCCACTCTCCAAGCTTCTGTGGTTGCCTGCAGTCCTCAGCGTTCCTCGCTTGTAGATGCATCACTCCAATATCTGCCTCCAGCTTCACAAGCTGTTCTCCCGTGGGTGTGTCCATCTCTTCCCTTCTTGCAAGGCCACTAGTCACGCTGGAGTTAGGGTCCACTCTAACCCAGTATGGTTTCTTTTTAACTCGACTACATCTCCAAAGACTCGATTTCGTAGTATGGCCACATTCACAGGTATCAGGAGTTAGGATTTCCACATATCTTTTTAGGGGATGCAATTCAACCCATAACAATAAATTTCCATTTCTCTAGGATATATGCTCTGGAGTGCAGTTGCTGGATCATATGGTAGTTGTACGTTTACTTTTTTAAGAAACTACCAAACTGTTTTCCAGAGCAGCTGTGTCATTTTACATTCCCATCAGCCATGCATGAGTGATCCAGTTTCTCTGCACTCTTGCCAATATTTGGTGTTGTCACTCTTTTTAAAAAAAATTTTTAGCCATTCTGGTAGGTGTGTAGTGATTTCTCATTGTGGTTTTAATTTGCGATTCCCTAATGGCGCATGATGTTGCATATCTTTTCATGTGCTTATTTGCCATCTATATATCCACCTTGGTGAAATGTCTCTGTTTTTGCCCATTTTCTAATTGAATTGTTTCTTCTTTTACTGTTGGATTTTGAGAGTTCATTTATATTCTAGATACTACTTTGTCAGATACGTGGTTTTTGCAAATATTTTCTCTTAGACTGTCCCTTGTCTTTACATTCTCTTTTTTTTAATTAATTTATTTTGTTTATTAGTGTGTTTGTGTGTGTGTGAGGAAGATCAGCCCTGAGCTCACATCCATGCCAATCCTCCTCTTTTTGCTGAGGAAGACTTGCCCTGAGCTAACATCCGTGCCCATCCTCTTCCACTTTATATGGGACGCCGCGACAGCATGGCCCGACAAGCAGTGTGTCGGTGCGCGCCCGGGATCCAAACCCGGGCTGCCGGCAGCGGAGCGCGCACACTTAACCACTACGCCACAGGGCCGGGTCTTTACATTCTCTTAACAGGGTATTTTACAGAGCAAAAGTTTTAAATTTTGATTAAGTCCAATTTATCAATTTTTCCTTTTATGGATCATGTTATTGGTGTCACATCTAAGAATTCTTTGCCTAGTCCTAGATCCCAAAGATTTTCTCCCATCATTTTCTAAAAGTTTTAGAGTTTTACATTTTATATTTAAATCCGTGACCCATTTTGAGTTAATTTTGTATATGTGAAGTTTAGCCTGATATTCCTTTTTTTTTGGCCTATGAATGTTCATTGCTTTAGCACCATTTACTAAAAAGATTATCTGATTACCTTTACTTCAATGAATTGCTTTTCCCTCTTCTCAAAAATCAGTTGTTTGTGTGGGTCTCTTTCTGAGTTCTCTATTCTGTTCCATTGATCTATATGTCTATTTCCCTGCCAATACCATACTGTCTTGATTATCATAGCTATATATTTAGCCTTCACATTAGAGTGATTTCTTTACTCTTCTTGTTTAAAATTGTTTTATCTAGTCTAAGTCCTTTTCCTTTTCATATAAATTTTAGAATAATCTCTTTCTATATCTATCTATCTACCTACCTACCTACCTATCTATCTATATAAATCTTGCTGGAATTTTGATAGGAATTGCATTAATCTGTATATCACTTTGGGAACAGTTGACATCTTTGCTATGTTGAATCTTGCAATCTATGAACATAGTATGTTTCCCCCTTTATTTTTATCTCTTTTAATTTCTTTCATCAGTATTTTGTAGTTGTCAGCATATAAGTCCTGTAATGTTTTGTCAGATTTACACCTAAGTATTTCATTTTTGTGTGTGTGTGTGTGAGGAAGATTAGCCCTGAGCTAACATCTGATGCCAATCCTCCTCTTTTTGCTGAGGAAGATTGGCCCTGGACTAACATCTATGCCCATCTTCCTCTACTTTATAGGGGACACCACCACAGCATGGCTTGACAAGTGCGTCGGTGCATGCCTGGGATCCGAACCTGTGAACCCCGGGCCTCAGAAGTGGAGTGCGCACGCTTAACTGCTGTGCCACTGGGCTGGCCCTAAGTATTTCATTTGTAAAGTGATTGTAAGTAGTGTTGTATTTTAATTTCGGTGTCCATATGTTCGTTGCTAGTGTATAGAAATAGAGTTGATCTTTGTATGTTGATCTTGTATCCTATGACCTTTCTGATCTCACTTATTAATTCTAGGAGCTTTTGATAGATTTCTTGGGGTTTTATGCATAGACAATCATGCCATCTACAAATAGGAGCCATTTTATTCCTTCCTTTCTGATCTGTGTGCTTTTTCTTCCCTTTTCTTGCCTCATTGCATTGGCTTGATTTTCCAGCACCATGTTGAATGAGAGTGGTGAGAGCAGACATCTTTGCCTTGTTCCCAATGTTATGAGTAAAGCATTTAGTCCTTCACCATTGAATATAGTTATCTTAGGTTGTTTGTAAATGTTCTTTATCAAGTTGAGGAAATTCCCCTCTATTCTTATTTGTCTGAGAGATTTTGTCATGAATGGGTGTGATTTTTAATACCTTTTCTATGTTGATTGGCATGATCATGTGATTTTTATTCTTTAGCATGATAATATAGTGGATTACATTGATTGATTTTTGATTATTGAACCAGCCTTGCATTTCTGGAATAAATCCCAGTTGGTCATGGTATATAATTCTTTTTATATAGTGCTGAATTCTGTCCCTTCGCTAAGGCTTTCTATTTTTTCATTTGTTTCTAGTCTTTGTAATTTCTTGTTGATACATTTTTATCATGACTGTTTTAAAATCCTTGTTGATAATTCTAATGTTTGTCATATTGGTTTTGGTGTCTATTCATTGTTTTTCTTCATTCAGTTTGAGATATTCTTGGTGTTTAGTCTGACAAGTGGTTTTTTATTGGAACCTAGACCACTTAGATATTATGGTACAGTACTATATCTTCTTTAAGCCTCTGTTTTGGCTTGCTTTGGCAGGTAAGGGGGTGCCACCTCATTACTGTCAAGTTGGGGTACAAGTTCAAGTTCCATGCTTGACCTCCATGACACCAAGGTGGGGAAGCTCGCAGTGCTGCTGGGCAGAGGTGGGAATGTGACTTCCCAATAGGCCTCTGTTGATACCTTCCCATCTGGGAGTGGTAAGAGAGACTCGTTACTGCTCTCCACATGACTCCCACTGACACTGTGGTGGGGGGAAGGTCTCATTACTGCTGGGTGGTGCTGAAAGTCTTGACTCTCCACTAGGCCCCTCTGACACCACCTAGCTAGGGGCTTGGTGCACCTTGCTATTTAGCCTGCTTAGGGTGGAGGGAGGTCTAGCCTTCCTACTGGGTCTTTGCTGACATGTGGGGCTGGGGGCTAGTTTTCCCTGTGGTGTTTGTCTGGAGTAGAGCAGTTATTGTCTAATGTTTTCTGTCATGCTAGGCTGCCTCTTCCCTGGTCCTTTGACTGGAGAGAGCAGACTTTTATTGGAACTTTTAAACCTGCACCCACTGGCACATCCGGGTTGCTGGCTTCTTCATCCAAGTCTGGGACATATGAGGCAGAGTGGAGAACCCAGGGTCTCACCACTGTGTCATTCATTCCTCCAGTCCTGAGATCCCTTGGTGGGTCTGCCTCCTTCTCTTCACCTTCAGAGTCTTATTTTGTTGGTTTTATGCATACTGTCCAGGGTTTTCACTGTGCTTAGTGGGCAGAATAGGGAAAGTCCATCCACTCTGTTTTCCTGGCAGCAGAAGTTGTATCGATGACTTTGACCATTTCTGTGCCAGGCTCTGCAGGAACCTTTTCTCATTTAATCAACTTGGTTTCCTCTGAGCCAGGTGCTGTATGCTCACTCTAAAGATGAAGAGACTGAGGCTCTGTGGAGTTACCTTGTTCAAGATGGTACATGGTTAGAGGGGCTACAAACCCGGGCTGGTCCAGCCTCAAAACTTCTGTCCTTTCCCTACGTAATGAAGGGAAGTCTCCTGCTTACCATTTTCATCCATTGTGAGTCCTAACACACAGATAAGCACACAGAAGGTGCTCAACCAATGCTGGTTGCCTGAGCTTCACACAGGATTCAGGTCTAGGCTTCCTGGAGGAGCACCCCTTCTCCAGGGGCTCAGCAGCTTCTGTTCACCTGGACTTCATGACCTCAGATTGAGCAGCTCTTGCTTTTCTAGTTTCTCTGTTTATTTTAAAGGGCTCTGCTCAGTTGACCATTGCCATCTTCCATTCAGTCATCAATCTGGTAGAATTGCAGAGTTTCCAGAAGAGAGAACATTCCCGGAAGATTCCTGTTGCTCTGGAGGTGAAGGTGGGGTCACCGTAACAACCACAGGGTAGCATTTATCTTGCTCTACCTGCATCTATCTTAGGACTCATTACATTTCTTACAAATAGCTCTGGGAGACCCAGGGGAACTGTCCCATATGTACCTGGTGAGTATGTCCCTGGTGAAGTCATCCTCAGCAAGTGTCTTGGGTCCGTGTGCTGGTAGAGAGCATGGACTCTGTAAGTCAGCTGCCTGGATTCAAATCCCAGCTCTGCCATCCTTGGCAGTGGGACTTTGAGCAGATTGCTGAACCTCAATGACTTCAGTTTCCTGTTCTGTAAAGTAGGGACAATAATAAGGTTATAGAGGAGTTAACTGAGTTAATAATGTGTAAACTGGTTAGAATAGTACCTGGCAGATAGACTACAGTGCACAATGTTAGCTATTATTGCTGTCAGAGCAATGGTCAGGTAACCTGTGGCATCGCCATCTGACGCCTCCTCTGCTAGGCTCTCTGTGGTCGTCTGGCCTCTCATGGCCAGTGCCAAAATCCACCAATGCCTGCTGCAGGTGCTGCGATGTGTCAAAGCCGAGGACCAGGATCTGGCATGTGAACAAGGACCTGCCTCATGAAGTGCAGACGATGGTGCTCATGACAATGTGGCTGCCAGGGCTGCTGAGCCCTGGTAGATGTCACCATGCACTTCTGGGCGGACCCTCCGCCCATAGCTCTGGTTCTTTGCCCCCAGTCAAACCTGACCACTTCTGCCTGTTTGTGGCAATACCCTCCATCGCACGTGGGCATCATGCTCCTTTCCACAGTCTTCCCAGCAACTTGCCAAAGTCCTGAATCCCTAAGTCAGCTCTACCTCCAGAAACAGAGTTCGGCTTCTATGGTTCCTACAAGAGTGAGGCCTCTTAGAACTGGTCTCTCCGTCTCCTCTCCTCTACAATTTTCCCGCATCTTTTGTTCCTCCCTCCAAGGAAGATGATTCAACCTGCCAGGGCTCTGGAAGTGTCCAGACCACATGAATTCAAGGCTGTGTTAGATCCTGGGGTTTCCATAACAAACGATCACAAACCGAGCAGCTTCAAAGAACAGAAATTTACGTCCTCACAGTTCTGGAGGCCAGAGGTCGGAGATTGAGGTGTTGGCAGGGTTGGTTCCTTCCAAGGGCTGCAAAGGAGAATCTGTTCCAGGCCTGTGTCCTAACTTTTGGTTTGCTGGAAATTTTTGGCTTCCCTTCACTACTGGAGACATCACTCCAGTCTCTGTCTTCATTGTCACATGGCGTTCTCCCTTTGTGTCTCAGTGTCCGAATTTCCTTCTTCTTATAAGGACACCAGTCTTATTGGATTAAGGACCCTAGTCCAGTATGGCCTCCTCTTAACTAATTATGTCTGCAAAGGGTTTATATCTAAATACAGTCACATTCCCAGGTACCTGGGGTTAGGACTTCAACATAGCTTTTTGGGGGACATGATTCAACCCACAACAAGGGGTAACAGTGGTGTCCCAAGCTGGGACCTCTAGTGAGTTGGAAATGTCACTCCAACAGCAGTCTGCAGAGGTTTGGGGGGGAGGGGAAGGGGCCTCGCAACAGAAATATAAATTAGGACATATTAAAACTAGCCCAGAAAGAGCTTAAGTTCCTAGTCAACGGGTAGCGTTTAGGATAGATTGTTTTGTTTATATTTAAAATTTTGCTCCCCAAATTCAAAGCCCGTTTTCGTTTCTCCCCTTAGTGCTGGATGCCTGAGCTTTGCACACAGGCATTTCCTGTGCTCCTCGCTGTCCTGCTGGAGGCCAAGCTTATCACACTGCCCGCCACGGAGGCTGTGCAGCTGTGGATCAGGGCTGGGGGGAGACGAGTTTGTTTATGTAAATTTTGTTTTATTTTAGTCTTTCCAATGACTGCCGTGGGGCTTTAGTTCTCAGCCAAGGGCAGGAGAGAAAAGCCGTCATTGCTGAGATGTAGGTATTTGGGATAATAAGCAAACATCACTGCATAATGAAGGAGCCCTCCTGGGCGGCTCACCTCCCCACCTGGGAGAGGCTGTGGTCTCCTATGAGTCAAACATGAATTTCCTCTTTAATTTCCACAGCTTTATTTAGCTTTTGAAAAATTGCTTTCAAATATATTATTCTAGTATATGCTTCCTTCCTTTCTAATTATTCTGAGCCTAGGCTATAGCAAGGAGAAACACTGTGATGATGAATCCATAGGCAATTGTATTCTTGTAAATTCTTCTATTCTAAATGCAAAGAATTCTCTCCAAATCTCACACGTGAAGTCAATGGCCAGGAAGAGGACATAGTCGTCAGTAAAATATATTTAATTAAATTTGTGAGTGTGTTCAAGTTGAAAGGGCATGTAAGGTGATTGAAGAGACCCTGATGAGAGTATTAGTTCTTTCAGCAAATAGTTACTGACGCTGCGTCGGGAAGTGGCGGGGCTATAGAGGTCAGGAGAAGGGCGAGGGCTGTGGGCCCTGGGGAATCTGTTTCCACAGGCCGGCCGCCCACAGCCCTGACACCCAGCTGTGCCTACCTGACCCCATCAGGTTCTCCTCTTCCTGTCTTCCCCGCACTTTCCCAAATCCGCGAGCCCCAACTGAGCCTCTCCCTCTCTCTGTGGCTCACGGGAGAGCGAGGCCTCTCAGAAGTGGTTGCTCCACCTTCCCTCCTCTTCCCACATCCTTTGCTCCTGTCCCCGAGGAAGCATTAATTAAAATATATATCCATGTGGCTGCAGCCATATGCTCCCTCTCTTGGATCCCCACTCCCAGAAGCGTCCCCTTCTTGGAGGGGTCTCTAAGCCCCCTGGCCACTTGGCTGTCACCTTGAAAGAGCTGCCTCACTTCCCTCTTCTCTTCCTTTGGTCCAGTCTACAGCCTGGTCCCCAGCCCAGCTCTCCACTCCCAGTCTCCTCACTTTGGAGAAACTGGGGCTGTGGCTTTAGCTCTTTGGTCACTTATCAATGAGGAAAAGTCCTCCGGTCTCATGGAGACATAAGGAGAGTCATTTGTGTGACGAAAACACCCATTTATCAAGGGGAATAATTGAAACCCCACGCTTTGTGTGACGTTAAATGTTGTCCCTCCCTAGCTCTGTGCTATTCACATGGGGTCGTCCACACTGGGGAGGGATCAGCCTCCTAGTCTCCATCTCACCTTCTGTATCAGTGTCCTGGGGCCACCACAGCAAATTACCACACACTAGGGGGCCTAGAACAACAGAAGTGTGTTCTCTCACAATTTTGGAGGCCCGAAGTCTGAAATCAAGGTGCTGGCAGGGCTGCGCTCCCTCTGGAGGCTGCCGGGGAGGAGCCGTTCCTCACCTCCTCCAGCTTCTGATGGCTGCTGGCATTCCTTAGCTTGTGGCTACAGCACTCCAACCTTCAAGGCCAGCATCTTTAGACCTCTCTCTGCTCTGCCTGCACACCCCTTCTCTCTGTGTGTGTCAAGTCTCCCTCTCCCTCTCTCCATAGGGGCACCTGTGATTTAGCACCACCTCCCTGGACAGTCCAGGGTGGTCTCCCATCTCCAGATCCTCACCTGATCACACCTGCAGAGACCCTTCTCCACGTAAGGTCACATTCGCACGTCCCGGGAATTAGGACCTGACATCCTGGGGGCCATTACTCAGCTCACTGCATCCTTGCATAGACCTGACCCGGCCCCTTTGAGGTGGGGTGTGGGGTGGGGTAGGGATTGGAAGGGACAGGAAAAGTCCCTCTGGACTGCGTGGAGTGGATGTAAGTCTGCTGTGATGCCCTCAGGCCTGGGCAGATGCCCAGTGTTCTGTTCTGTTTCTAAACTTTCTCAGTTCCTGTCTCGCCCACTGGGAGGGGCAGGGCAGCACAGGATTTAAGAGGCAGGTCAGGTGACGGCTCTGCCCATCACTTGTTCATCTGTAAGACAGAGACGACAATGGTAACACAGCCCACGGGGTTGCTGTGAGGATTAAATGTGAGGATTTCAGTGCACATTGGATGTTTAACAGGGTGCCTGTGTGCACAGCGCCTGTTGGGTGAGGGCTGCCGTTTTTGCAGCTGGTACCTGGCTGCAGCTTCTGCGATGGGCACTGCCTCTCCTTCCAGGCCACTGCATCCAGCATCGAGCTGCAGCCCCTGCGGAGATGGGCTTTCCAACCAGAAGCCCGCTGGGCAGCCTCCCCTAAGAATCATTATGAAATAGAGTGTACATACAGAAGTGTACATAACTGACATGTACAGTTCAAGGAATAAACTGTCCCCACCAAGAATTTAAGAACTGGGGTGTTACCTGAATCTCTGAAGGCCTTGGTATACCCTGCACCCATCTCCCTCACAAGGATAGGTAGTTGATCTTCTAAATTTTGTGTTAAACAGCTCCTTCCTTTTCTTTAAGGGATAGCACTCGGCAAACTTCAATTGTTTAGTTTTGCTGGATTTGATCTGCGAGTAAAATGAGTAATACTGAATGAGTTCATCACTGACTTGCCTCTTTCCACTTAACATTTTATTGTCAGATTCACGATGTTGCTGAGTACATTTGTGCTTAGTTGTTTTTAGTGTTGGTGGTGTTATTGTTGAACACTATCTCGCAGTATAAATACTAAGGTTTACTTATCCACCCTGCTGCTTGTGGGCATTCAATGTTGTGCTACCGAGAAGAATGCTGTTCTGAACGATTGTGCATACGTCTCCCGGTGCATATGAGCTGGCGTTCTCCAGGGTGTACACCTGGGAGTGGCATGGCTGGGTTGTGGGGCAGGTAAATGGGACCTAAGTGAGTAACGCCAAATTGCTTTTCCCAAGTGGTTGTGTCGGTTAACACTTCCTTGAGCCGTGTATAAGGACTGTTTCACGTGTGTGGTAAAGTGTGTTATTGTTTCCAGCTCTCTACCTCCTCTGTCTCGAGGAGGAGACATCCCATCGTGGCCATGTGACTTGCAGGCCTTCCCTGTTGGTGAGGTGACCTCCCTGCCCCATTGTCAGGCTTGTCATATGACTGGCTCAGCAGATGGAAGGTGAGTGGATGGCTCACCTGGTCCAGGATCCACGAGGACCAGGTGTTTCCGTCACCCGTGAGAGCTGCACATCCCACAGAGTCCCTCCTCCAGCCTGGGTCTCGTAAAGGGAAGACACGTGGAACAGCCAGCCTGCAGCCACGAACATAAGATAGACAGTAAACAAATAAATAATAAATGTTCCTGAAGCCGCTGAGCTTTGGGGATTGCTTATTACTACAGCAAACATGACTGATACATCTCTGTCAATGCTCGAATTTGCCAGATGTTAGCATATTACATTGTGGTTTTAATTTGTTTTCTCAAATTACTAATGAAGATGAGCTTTTTTTTTCATTTTTCTGACCACTCATGTTGCTACTTCTGTGAAAGGCCTGTTCATGTCTTTTGCTCAATTTTCTTTCTTTCTTTTTTTTTTGTGAGGAAGATCAGCCCTGTGCTAACATCTGCCAATCCTCCTATTTTTTTGCTGAGGAAGACTGGCCCTAGGCTAACATCCGTTCCCATCTTCCTCCACTTTATACGAGACGCCACCACAGCATGGCTTGACAAGCCGTGCGTCGATGCGCGGCTGGGATCCGAACCGGCGAACCCCGGGCTGCTGCAGCAGAGTGTGCGCACTTAACCGCTTGCGCCACTGGGCCGGCCCCTCAATTTTCTTATGTGTCGTTTCTATTTATCTTTTTGATTTTTAGGACTTCTTTATGCAGTCCAGACACTGATCTTCAATTGGATGTGTGTGTCACAAGTATCTTCTCCCCTTTTATGTGGTGTCTCTTCATTCTCTTTATGGCAACTTTTGATGAACAGAAGTTCTTAATTTTAATGTAGTTAAAGTTATCAGTTTTTTTTCTCTCTGGTTTGTGTTTTTTATATCTTTTTAGAAGAAATCCTTTCTTACTCTGAGAGCAATATGAAATTCTCCTGTATTTTCTTCAAAAAGATGTAGTTTTGCTTTTCACTTGGAGGTCATTAATACATCTGGAATTTATTTTTATGTAGAGTATAAGGTAGGGATCTAAATTTATCTTTTTTTCTAAATACATGAACAGTTATATTAGCTCTATTTCTTGCATAGTCCGTTGTTTCCCTACTGACTTTTCGTGTCATTGCTGTCATTTGTCAAGCCCTTCTGTATGTATCGTGCAGGTTGTAGTTGTTCTGTTCTGGGCCATGGGACTATTGGTTGGCTCTTGCCCCACACCCCACTGTTAATGGCTATGGCTTTATAATATGTTCTGCCATCGGGGAGGGTGTGTTATCCCTCCTCCCTCCTATACTTGCCCTGTTTTTGCTTCTTTATATGTATTCAAAATTTTCTTGGCAATTCTTGGCTTTTTAATCCTTTCTATAAATTTTAGGATTAGCTCATCAGGTTCTATGAAAGGTTCTACAAGATTTTAATAGGAATTGCAATGAACTTATGCATTAATTTAAAAATGATTGCAGTGTCCATGATACTGACCTTTCTTAAACCTGCACATTATATATATGCATGTGATCAGAGATAAACAAAGCTGGACACTGGTTAAAGTGGTGAGGTTGGTTTGTAATCAGTGATATACTATTGCGATGGGAAAAGAGGCCGGTGTGAACTGAACTCCACCTCCATTGTGCAGAGGTGACTGGGTGTGTTAAAGGGAGAATGGGGGAATAGGGAGGGGGTGATGGGGGCTCAGTAGAGTCGGGGAAGTGAAAAATCACAACAAGCCAGAAGGACGGTGGTCCATGTGAAACCCGTCTGGGTTTGGTAACTGGCACTGGTCATAGCCAGGCTCCTGCCCTCCCACAGAGATGGGAGAAGGGGCCCTATCTCAGTGTTGGCTGGAACACACGGTATACTTTGGGCAGCCTTGAGTCTTGTTAGGCATTTTAATGGAGTCTAGGGTCATCGAGGATGCAGCCTTGAGCTGTTAGAAACTGTGTTAGTGTTTGTTCAAGTCTTTATAGGCCAAGGTTGAGGCCTAATCGAGAAGAGGGCTCAGAGGAGCCTGGCTAGAGTTTGGTCAAGAGAGAGTCTTTGTCAATATACACACATATTTATATTTAAAATATCTTCTTTTATGTTTTTCAATAAGGCTGTATAATTTGCTCCATAATGGCCTGGAAATTTTTATTACATTTCTTACTAGGGATCTTATTTCTTTCTGCTGTTTAAATAGGATCTTTTCATTTCCTACTTTTTGAAAAAGTAAGAACCTGGAGGAAAGTCAGTAGAATAGCACAGTGAGCACTCACGTGCCTTTCGCCTGTGTTCACTAGTCGCTAGCGTCTTGTCTCGTTGCTCACATGCACTCTCTCTGTCTCTCTCTATACAGACGTATAAACGTGTGTGGATAAATGTGTATTTCTTTTGCCAGCATCCTGCCACTTCACTGTAGCTGATGTTAGCTGAAAACAAAAACATAAATGCAACATAATTATCACACTCAGGAAATTTACATTAATACTATTATCCAATATGTAATCCATATCCAGATGTTGCTGATTCTCTAATCACAATGTCCGGCGCAGTCCCTCCCCTTCTCTGATGTCAGAACTGATAAGGATTACACTTTCCACTGGGCTGTCACGGGACCTTGGTCTTCCCCGTGGGCTGTCCCCAAGACTCTGTGGAATTGCTGGCTCGCTGTTAGATTCACTGTGACGGGGCGCTGCACAGGTGACGGGCGTCTTCCCATTGTAGCACATGGGCACCTGGGGTCAGTGTGTCCCATTAGTGGAATGTGAAGCTCGACCACTTGGGTAAGGTGCATTTGCCAGATTTCTGCATTATAAAGGTACCTTCCCCCTTTATAATTAAGGGTGATTCTTTGAGACTTTGTTTTTATCCTGTCCCCCAGAGTCTTTTACCCGATGGTTATTACTGTGCCGGACCCAAAATAGTGATTTTCCATTTCCATCATTTCTTTCTCATTCATGAGAAAAGCAAGAAAGCATTCTACTAGTTTGAAGGCCTTCCCGAATCTTGAATAATTTTAGTATCAGAAGAGATTAACAAGTTCCTTTTACTTCGAAGAATTACAATCTATTCTGTCGTTATTCATTTTGTTGTTCAAATTATCCCAGATTCAGCCAATGGGACACTCTTCAAGCTGGCTTCTGTGTCCTTTGTTTGTGTCCCAACCAGTGTTGGAGAAATAAGTGGTATCTTTTAAAAATAGCACTTTTCTATTTGTTTACTGATTGGGAACTGATTTTCCTAAATTGATCTTGTATCCAGCCACTTTGCTGAACTCTCTAATTAGTTCTAATATGGTGTCTGGAAATTCTTTTGATTTTGTATATTGATAATCACACCTCTATTCATAATGATGATTTAAATTTCATTCTTTCCAATTGTCTTTTTACTTCTTTTGTTATTAAGCCAGCTAGAACATCCTATACAAGGCTAATCCTGTATAAGAAAAACATTTGCAAGCGCTCTTGTCTTCTTCCTGATTTTGAGGTTTCAACATTATATATGATGTTTGTTTTGGGTTATTCATTTCTATCTTCTCCTCAATTCAGGAAGGTCTCTTTCTCTCTTTTTTTACATCACTGAGTTTTTAAAAATTCCTAATGGGTTTTGAATTTTATCAAATAATTTGTTCTGCAATTTTAAGACGATTATACCTGTTTTCTCCTTTAATATATCAATGTGGTAAATTACAATAGTATTTTTTGAATGGGAACCATCCCTGCATTATTGGCATAAACCTTATTTGATATTTTTAATATATTCTACACTTGTTTTGGCAACATTTTGTTTAGCCTTTTGGCATTTACACATGAGATTGGCTTATATTTTTCTTGTGTCACGTTTCTTTCTTTTTCCATCATCTAGTTGTCTGAAATCATTTGGATTTCAGCATTTTGTGAGTTCTGTTCTTGAATGTGCGTGAAAGTGTGCTTATGTGACCTGGGCCTGTTTTGTGAGCGATGTGTCACGGGGAGGAAGCTAGAACAGGCGTGACGTTCCCTCATGGATGCATCTTCACCCAGGTGTCCAGGACTTTGTAGGGTTGGTCACCACAACACTGAGAGACCCTCCAGGGGCAGGTCTGGGCCTCACCGAGCCAGGACGGTGAAGGAGGAAGAGTCACGGGAATTTAGGCCTGCCCCTCGGGGGTCCTCTCTCCCAGGAGCCTCACAGCCTGGACCCTGAAGGACTCTCTGCCTTGGTCATGCTCGTCCCTCAGGGGGCATCACTTCCCAAGTCCACTCCTGTGCTGTCACTCAGTCTCTGCCATCTGCTGGAAGCTCCTGGAATCCTGGATTCAGCCAGGAGGAGGGGAGGGGACTCCTGACGACCCTAACTTGGGAGAAACGTGGGGTATGGAAGGACTTCTTCGTGCTAGACTGATGTTTGCTTTCTTCCCAGGTATCTACAAGGCAGGCACATCTGGCACTTTGAGAATTACTCTCCTGCCCAAGACCACCTTTATGGCTGCCTAAGATTTTCATTTCAATGCCTCTCAATAAAGTAATTCCTTATTATGCCCAAAGAGCTGTGCTTTCTCAACCCTGAGCTGTAGAGCAAGGCTGGTAATAACAAGGGAGGGCTGCACGCCTAACGTTCCCCAGCTGCAGGAGGGGGTGTGTGTGTGAGAATGAGTGAGTGTGCAAGTGGATGTGAAGGATAGCGTGCATGTGAGTTTGAATATGTGCATATATGTGACTGTGTGTATGCAAGAATGTGTGCATGTGTGTGAGACTATGTGCATGTTGTGAGTGTGAGTGTGAGTGTGTGTGAGCATGAATATGTGCATTGTGAGAGTGTATGAGTGACTGTGTGCACATGTGTGATAGTGTGCACGTATGAGTATTTGCACGTGTACATTTGTGTGTGAATGTGCATGTGTGTATGTGAGAGTGTGTGTTCATGTGTGTGCACGCGTGTGGCAGTGGCGAGGAGTCGGAGGCGAGCCCTACCTCACGTTTCCTTCCTTGCGCCCTCTCTGCAGCTGCCGCTCCGCCGTGCAGGGTGCTTGCTGTCCTGGGAACCCGCCCTGCTCGCCTGACTTCTTGCCTGCTGTGCTGGTCTTTGTGTCTGCAGTCTCTGCTCTCCCCACTGCTCCACCAGCTGAAATGCTCCCCCATCTTCAAGATGCAGATGAAATGCCTTGTTCTCCCTGATGTATCCTGGCCGGGGATAAACATTTCTTCCTCTTTTAAGACTTAGCATGCCTGCCTTGAATTATACATGTGTGCAGCAGAGGGCTCCTTTAGGATAAGGATTATGACTTATTTATCTTCACATTTCCCCCAGTAAGTCTCTCCACCCTGGTACCTAAGGCAGCGTCTGGCATGTCGAAAGTGCTCAATAATTATTTATTAAATTGGATATTAACTGCTCCTCCTTATTGTGTGTTTAGTGAGATTGTTCAATTCAGGGATAAGTGAAGCAATCTTTTGTTGAGAAGTGGGAGCTTTCTGCCTTACACCCTGAGGCTAAAATAATCCCGTTTCCCTTTCATCACTTGTCTTTCTGCCTCCCCACCTTGGTCTGGTGTCTCCTCACTCCTGCCCCCGTCTCAGTTGCTCTGCCGTGGGCTTCTGTGTCGTCCCAGCCTCCTCAGCTTGGAGTGCACGCGCACAGGATCACTCACAGATGTGCGCAGGCTTTTATGTGGTGCCTTAGAGCAGTTCTCCCAGACCTGGGCGGTGAAACGATTTTAGCTGCTTTCTCATGCCTGTCACACCTTCTGGGAGAATTAGTGAGGGGCTTGAGAAATGATTCCTAAACCCTACCATGCCTTGAATTATCCCAAGGGGTGTTGGAAGTTTTCAAAACAAAGTTAATTGCAATTCATGGTAATCACACACATATTTAATGCCATACCACACTTTGAGTCTGAGAGGAATGTTACAGAATTTGAAGTGTCAGAACTCTAGGAAGATTGGGATGCAGAGCGATTGAATTATTCTTCTCAGAAAAAGAAAAAAGCCTTAGTATGACTTTGTGCTCTCGAGAGTTCAATAAGCCCACGTGCTGTAGTGGAGAGCAGTCTCCAGATGCAGGAGGCCATCCCGCGCCCAGAGCCTCGGGGAGCAGCGGGCACCTGCCACACGCTTGCTGAGCTGTGGTCTCCCGGGCT
Source organism: Ceratotherium simum simum (assembly GCF_057802395.1). Taxonomy (NCBI): domain Eukaryota; kingdom Metazoa; phylum Chordata; class Mammalia; order Perissodactyla; family Rhinocerotidae; genus Ceratotherium; species Ceratotherium simum. The sequence goes on from NC_141910.1 coordinate 73,841,177, forward strand.
CTCGGGTCTGACTGGTCTGAGATCCTGTGGTTTAGATTTGTATGTTGTGATGATCATATTCAATCAGATCTATATTTATTTGTACCTATAGTATGCCAGCTTTCTGGAAATATTGATCATATGGACAGTTTATACGACACCTAAAAATGTAGAAGCAACATCCCGTGTTTGCTCATTTCTCCTTTTCTGCAGAGTCGCCTGTCTCATCTCCTTGCCCAGCGGCCTCCAGGCACCGGGTGCCCAGAGCGTGTCAGCCCCAGAAACCTCTCTGTAAAGCCACCACTGCATGGTTTCCCCAAAAGCGCTTCATTTCCTTCATTCCTCCTGACGACCCTCCAAGGCTCATTGGGCCGCTACTATTGTTCCCACGTTACAGGGGAGGAAAGGGGAGTTCAGCGGGGTTACATGGCTCTCCCAGCATCCCGCGCTAGTCTGGGGTGGACTCGGCTTGATCCCAGTCCCTAACCACGTGGAGAGCGTTCCGTGCCTCCCCACAGCTCCAAGCCACTTTGAACTAGTGTGAGTTACGCCACCCGAACCTGGGAACTCACGGGTCTGCGCCTGCAGCTCTCACTTGATTCGGTTCCTGCTTCTGCTGGGTGATGTTCTTTCTGCTCTGGATTCGCTGAGTTCCCGCTGGTCTGCACACCATAGGCACTTTCTGCGTGCCTGGCTGGAGATCGTCCTGCCTTCCCCGAACTCCCAGCACTGTCTATCCTCCTCAGGTGGCCTTTCAGGCCTCAGACTTGGACTAGAATCATCGTCACACGTCCTGCGCCTCTGTTCTAGACTGTGAGCTCCTTCAAGGTAAGGCGACCATCTGAGTTATCATCCCAACTGAGACACTTCGGGAGGGAACGGGAGTGCCACTGATAATACTCCAGGGCAGTGACGGTCCCAGGCCCACCGTGCAGTGGGGGGCACCTGTTTAAGGGAAGGGCGCGTACAGGTCAGCTCTGTTCTTCCCACAGTACTTAGAACACTGCTTGGAATATTGTGAGGTGTAAGTTTACCACAATATACTTGTTGAGTAAGTGAAAGAAGGAGCATATTACCATAACTAAGAGGACGCATTTTTTAAAAATTTTTCCCCCAAAGCCCCAGTAGATAGTTGTATGTCATACCTGCACTTCCTTCTAGTTGCTGTATGTGGGACGCGGCCTCAGCATGGCCGGAGAAGCGGTGCGTCAGTGTGCGCCCGGGATCTGAACCCGGGCCGCCAGCATCGGAGCACGCGCACTTAACCACTAAGCCACGGGGCCGGCCCAAGAGGATACATTTTTTAACGTGTGCTCTCTCCGTGCACCATGCATTGCCAGTGCCCGTAAGGATAAGATAGTATTGTTGCAATTACTGTTGTAACTGTTGAAGAAATATGAGACATCCACGAACAAACGGGAGGGGTGATGGCATTTTCCATAACAAAGGGACTTCCATCTCAACACCTAGGATCATGGAAATGAGAATTTACCCATCTCTTGATGTCCACAGGGCATATCAGCAGGTTGTCAGAGTGTTAGCACCAGGGTGGAGGACAGAGAAGTCTCCTAGCCAAAGACCCCATTTTCTGATAGGGAAACTATAGCCCAGAGATAGGATGAAGAACTCAGACCTCCTGGCTCCTGAACAAGCACATTTCCTGCAAAAACTGTCTAATAAAAAGATAAACGTAGTTGTTGTCTAAGGCGATGGATCATGTCGAGGGGGTGGAAGGCTGGATCGCTGCAGTGTCCTTCAGTTTGGGCAAATAACTTGAAGAGACATTGGTTAGGAACCCCTTCTGCACTTGGCATGTAGGGAGCACCTCTTGAAGTATAATATGTACAATTTCACAGCAAAATTATTACAGTTAACTTCTGAATCATGGAACTCTTGACTATAATCAAGTTTCCCGGAGAATGTGGTGTGTGTGTGTTTATACATTGCTTTCATAAAGAATTCAAGTTATTATGTACTCTCCAGTATCTTATCCATGTATAGTTTTGGGTTCTGAGTGATTTGCCTTCCATTTTTGATCACAATAGTCACACCCTTGCCGCATCTCCCCATGACTTCGTGCAGCACAGGCATACTTTAAATCATTTCTACTAATCCAGCAGAACTTGATTAGGAGCCAGAAGTCACTGTTGGGTTAGTTATTAAGTGGCATAAATCATGTTGACCTCTTTCTGCATCCTACGGGAAGGGGATTTGTGTGACAAGGAGAACTGATCTGCAGTTTAGGATGCTCAACAGAAAGGTTTTGGATGGAAGGGGTCTGAGGGATTCAGGCTCTTCTTTCTGAGCACTATTTTTACTCTACAAGGTAGCTACACATGGAGGCCGGGTGACTGCCTTGTCCTGTCCTCCATCCATTGCTAACCCGTGTGGGAATCCAGGTACTTCCATCCTAGGAATGCTGTACAGCTGGGTAATAACATTTTCCAAGTGTCTGATCTATTTAGGGTCCTGTAATAGGATTGGCAGGGAAAGATTCAAAGATAATGAGTTATGGCATCTCTCCCCACGAGGATCTTACCGGAGGAGTTGGAGACAGAAAATATACACTTTTTGTTAAATTATAAAAGTAACACAGGGGAATTCAAGTTGAAGATGATGGAGGGCAGCTAAATCTTAGAATTCTTGTCCCAACGTCAAATGAAATAATTAAGAGTAAAAACCAAAAATTGCAAAAATATTCACTGGCAACGATCTAATATTCAATCTCACTCATAAATTTTTAAATGGGTGGCCAAGTGAAGGGACAGAACTCTGACACAGTCCGTTTTACAATGGCTCCTATTGTACCTGCCCCCTCCCCCACCAAGTAGTGCAAGGAAGAAATGATGTGATAAAAGATATTCGAATTTCACAAATCCCCATTTTTGGAGGAAAGCCGGCTGTGGGTGTGAGCAGGCGGTTTGCTCCAGCGGATTAATAAACACTGGTACAGAGCCACAGGAGGACCAAGGGGATCACGGTGGAGATGTTTTGTGTGTCTTCACACATCCTGGATCCTAAGTAGGATAAATAAAGACAGATGTACCTGGGAACATTGTAACAGTATTAGGGACAAATAGAGTCTTAAAATCTGAGAGAGAGAGAGAGCACGGGCATGCACGCGTGAGCACTAGATAACCTGCAAAGGAATAACAACAAAATTAAAACTGTTTCCTGATTATCAACAATGGATGGTGGAAGACAATGTGATAACGTCTTCAAAGCATTGAGAACGGATAATAGTTTATTTAAAATGATGAACACGCGGACTAGCGTTCAAACTGAGGGCAACATGAAGGCATTTTCAAACACACAAAAAGTCCTTGCTAAAAGAACTGCTAAAGGATGCACTCCAGCAAGAAGAAAACCAAACCTAGTTAAGAAGAATTGGGAGAAAGAAGTAATAGTGATTAAGGAAATAAGTAAATCATGTTAGTATGAAAACATAATAGGTACTTTTTCATAATTTTAAAGCATGACGGACTGAAAGTACTAGACAGTAATAACATGGAATTTGAGAGAGGAAGTTTACAGGAAAATAATGGGTTCATAAATCTTCCTCTTATTTGGAGGGAGTGTTTGGAAATTGACCAACTTTATATTTTGTTAGAAAAATGCAAAAAGAATGCAAGTTAAAAAATATGAAATTAATAACTAAAATAATAGAACGGAATACAAGACTTGTAAGCAAGCAAAGGAAAAATAGAGATTGAAAGACAGTGATTCATCTAACAGAAGAGAGAAAAGGAGATATCAAATAAAAAAATTTAAAACAGTAAATGGGAATACAGAATAAAGTGGTAAAAATATATCAATAACTGACAACATAAAATCCACTTCTGTTTTGTATAAAGACAGAGACTTGATATTGAAAAAATCTGCTATATGCAACTTATGAGACATGCTTAAAACATAATTATTAAATATAATATAAGGTTGAAAATCACGGGAAAATGTATACCAGGAAAACAGTAACTGAAACAAAATTAATATAGCTTTTTTAGTATGAGATGAAATACATTTTTAGGGAAAATTGTGGATCAAATGGATTGTAAAAGAAACAACCTATCATTAACTTACTATAATTACAAACTTGTATGCACCTAACTTTATAGTTTTACAAAATATATGAAAGAACTCAACAGAATTACAAGGTAAAATTGAAAAATCCATAATCAGAGTGGGAATTATTACCAAGTGTCTGTCAGGAACTGATGGATGAAGTTGACAAAAAGTAAAGTTACAGGTTATTTCAATAATACCATTAGTCTTGATTGTACACTCACACTCATATGCAAGCGACAAATAGAGCAGGTGCATGTTTGTTGATAAATAGAAGATTTAAAAAAATTATTTATCTCAAAAAAAAAAAAAGTGGAAGAAAAAAATTATTTATGAATTGGGCCACAAAGTAATTCTCAATAAATCCAAGGAATTTATATAATAAAGACCACCTTTGCTGAGAGTAGTATAATAAAATTATAGATAAAAAGTGAAAAACTACCTTTGACCCCCAAGACCATGCATTTGGCCCCACAAAACTTACATTTATTAAAAAATCATAGTATTCATGAGATGATCTCATTTACATAAAATTACATGTTTGTGCATGCACACGTGTGCCTGAGGACACATGAGGGATAATTATCCATAGTAGTGGATGGTCATTTCAGAGTGGTGGAATTTACGTTTCTTTTGCATTCTTCATTGTTTTAAATTTAGTCATTGTTTTTCCATTGAACGCAGCTTATTTACAGAATTTTTATTATGAAAATAATTCTGAATTATTCATGTTTTAAAAACAAAGTTGTGGCGCTGGCCCGGTTGTGTAGTGGGTAGGTTCGTGCGCTCCGCCTCTGTGGCCTGGGGTTCTCGGGTTCCAATCCCGGGCTCGGGCATATGCACCGCTCATCACGCCATGCTGTGGCTGTGTCCTATGTACAAAGTAGAGGAAGATGGGCACAGATGTTAGCCCAGGGCCAATCTTCCTCAGCAAAAAGAGGAAGATTGGCAGATGTTAGCTCAGGGCTGATCTTCCTCACCAAAAAAAATAAATAAAGTTGAAATATGAAACATTTTGTACTCAACATGAATGCGCTGTGCAAAAAAATAGCTAAGGGAAGCTTATAGCCTTAAGTGTACATATTAAAAATGATAAATTAATAAACTGTGTTCAATTAAAGAAAGTAGAAAATGAAAAATTGAGTAATTCCAAATAAAGTATAAGGGAGAACCTGATAAATACAAAATCAAAATTAAAATAAAAACCAAAGGATCACTAGAGATGGCTTAGAAAATTACTTCTTCCAAAAATTAAAATGAAAATATTGATTTAAATAAAGAGAGAGGAAATGCACAGAAACCAATATTAGAAGCACACAAACATATATACAGTATATCTACAAATCCGCAGAGATTACAGAAAGAAAGCAGGAACAGAGGCTCTCTGAGCCTCGCTTTGCTCCTATGTGCGCAAGTTTCAGTGACTGTGGGTTAGTTAAATGGCACCAGCGCCCACAGGCACAGGAGTGCTCATTGCCCTCAATAGAATATGGTGGACAGCGACTTTTATTTGACCGCTTTTCTAAGCCAGGGCATTTTAATTCATATTTGGGCTCCTATGTACTTACTGTGTCATTTAGGAGGGTATGGGTAGAACCATTACATTATCTGAGAACAAGTTTGTTAATTGCTCAGTTTATCTATTTAAATTTGAACACTTGATTAGAGCAAAGCTCATGATTGGTGCACAGTCCCTTTCTTCATCATCCCTATTTGTCAATCAAGTAAGTTGAGGGTCCGTCGTCTCCAAATTCTGGCTCCATTGTCTTCTGAGCAGGAGTCAGCGAGCAGAGCTAACCTGTGGAGAACTCATGGAACGAGAAGGAGAGGAAAAGTCCAGAGACTGAAGCAAACTTATCTTCAGATATCCTGACAGGCACGCTAATCTACCCTCTGAATGGTGGTCATGGGAGACAACTAACACGTCAACATTGCAGGGATTTTGGTCCACTATCGATTTGTGGGCTGTCGATATCCAACTGGTTAATTTAACATGGTGCAAAAACATAAGGAATTGGGAGCAGAACCATTGTCTTTGAGCAGAGAGGTAGGGTAGAATGTGTTCACGATTTGAGAGACAACGTCGTCGCCTAGTAGCAGGGAGAAAAGTGAGGCAGCGAAAATCTGCCACCTTTGTTCTGCGAGAAGGCACTTTCACTGTAAGGTTTTGAGAGGAAGAACTTTGTTTCTTTGCCTAAAATGATGGAATGAGTTGTTTATAGAGTCACATGTCGCTTACAATGGGTCTTCGGCACGTTCGGTCTTCGGCACGTTCGCACCTGGAATCCTGACTGGCTGCAGGGCCCCGGCAGGGCAGCAGGCCCTTGACAGCCCGAAGTCTTAGCTCCACCACCATTTCTACAATTAAAATCTGTTGGGAAAAGGGAAGAAATTACGTTGCTAATATACTAAGTTCATGTGTGGTTAGGATTTTCACTCCCTTTGTTACCATTCTAGAAGAAATGATTGACAAACCTCCATGTATACACGAGAAATATGTGGATTCCGAGTTCGGAGCAGGGCCAGGCTCCGGGAAGTCTGTGGAGGCCTGCCTGCTCCGTAAGCCAAGGAAGCAGGCTTACCTCCGGAGAGTTCTCGGGGAGAAGACCGCGTTTGGCAGCAAGGGCTGACGAGCACTGGCTGTCAGAGTGAGCAGGAGTCCTGTGTGGGGACAAGTCCCTGTCCCAGACTGACTGCTGGTCTCCCTCTCTTCCAAGCTAGAATGTGCCGATTGATTTGGAAATTTGCTGGGTACTTTGTTTATTTCAAATGTGTATAGTACATTGCAGTGGAATACCCTGATGGATTCTGACCTTATGTATTTGGAATGTGGCCGTTGACTGCAATTTGCAGGTGTACACACAACATCTCACTTGGTTGTCTTTGTGTCTTATTCCTTGTTTATATGAAGTGCCAACACAAGGCCTGGCACAGACTGGTTTCAACAATGATGGTTACAGAGATAAGAGTTGGAGCCACAGCGCCCTTCAGTCAGAAGCCGAGTCCTAATCTTGGCTCCACCTCTTTCCAATTTTATGAAATTGGAAAAGTTACTTCATCTCCCTGAGTTTCTTTCTTTGTAAAACGGGTAATTCACCCGACTCACGTACCTCGGATTTGTTGTGAAAGAATATATGAGTTAAGGCTTGCAAGGCATTTAGGATGATTGTTGTTGTTAATTTTATTAGAACAACAGAAAAAGAGGAGACTGAGGCTTAGCTGTCTCAGGTCCTGCTTGTGAAATTTCTCTGGGTCAGACAGAGTTGGGTGCAGGAATTTATTTGTGCGGCTCTCCTTTATCTTAAGCAGAGTGTTGGGGCTTTTTTTTTTTTTTTTTTCCCATCTGTGAATTGCTTTTCTTTCAGTACAAACTGAACTAGGAAAAGGAAAGTAGAATAAGGCAAACAGCTGTCAGTTGTAAAACAACGGGCACGGTAGCGGGCGGCTCTCTGTGTACCCTGAGTGGTCCCCAAGGCAGCAAGAGAGGGCGCCATAGCATCTGGAAGCCTTGGGACGAGTCAACCGACCTTCTTGAGATGGCTCATTTTATACAATGGGAGGAGACAACACCCGCATTTCCGGTGTCTTTGAGGATTGAATGAAATAATGTGTATAAAGATGGTAGATGCTAGTCAATGAATGCCCCTTCTCTCTTCATGGTCCACCTTTTGGACTATTTTGACAGATAACCAGGAAACAAGAAACTCCAACAACATCAGCTGCAAACGAAGCCAACAAATGACCAACTTCGGGGCTTTGGCAGTCAACGATGTCCCCGTCCGGGCAGGGGATGGCCTGTTTAGCCGAGGCCCCAGACTGAGGCTCATCTGGGATCAGGTGTGTGTGGCAGGTGGCCCACCGAGAGTCTCATGGGGCTTTTTGGCTAAAGGAGAATGAGAGAAGTGTTCCGTGTGCTCATGTGCTGCCTGACGGAGCAAAGACCGGCAGGACGGTCGGGATGTGTCTCTGAAGTTGGTCCCTGGGGACTGGTGCTGACACTTTCTGGTAAGACGGCGTGCAGTGGGAGCTGGAGAGCTGTTGTCTAGGGGACACGGGGTCACTGGGGTGCAGGAGTGATGGAGGAAACTCAGGATGCTGTGGTTGTGGTTTTTGAGATCCAGAGAACGTGGTGCTGCCTGGGCCTTTAAGGTTCTGTGGTGGAGTCCTGGGGGTCCTGGGGAACTGGGGTCTAGGTGAGCAGGACCCCAGGACCTGACACAGGGCTTTCACAGCTCATATGACTCCATGTAAACTCAGGCTGCTGAAGCCTGAAGATCTTTTCTCTGAAGCTCCATTCTTTTAAAAAGCATTTATTAGATTAAAAGATTTAAAGAAATATGTGTTCATGGTAATGAGTAAAACTATGCAGGTATGTGAAGGAAATTTAACCTGACAGTCTGCCCCCTCTCACATCTTCCTCCAAACTGACGATGATCAATAACAACAGTCACAGCTTTCTGCATCCTCACAGAAACACAATTCACACATAAACACAAATAATTCACGTAAAAACACAGTTCACATACAAAAACGCATATATGTGTGCAGATATATATTTTTTAGAAAAATGGGATATTATTAACATATTGCACTCCAGCTTTTTTCCTTTATAATCTGAGCAGTAGTGTCCAGCGTGTATATAGGGAAATGCACATAACGAGGTTTTTCTCGTCTTGGTTGCCGTGTTGGTTTGCTAGAGCTGCCCTAACAAAGTACCACACACTAAGTGGCTTAAACAACAGAGGTGTGTTGTACCCAGTTCTGGAGGTCGGCAGTCCAGATCCAGGTGTCGGCAGGGCCGTGCTCTGGAGGCTCCAGGGGAGGATCTGTTCCAGGTCTCCCTCCAGCTTCTGGTGGCTCCTGGGCCTGGGGCAGCGACGCTCCACTCTTCACATGGCCTTCTTCCTGTGCGTGTCTGTCTCTGTGTCCGCATCGCCCCTTTGTGTAAGGACACCGGTTGTATTGGATTACGGGCCCACCCTGCTATCACATGACCTCATCTTAACTAATTATATCTGCATCGGCCCTATTTCCAATGAAGGTCGCATTCTAAGGTACTGGGAATTAGGGCTCCAGCATACAGATCGGGGGGGACACAACTCAAGCCGTAACAGTTGCTGAATGCTCCTTCCTGGAGAATGTGGCAGGCACTGCAGGCTGCCCACCCAGTAACTGCTCCTTGCTAGGGGAACCTCCTGTTTCATTCATGCTGGGATACTGGGTCCTCTCCAGCCCTGGGGGTGTGTGTTGGTTACTTCAAGACCGGGGATCAGGCTGTTTCCAGTCCCTTGCTGGCGGGTGGCTCAGGAATGGGCCTGTGACAGCATTCTGACCACTGAAACTTGAGGGGAGGGTGCCCGTATTTCTAGGGAGATTTTTATTGCTCTTCAAGTGGGACAAAGAGCTAGCTGTGCCGTGTTCTGGCTTTGGGGCACTGTTTAGGGAGGCCAGGCCGCTTGGTGATCCAGCCTTCTTGTTGCCACGAGCAGCGAAGCCTGAGAAGGAAGACGAGCTGGCTGGGGGAGTCGGGGTTCAGTGATGCAAACAGCCTGACTCCTTGGGGATTTCGTTGAGCCCCTGAGCACGCACGCTAAACTCACAGCACTGTGCATGTTCTTGTTTTCTGAGAAAACACGTTTCTACTTTTAAGCTGTTCTGGGTTGTTTGAACTTTTACAGCTTGAAATATACTAATTAATATAGTGTAATTTATTCAGCATTTAGAGTTTTTATTTTTACTTTTTTCTCATAAGCAATTTCATGTTTGGTGTATACATACACATCTCTAAATCCATGTATAGATACACGTACACAGCTCTATATATCTATGTGTGGGTGTACATAACCAGCTCTCTATATCCATGTGTAGATACACATACATGGCTCTATATATTTACACGTGGATATACATACACATCTCTATATATCTGTGTGTAGATACACATACATGCCTCTATATATCTATGTGTGGATATATGTGCACATCTCTATATATCCATGTGTATATACATGTATGCGCCTCTATATATCTATGTGTGGATATACAAGCACATCTCTATGTGTAGGCAGCTCTTTATGCTGGGAGCTTTAACAGAGAGGTCCCCTGGATGAAATGGCCGGATTGCGGGGCTGTGCAGTTTTGAGTGTGGTGGACAGTGCAGGATTCCTTCCCAAGGCCACTCCCTAATCAGCAGACTCAGTTGTGTTCGTTAGCCTGCATCCTCTCCTGTGCTGGGATTATTCCACTTTTAAAATATGTTGGTTCATCTGATAAAAAACGCATGTATCTCTTCTTCCTTGACTTCTGGAGGGGCTGGGTGACTTTTCACACGATGACGTTGATTAGCTGCATTTTCTGTTCCTGATTTGCCAGTTCAGATCTTTTGCCCATTTTTCCGTTAGGTTGGATTCCACTCTTTTTTTTTTTAAAGATTTTTATTTATTTTTTTTCCCCCCAAAGCCCCAGTAGATAGTTGTATGTCATAGCTGCACATCCCTCTAGTTGCTGTATGTGGGACGCGACCTCAGCATGGCCGGAGAAGCGGTGTCTTGGTGCACGCCCGAGATCCGAACCCGGGCTGCCAGCAGTGGAGCGCGCACACCTAACCGCTAAGCCACGAGGCTGGCCCCTGGATTCCACTCTTAATCCTTGTTTTTCCCATTTTTCCACTTTCATAAGTATGTCTTAGGATAAATGTTTGTGTAAAAGAAAAAAATTACCATTCAAGTTGAAGATTACTTTTTAGCCAAAGTTGTGAATCTTCTTGTGGTGTGAATGGATATCCCACACGGACCCATTTGGGATTTGGGCCAGGTTGCCATTTAATAAAATCAAAACTAACATGTTGATTTTGGTTCATTCTACTTTACTCCTTTGGTCAGAGTGTTGGAAAGGGTGGAGAATATTTTAAGGTAATTGCGTCAAGCAATCGTAATTTTAATGAAAACGCAACTACAGATTTTCTTTGCTGTGAACAGTTCTGTATAGTGAAAACTTCGTTTTGGTTTTCTGGTGTAACATATTGTTTGTGCCCACAATTAGATTTCTCAGAACGACACTCCTTTCTGAATCTCAATGCTTTTTAAGGGAATACCTGCTCAGAGACGTTTAAGCAATGATAGTGAAACAATTCAAATTAATCAGTTGTGACTGATTTGAACGAAGCCTAATTGCCTGTATTGCTGGTGCGTGTCTGTCTGACAGACCTGAAGGAGGCAGCTGCCCGCACCCCTCGCAGAACATCACGCACTGTACCCTGGTCAGCCGCACTCACTCATTTGGAGCCCTGGGAGCTGGTCTGCTGTGGTGGGTCTCTGCTTGGCTTTTTATATTTTGGGAAAAAATAAATCAGTGTTCTTCTTGGCAGGTGATGATATCCCCAAATTTCCTCCTCAAGCTGCAGAAAGAAGAGGATTGCTCAGTCAAATCCATTGGGAATTGAGCTCCTTTGTCATTCTCTTCTTCTAGCGTGCACCTTGCACGCTGACAGGAAATTGCTCATTAATCCCCACGGAATGACCAGTTTTCCAGTGCAGTCACTCGAGTGCACTAGAGCTATGAAAAATTTCTAAAGACCCTGGCTGCCATTAATTGCTTGCTGCGGCTTTTATTAGGCCGTGTGTCCCCACGGAGGACACCGAGTCCCTGCTGATCATTAGCTCCCTCTGTGTTTGCCTTTTTTCCAAACTGGGAACAATGCCTTCTCAGCACAGAGAGGCTGAGGCAGAATTTCAGGCACCAAATGGCCACGACTAGAAGCACATTTATGGTCACTTCGGATTGGAGTGAAGGAGCTGGGGTGGCAGTGTTGGATAAAAACGAAGGCAGTTTGGGGAGCAGGGGCTATCTAACCGTGTTAACCCCTGGAACACTGGAGAGGCAAGTGGAGCCCGAGAAAGGGGGAACGTGGTGCAAGACTGTGAGAGGCAGTGTGCATGTATAAGAAGGAAAGAGAAGGGCTCCTGACACCCGCGGTTGGGGGAGGTCACCTGTAGTGGCCTTTGGTGTGCAGGGAGACACTTCCCTCTTTCCTGTTGGCCGTGATTTGAGTGTGGCCTCATGAAAGTGGGCAGTTGCAGAGGGTAAATTAGAAGCTACTCTCTTTCTGGGAAATGGGTTAAGGCCCAGCGGCAGGAAATATGGGCAATCTAAACAATTAAAGTGTGAGAAATTTTCTTAGCAGCTGTGTTTTGGAAAAGCAGAATGTTTCCTAGCCCGATACTTTGGTTCTAGTGGAATGGATTACAGCGTTTCAACCTCAGGAAGGTGGCCGTGGAGCTGGGCCTGGACATGGGTCTCACTCTGTTATATGACATGTTGTGTGTTCTAGAGTATGTTATACATATGGACATGTTATTCCTGCATTCTGGGCTCGTGGCTTTTTCTGTAAATAGAAAAATAATATCTACCTCACTGAGTTGTTGTGAAAATTAACTAAAAGCATCCTGTAGACTGGAGAGGTGTGGACAAATGTAGGGCACCCCTCTTAGGCCCTAATGGCGTGCGTCCGAGAGGCGTTCTATCTCTCTCTGGCTTCCTTCTTTTTGAATTTAATGTTTAGTAAAACTAATACATGCACCGGTTTGAAAAACCAAAGACAGCCTGAGGATAATGACCTGGTCCCACCCTCCCCCTCCCCAGCTCTGCTCTTAGAAGAAACTACTCCAGCTCCTTGGGAGATTCCTGGGGTTCCTGAGTGGTGTGCTGATGCTGCCATAATTAATTCACCACTTAGACATCCTTTGTTGACCTCTTTTACGTACGTGTAAGGATTTAGCTCTGGTTTACCTCCCCTTCCCAGCTCCCTTCCTTCCAGTATTATTATCTCACTATTTTTAGTTAAATCAGCAATTAGTGTTTACAGCATTAAACTGTATAAATATTGTTCTTTGTGGGACCAAGACATCCACTATGATTACATCTTGTTTTTTTATCTTGAGTTAATGCATTATTTTTTCTACTTGTAATTTTTCAAATGAATATCCTTATTTTTTCCAGATGTTTTATCATATAATTTTCCATATTATTTAGCTGTATAAATATTGCTCTCTGTAGAACCAAGTAGCACACCATCGTTATGTTCTTTTTCTTACAGAGTTTTGTTTTCCTTGATTTCACGGCGGCATCATCTCCCCCTTGTTTAATTTTCTAAGCAAAGACCCCTTACTTCTTTCCAGGGGAGCTGGCGTCAAATTCGCAAGGCCTCTCCACTCTCCAGCTGGCTGTTCTGGAGCCCTCCATCTTTGTGATCCTAGGACTTCTCTTCCCTGCTCTTCCCCACTGGATCCATTTCCTGGAGCTCTTTCTTGATTGTTTCCCTCGTTTTACTGGATCCCACTCTCCAGCGGCTTCCAGAGAAATGATATGTCGAAGGTCAACCTTTTGCCGCCTTCTACGTCTCGAAATATCCGTGACCAGCTGGCACACTGGGTTGAAGCTTGGGTAGGCAGAGAATTTCTGTTGAATTTTCTTTTTTTTTTTTGCGTGTGTAATATCAGCCCTGAGCTAACATCTGCCAATCTTCCTCTTTTTGCTGAGGAAGACTGGCCCTGGGCTAACATCCGTGTCCATCTTTCTCCACTTTATATGGGACGCCGCCACAGCACGGCCTGACAAGCCGTTCGTCAGCACGCGCCCGGAACCCCAACCCGCGCCGCCAGCAGCGGAGCGTGCGCACTTAACTGCTATGCCACCGGGCCGGCCCCTCTTGTAGAATTTTTAATTAAGCATTTTCTTTTAAAATGTATAAACTATTTTTGAATTTTTAATTCAGAATTGTTGCTAAGAAATCTCATCTCATTCTGATCCTCATTCTTTTCTATACAATAGAGGTACTGCCTCCACTTCCCCCGTTTTCTATGGAATTCTTTAAAAATTCATTTTCTTGACCTCTGATGTTCTGATATTTATTAATTAATCATAATTGATTGATTTCATTGTAGACCCTTTCCAATCCTTGTGCTGGGCACTCAGCTGTTCCATTCTGCCTCCTGATTTAGATTTTTAAATATGGAAAATGTTCTTGAACAAATTTTTCTGTAATAACTTCCACTTGATTTCTCTGTCTCCTTTTTTGGGAATCTTTTGATCAGATATTAGACCTCCTGGATTAATTGCTTACATCTCTAACATGTTTTCACATGATTCCACCTTTTTGTCTCACTTTCTAAAAGATTTCTTCAATTTTATCTTTCAACCATTTATTAAATTTTCGATTTTTGCTATCGATTTTAATTTCTAAGATTTTTTTCCTGTCCTCAAGTGTTCCTAACCTTGTTTTATGTACGAAATACTTACTAATAACACTTAGGACATTAATTAAGACATTTTTGAGGTTTTCTTCTGCTCTCTACATCGCATCTCCTTCCTTATGCTTTTTATTTTGTTTGTCTTTTGTGTTCGAGACTTTTCTTAAAGTCTAGTATGCCATGTCTTTATCTACCCATCTATCATCTCTCTCTCTGTCCATCATGTATGTATCTATCATTTATACATGTATTATGAATGTGTGTATCTATGCATCCATCCATCATCTGTTATCTATCATCTATCTATCCATCCATCCAACTACCTACCTACCTACTGATATCCCGCGAGCTCTGTATGAGTGAGGGGTCGTCACATCCTGGATATCCTGGGAGCTCTGTGTGTGCGTGGCTGGGGGAGTAGTTATCACATTGTGAGAGGCTGAATGTTCATGGCTGGTAATTTCATGAGGAGACTGCTCAATATCAGTAGGTGGAGATTTTCTTTTCTCCTGAGCCTATTAATTTTCTCCGGAGGGGAATGTGATCCTCTACCTGGGAGTAAAGGGGGGGAGGTGCAGGTGCTAGCTCTTCTACCTGTGGACTGTCACTTCTCCAGTGTCAGCCCTGCACACTACACCCACTTTATGCCGTGCATCTTGCATTCAAATTCTGCAGAAAATCAGGGTCTAGGTTCCAAGCTAGTAGTCAGTATCAAATTGCTACTCTGGGAGAAGGCGGTGAGGTTTGGATTTCCAACCAAGCTCCTGGTTGTCACCTAGGTTTGGAGTGTGAATGTCCTTTTTGAGTCTTGACCTCTCCAAGCATCTGCAGAGAGAGCTGGGTCTCTTGCTGGTGTCCTTCTCCGCAAGCGCGTTCTGGGGCTGTTCCCGTGTTAAACCGCTCTTCTTCATGCTACCTGCCTGTCAGATGTCAGCTGAAATTGCTTGTCTGCTAATATCTCCCTTTCCCATTTGCCTCTGAGGATTTATACCTCTTTATTCTTTTAACTTTTTGGAGGTGAGGTCACAGGAGGGAGAAGATATAAATTTATGTTCTCAGCCCTTTAAATTTAACAGAAGTCCAAAGACTTCTTTTTGCAGAGAGGTTGTTGAATGATGGGTTTCAGCTGAAAGAGCTTATGGGAAATTGAGGACAGAACACCTTCAGGTGTGAGGTTTGGAGACTTAAGCTTTTATCTCTGATGGAAAAGTAAATCCTGTCCTAATCGGATACAAGTGTATTAGCATTGGCCCAGAGATTCATGCAGGGAGAAACCAGCTCACTCCCAAAAGAGATCAGATCAGGGTTAAGAACTGGGGTGATTTCTCAAATGGGCTGAGTAAGCCCACACAACGGACACTGTACTCTCTGTCACTCTGATTCTCACTGCGGTCAGTGAAGGAGATTCTTCTCATGGTGGTTGGAAAATGGGCATACAAAGAGCTGGGGAGATCGTGTGGGCAATTAGATTTAAAACTTGGATTTCTAGAGGAATGGATCAAAGTGGGTGAAATTAGGGAATTAACACTGGCAACAGTTAGTGGAGCTTCTGTGTGAGAAGTGGAGGGAAGGATGGCTACAGAGGCTGTCAGGCAGCGAGGCAAGGCTCTCGGGCACTTTCACATTCTGGCACATGGTGTTGGTGAAGGTATGCCTTGCTCTGTTTTGCTTGATCACAGAAGGTTCTGTGTAATGGAGCCACAAAGAAAGAGCGTGAGGGCACGGTGAATGGAATGTGTCTGATGTGGGGAGAAGCCCGCAGCTGGAATCAAAGTCATCCAAACAGGTCATCCAGATGAACGTTGAACAAATTTGCCTTTGAAGAAACAGTGATGGATTTGGCAATGGGAAGACAGTCTATGCTGTCCTCTCAGGAGGGTCAAATTCGACACAGTCAAATTATAGATTCGCCATTATGTGAGTTCTTGTTCAACCGTTTTGTCTAGATCTTGAAGGTGTGTTGGTGTGCTGGAAGTCACGGCAAGGTCAAATTGGATGAATGTACGTTCACGTTTACCTGACAGCTCTACCTTCTCTACTGTCAACGTAAGGTCATTGTCCCAGTCACAAGCAAAGGAAGATTCCCCTACATCTGCAGGGCCTCAGGTGGATAATTCACCATTGGGACATGTCACTGCCATCTAGGCCCTACCTAGACTGGGGGGAATACGTGCGTTTTGGAAGAGACCAGCCTGCCGCTGCTTCACTGGTTTGGTCAGGTGCACAGTTACTCAGCCTCCTGACTGAGCACTTGGACTGCAAGGCTCAGCCAGCAGCTGTGGGAGACGTGAACATGTAAGAAATGGTCTCAGCTTATACTCTAATTGGTAAGTAGTCCTAGCACCTGTGATAATATGGTGACTGCTACAAGGTGGGCATGCCACTCAATAATCAACTCATAGGGACCAGTGTTTTCTAAAATGTTCCACAGAACACTTGTTCCAAGAGTAACCCCACAACAGAGGATTCCACAGTCAAACACATTCGGGAATGCCGCACAGGACTCTCCCTCCACGTTATTCTCGTTGTAGGGTTGAAAGACCGGGAAGTTCTACAACCAAGTACCCTATTTAACTTGTTTAATTCAGCACTTTTGAAACTGATTTGAATATTAGCCCTCTGGAACACATGTGTTAACATCTGGGGGAAGCATGGGGCTAGTGTAGTAGGGATGGATGTCCAGTAGGTGACCACGTCCCTGTTTCCTGCAGGCTTTTTGTGCTGGGCTGATAGCCACTCAGAGCTCTGCGGGCAGCTTGCGGGAGGGAGTGTGGGTCTTGCTCTGCTCTGCGCAGCTCTGTGCCTCCCTCTCCCTCTTGTCTGCCTTTCTTGTTCTTTCATCCTCTCCTCCCTCCCTCTGTATTGAATCAATAAAAGAAAATGGAGATGGATCTGGCAGGAGGTGTGTCTCTCATCCTAAAGAAATTTGATCTTAAAAGAGAGAAAAGAAAGGAGGAATCTGGGGCAAACAATGACATTTTGTTTGTTTTTAACAACAGGCTACTTAGTTTACGTGCCCATCAAACCTATGGGCTGCCCTGCTCACCCTTGGAGCCTCCTTTCTCCCCTCCTGCCCAGTGACCCTGTCTCTGGGGCTCCCCCAGGTGCTGCGCCCCCTTTCCCGACACCTGCACTGGTGTAGTTTACTCTGCTTAGAACACTCTTCTTTCCCATCCTGCCGCCCTGTCCCCATCCCTGTTCTGAACAGTTATGAATCCTCAGGCCTGCGCTCCCCTCGGCTTCCGCCACCACCTTCCACACAGCCCGCGCTGCTCCATGGACCCTCCAGTGAAGCCAGGAAGCCCCGAGGCGGGGCACGGTGACCTGCCGGAGCTCCGTGCAGGGCCCGAGGGTGTGCGTCCAGTGACCTGGGGCCACGCCTCTGTGGGTGGTAACTAAGGCTGCACAGGACCGTCACTGTGAGACAGAGGTTGTCTGGGTGGTTGTAGTTGCTCGTGTGTCCAATGATCTCTTTTGGACGTTGAGGGATGATTCTTATTGATGGCAAAGCACGTTGTGTTCTCTCTGCCCTCTCACGGCCTTTGTAAAACTAGGCAGGTTTTAGTTTTCTTCTTCTATAGTATAAAGAATTTATTGCTTTCATTATTTGGTTCTCATTTGTTATGAAAATTTCCCTTTCAAGTGCTTTGCTGTGAGAGGTTGAAAAATTAGGAGATGTCTGGAGTTAGGTCCTCATTTCTAACATGGAAATACTAGATAAAATATCTAAACCTCGTCTGTCTGCGTTCGTGTACCTCTATACAAGTTCTGTTCCCATCTTCTCATGGAGCAGCTACAGGGAGTGTCAAACAGTTCCATAGCTTCCAGTGATGGGTGTCTAACAAAAAGGAAAGGACGTTAACTTAGTAACCTGCTAACTTATGTATTATGATTATTGGGTTTAAAGTGTACATATGAATGAAAATTAGAATACATCTTCATTGAATTGCAAAGAATATGACTGACCAAAAGCATGGTTTAATGTTATACAGATGAGGCTACCAGTTGACCACATTTCAGACAGAATGCTAGGCACTTCATGGACATCTCTGGGCCCATGTTTGCATATCTGGAGGTTATGAGTCACTTATTGGTAGTATTTGGTGACAGAACCAGAAAGGGCTGGGGTGTATTTTGTGGAGGAGTCTGACAGCCTGTATTTACCCATTGGATGTATATGCACATCTTCCTAAGCATTCATTTAGCTGACAGTCTGGGAAATGTCAGCGTGCTAATTAACTTCAGCCAGTGAAGGTTGTGCTGCAATCTGAAATCCCTTTGATTGATACGGCTGCAATTAGAGCTCACTCCCTCTCAGCACAGTGAAGTGGGAGAGGCAGCGCCAAGCCCTCTGTAGAGCAGGCCTCTTCCTCCCAGTGCAGATCTTTGTTCTGCATCCACAGTCAGAGGGCGGAGTAGGAAGCAACACGCCTGGATGTCTCGTCTCCACCTTGCCCACATGCCCAAATCAGGGAATAAAAAGGAATTGCACATTATCCTTTGATTTTGTAGATATGGCTTTATTAAGGGGTCTGAGGATCTGAAGGTTATTATGCTAAATCCAATTGATTTTTCCTGATACTTATGAACTATATTGACAGGTGCATCCTTATTTATATTTACCTTGAAAATAAACTGTAAATGCTATGTCTAAAATCTTGTGATTAAAATGACAGGAATAAGGAACAATCCAGATTTTTAGATACTTTATATAGATGCTGATATACATCAGATAAAAATTCTTCCCTTGAGAAATGAATTCAGCAAATCAAAATTCTTTGATTACCCAGTCTGTGCCAGGAACTATGGTAATGTTCACAGACAAAGAAGCCACTGCCTTGGACCTTCAGGAGTCATGGGGATGTGTAGGCACAGACACCATTGATGCCCAAGGCATGAGGGCATCAGTACTTAATGGAGTTTAGGAAAGAGATTTGATAGTGTAGGGAAAGAGTGATCCATTCTGATTGGGAAAATGGGGATTCTAAGAGGGACGACCATTGAGTTGGTCTCTGGTGCATGACAATCGTTTCAATAAGGGGAGAATTGAGGGAAGGGACCTCTAGGCTGAGTGAAGCCTGAAAGAACCTGCATGGCATGCTTGGATGACAGCTATGATGGCCCCTGTGCTGAAGGGCGAGGCTTGAGAAGGGGTGCAGTGGGGGAGGAGACTGAGAGGTGGAGTGAGATCAGATCACATCCGGCCTGGAATGCCCTGGCTTTGGAGCTTTGTTTTAGTTTTGGTGGTGGTGGTAGGGACCCACTGCAGGGGTTCGGTAGAGGAAGCCCATGGACTGGTACATGTTTTAGGCAGACAACCTTGTCCCGTTGTAGAGCAGGAGAGACGAGGGGCAGGAGAACCAGTCAAGATTATTGCGATTGTCCTGACGAGAGGGTCTGAGAGTCTAGATTGGGTCATTATTCTTCTTTTCCCCAGGTCAGGGTGAGCATGGGTGTCTGTGGAATTCACCGGTTAGGCTGAGATAGAGGAGTGAGAGATGATTCTCAGACAATCCAGTCTTGATAGGGAGACTGGCCCCTGATTCAAGCTCCTTAACTCAATTAAAGATAAAGATACATATAGCCCTGGCCCTTAGAAAGCAGAGTTCTAATTAGTACCAAGGAAAGAAAGTGTTGATGAGGAAAATGATGGGGACAGGTTCTAGTTCTGACAGCAAGTGGAATGCTTCGCATTTCCTGAAGAGCCAGGAATTCTTCCTAATGCTTGTCTCTGGATCTGGACAGGGGTCCTCCTTGTGAGTGGCAGCCTCAAGGCCACCCTCTGTTGGAACTTTATAAAATGCATGGCTGAAGGTGATGTTGGTTTTGAAGTGGTGATGGTTAATTTTATGTTCAACCTGACTGGGCCGTGGGGTGCCCAGACATTGGTTACACATTGTTTCTGCATGTGTCTGTGAGGGTGTGTCTGCATGAGATTAACATCTGAATCTGTGGACTGAGAAAAGCGGATGGCCCTGCCTGGTGTGGGTGGACCTCGTCCAATTGATTGAGAGCCTGGATGGGACACTAAGGTGGAGGAAGGGAGACTTGGTCCTCTCTGCCTGACTGCGTGAACTGGGACGTGGGTCTTCTCCTGCCTACAGGATTGGACTGGAACTTATACCATCGGCTCTCCTGGGTCACCAGCTTGCCAGCTGCAGATCTGGAACTCTCAGCCTCCGTAATCATGTGAGTCAATTCCTTATAGTAAATCTCTTTATATATATGTGTGTGTGTGTATATATATATATATATATGTATGTATATGTATATCTCTTATTGGTTCTCTTTTTCCAGAGAACCCTGACTAATACAGAAGTGTTAATTTCCTATTTAAAAATTTTAATGACTTTACTGTTTTTATATAAATAATAATACATGTTACAAAAACAATCAAGTAACCTAGATGAGAACAGAAATGAGAGCCAAAAACGCTGCTTAATATCCTAAAATATTATTCTAAGGCTAAGGAAAATATTATGAAACATTCAATAAGAGATCAAAATTATTATATTTTTAACTCCATGTTTTAATTTTAGATATTATCAACTTCTGGCTATGAAAGATGAGAGAATTAGCACTCTCACAGTTCTTGCCAAATTCCCTCCTTTCTCCTCTGATTTTTGTATTTGTAATGTTATTGTTTTAAGATTGTTAAGATCTCCAACATTTGCAGAATTTCCACAGTTGTTTAATATTCTATTAATAGGTGTGATAAAATCAGCAATATAAATTAACAGTCTTTTATGAGCTTTTTGGATTGTGCAGAAGTAATTTCTTCTTCATTTTCAGAGCAATTGTTTTCTTGTTTGTATTTTAATTTGAAAGGAGTTTACTTCTTATGATTGAGTTTCAGGGGCAAGATATGCCTATGAGCTAATAAATTTAATTTTATGTTTGATTTATGAGTATATGTCTCTTTGTTGTGTTGTTAGTTCCATCCAGTGGATTCTGACTCCCAGCGCCCCTGTGCACAGCAGAGAAAACCCTGCCCAGTCTTTTTGTGTCATCCTCTCATCTTCTGGCACTGTATCAGACAATGCTGCACTGCTACTCATAGGGTTTTCATGGCCAGATTTTTTGGAAGTGGGTGGCCCAGTGCTTCTTCCTTCTGGAAGCTCTGCTGAAACCTGTCCACCATGGTGACCCTGCTGGTGTTTGAAATACCAGTGGCAGAGCTTTCGGCATCACAGCAACACACAGTCGGCGACAGTCTCACAACCCACAGATGGGTGGTGTGGTTCCCTGACTGGGAAGCGAACCCCGGGCCAAAGTGGTAAGAGCGCCGGATTGTAACCACTGGACCCCCACAGGTCTATACTGTATGATTATTATTATTATGTTACATATTGAAGTTTACTCTGAAATCCTTTCCTAAGTGTCCCATGTGATTTCCTTAGATAATTTTGTAAGATCACTAACTTTTGCATTCTACTCTTATCGTTTCTTGGTGAGCAGGTTGCCCATAGTAAGTATATCCACTCAAAGTTTTGGAGCCTTTATAGCTATTTGGGGAGAAATAACATAAGGAAATGCTAACTTTGGCCATAATTGACTACTAATGAATCTGCTATTTTTACTGGAAATCATCAAAGGTCACAATGTTAATTTAAAAAAATACTAAAATTTATGATAAAATACTTGCTAAGGACACAGTACAATTTAAGCAGATTGTTTCTAAATCTCATAACCATCTTGAAATATAGCTCCTATTGTGCCAGTTAGGAAAGTGTTGAGCTGCAAGCGATGCCCCAGTAGCAGCGGCATAAAGAGATGAGGTGGTTTTTCTCACGGCCAGGAAGTCAGAGGTGGACGATCTACGGCTGGTGCAGCTGTTGTACAACGTCTCCCTGGATCTAGAGTTCTCCTATCTCTACATTTCCTTTATCCTCACACCTGTCACCTCACAGTCTCAATCTGGCTGCTGCAGCTTCAGCCATCTTGGTTGTGTTCCAGACGTCAGTAACGTTGTAGAATTTTATTAAGATTAAATGATGCAAACAAGCAATCTGAGGTTCAAAGAGATGAAATAATTTTCCCCAAATCACAGAGCTAGAAAGTTGTAGAGCTTGTCATTGATACCAGGTTTGTCTGATTCAAAACCCATTCTCTCTGTTCCACCTCCCTGACTCTGAGAGCATGTGTGAGCATCGGGCTTTAATTCCACGTAAAGAGCGAACTGGAGAAGTGAAGGTGTGGTCCAGACTCCTCTAGAGGGTCATTAGGAAGGAGTTCAAGGTTCGTCCATGCCAGGCAGACACTTTTCCTCTTAGGCCCTCTCTCCAACCTCCTAACGTGCTCTTAGGTTATGTATTTCATAGGGGGATGAGTTGACAGTGAAATGCGAAGAGTCTTGCTTTTGAGATTTGCTCAGAGAGGATGACCAGCCTGTGGGGTGAGATGTGGGATTGGAGGAGGGGCCCTGCTGAGCCACGGATCTCAGGACTCTGGGCTTCCCTGAGTGCAGTATCACAAATCTAGGGAGGTCATTGCTTTCTCAGGGGAGAATTAGAGCTCTATGTCCTGATGCGCACCAGTGTTCCGAGTCAGGGTGTGGCCTGGCCTGGAGGGGAGAGTAGTTGGGATCACAGCGAGCGTCTCCTGCTCTCTGGGCAGCCCAGCCTGCATGAAGCAGAGGCAGGACCCACATCGCCTTGTCTGTGTCACATGGCACATTAATCAGTGTTCTTCAGAGAAACAGAACCAATAGGACACGCGTACTTACATATACCCTATGTATCATGTATCTGACTTCTGTATATAGAAATGAGATTTACTATAAGGAATTGGATCATGCTATTATGGAGGCTGAGAACGCTCACAATTTGCCATCTGCAAGCTGGAGAGCAATGGTATAGTTCCAGGCGAGCAGTGGTATAGTTCCCGGAGAGCAATGGTATAGTTCCAGTTCAAGTCTGAAGGCCTGAGAACTAGGAGCACCAATGGTGTAAATCCTGATCCAAGGGCAGGAGAAGACTGGTGTTTCAGCTGCAGCAGTCAGGTGGAGAGAGAGGATTCAGTCTTCCTCCATCTTTTTGTTCTATTCAGGCCTTCATTGAGCTGGATGCTGCCCACCCATGTTGGTGAGGGTGGATCTTCTTTACTCAGTCTACAGATTAAAATGCTAATCTTTTCCAGAAACACCCTCACAGACACACCCAAAAATAATGTTAAATCAGATATCTGGGCACCCTGTGGCTCAGTCAAGTTGGCAAAATGTTAACCATCACGCTTGGATTGGGCCACTGGTCCATCATTAGTGGGTTATTTTCAGCCCTGATCAGTCAATCACCGTTCACATTATAGCAAGTTTTTACTCAATTTTTGCATTCTTTTTAAAAAATAGATACAAATAGTTTTTAAAATTCCTTTAAAATCACTCTATTTTTGGAAGTTTCCAGTGTATAGATTCCCAGAACAATAATCTTCTACTGTATATTATGTCTACATAAGAAATACATAATGCAAGATGACAAGAAAAGGTAAATGTAAGTCGGCATCGGGTAGACGTGAAAAAGCTGTGTGTGCAAAGGTTGGCAGGGACCAGGCGGGTATGTCGCTTAGTGGAATTTTCTGGAGAAGACACTGGCAATCCACACGTGCTTCTTGGCTCCTGCTAATTGTTGCCACAAGGAAGGGACAGTGCCAGGTGCTCTAATTTTTCAAGCCACAAGACATATTTTTTTTTTTTTGTAGAATAACCTATTTTTAAAATGTTGGATCCGTTAAAAATTTACTGTGTGGGCCTGCCCCGTGGCTTGGCGGTTAAGTGCGTGCGCTCCGCTGCTGGCGGCCTGGGTTCGGATCCCGGGAGTGCGCTGACGCACCGCTTCTCTGGCCATGCTGGGGCCGTGTCCCACATGTGGCAGCTGGAATGATGTGCAACTATGACATACAACTATCTACTGGGGTTTTGGGGGAAAAAAAAAAATTTACTGTGTGGTTTTAAGAAACCACGTCTGTGTGTTGGACACAGCTCAAGGGCTCCAGTTGGAGACCTCTGTACTAGTAAAGAAGAATGGATGGAATTCAGGTCACTAGAATGTTGTTCTTCACTTAATTTCATAACTATTTTTGTGTCTTGGGAAGTGAATTCAACATTTTTGACTTTGAGTTTTCTCAAATGGAAGATGAAGCTACTTATTGCATTAGACTGAGGGTCTTTAATATCCTGTTCTATTCCTAGGCATCTAAAACTCAGCATGTCTTGAATTGGACTCACCATTTCTGCTCCTCTCAAACCCACTTGCCTTTCTGTGTTCCCTTCTTAAAGAATTGCACCACTCTCCACTTGCTTGCCCAGGCAATCCTTAACTCCAAAGTCATCCTGAATTTGGAGTATTATCTTCCTTCACTTCCAAAATACAACCATAAGCTTTGTTATTTCCAGATTCGTAATATCTCTTGAGTCGACCCATTCCTCTGTAAACTCACTGACATTACTCCAGTTAAAGGCGTCATGATTTATTTCCTGGGTTAGTGATGTTGCCTTCCTGTTGGCGTCTCTGTACCTACCTTCCAGTCCCCCCATCATCCTGCTGCCAGAGGGATCTTTCTAACTTACTCATTCGACCAAACCATTTCAAAATTCTGATCGCAGAAGTCTTCTCAAGGTAAAATTGTATTCTTAGCATCTAACATAGTTATTCATGATACTCAATGACATATGATGGATGAGTGAATACATGACTGAAATAATTCTTTGCTAAATCTCATAATTTATGTACAGAAAAATATTATCCACCTCTGGACACTGATTCAGTTGTTAGCTCAAGCTTTGATGGCATTTAGGGTTGGATGAGAGAATATTTTGTATTTCTTATTCAAAAAAATTTTAAATAGCAATCCAGTCTAATTTGTGTTGGCTAAGTATTCAACCCTTGAAAAATGAAAGTTTTGTCACTGTGCAAAATCAAGTTAAAAAGTAATGGAATATGTATTCATGGTATAATCTATATTTTGATCATATGCATGACCTCCTGAAAATCTAGGTGTATCCTTCTTTGTACAAAATCTGCATTCCTTAATAGATGGATACAAATCAGAGTGTTTCCGTTTTTTTAAATTTGGAAATAAGTAACTTATCGTTGGAATATTTTTGTAATGAAATTCCTCTTCATGTGAACAATGTGTCCTTAATTTCTCTTATTTGGGGATAATTCATGTATTGAATTTCCTGAAAGAGGAGTGAAGTATGTATATTCCACAAAGCCCAGATACTCTTGCATTGTGAAGGGATTTGCAGTGGCTGCCCCACCACAGAAAGTGTATCTGTCTTATTCTTCTCAGGCCAAATTGTATGTGAAATGGAGAGACAAGCGTTTTATTGCTAATTTCAGTATTCACTCATTGGCGAGCACACTTCCTCGTAATGGCCACCCTTAGTGCTACAAAATGTCATCGAGAATGTGCAGTGAAGCCTGAGAATTACCCACTCTTACTAATTATAGGTTCCACTGATGAATTCATTTAACTTTGACCTGGGAAGGAAAGTCATAAATTCCCATCCTTGAACAGGGAAAGGAATTGGAGTGCTCCAGGGGCTGGGAGTCATTTATTTTTCTCCCAGAGCTTTTTGGCTCTGCAAACACAATCTTGTCAGGATTATTTTCAAGTTATTTATCTAGAGTCCAAAAGAAGGCGACTTTGTTTATTTTGTGGATTTACATGCCATTTCTACAAAATAATCTGTCTTTACAAATGGGTAAAGTAGATTGTTTTAAACCAGAAAGGAAATATTAGTTTTGGTTCCTTTTATAATCCAGGTAGATTAAGGAAAGGTTTGTTGGAAAAGGACTGGGTGCTATTTTGAAAGGAAGGTAATAAGAATCATCACAGTCCGGATCATGGGACTGAACACAAAGCAACATATGATCCATAGTAGTGACGATGGAGGAGAGCAGACCCTTAGGCTTTCTGCGGCAGAGGAACCCTTTACCAAAGGGCAGCTGGAGTGTCAGAAAGGTGCCACATTTGGTGTCAGAAGATTTAGGTCCTGGCTGTGGGTCCGACAGTCACCAGTCAGGTGACACTGGGGAAGTGACTTAACCTTTTGGAGTCTTGGTTTCTCAGCTGTGAAGTGGGGGTGATGATCCACAGGGTTTCTGTGGGAATTCAATGAGATAATGGATGGAAGTGAAACGGTTTTGAAAACTGAAAGCATCATACGAATGTAAGGGATTATTATTGTTTTTATTACTCTTTTATTTTTAAAAACAAATCCACATCTGTAACAACATCATCAGATACTCCCCCTTCATGGCCCCAAGATGCATTTTCCAGCAATCAAGAGCATCTCATGACTTTTGGCAAGTCTTGTGGAATCCAATGATGTGGACAAAGTTTATACTGATGTTGGAACTAATGAAAAGCACAGGGATGATTCTCTACCAGCAATCATTGTTCAGCGTTTTCCTTCTTTAAATTATATCTTTGAAACTTTTATTATACAGTCTGTCAGCTTGGAATCCTAGGCACACATAACTTTAGAGACAGCAGGAAACTAGAGATGTAAATCCATTGTTCATTATGTTACAGCCAGGAAACCTGAGGCCGAGAGAGGCTAGGTGACTGACCCAAGGATACACAGCAAGTAGGTGATATAATTGAGTCCCAAACCTTTGCTGAAAGTTCTTCAAATATGTGTTAGACAAAGTTTCTTGATTCCAAGAAATAAAAATCAAATCTGTATAACTTAAACAAAGAGGAAATGCATTAGAATGATATAGGGGACCCACAAAACCACCAGGAGACTGTGAAACCAGCAGACTTCAAGGAGTATCCGGAGATTGCATGGCTGGACTAATCAGACTGGGATGCTACTGCTTGCTGCCCTAAATAAATCCTAGCTAACCCTTCTCTCCAGGTTCAAAGTCGGAAGCAATATCCAATCTCTGAGCTAGGTCACTGCTTGAAACCTGGCTGCCAGAGGGGGGAAGGTGGCCTTTCCCAGTTAGCTTTGGAGTTGGGCACATACATGTATATTAAAGCCCAATTCTGTTTTTATAGAATTATTATACAATTCTGTAATTATGCATATTTATACAATTATATAATTAATATTTATTAATTGGGTATTAATATATTAGATGTAGGAGTATTACCCAAGGGAGAGAAGATTGGATGTTGAAAAGCAAAAAACAAAAGAGGAACAGCAAATGTCCTTCAAGTTCACCTTTTTGGATGTGTGAGAACTACTTTCCCTCTTGCCTAACATATGTTGACTCTCCTTCGTGCAGCCACAGGCACGCTTGTCCTCATCCGCTTTGGCATCTGCTCTGTGTGCATGATCTGGTGACATCTCTTCTCCTCCTAGCTCAGATTTGATCCCCTGGTAATATCTTCAACTCAGGACAAAATTGTAAAGTTAGCCACAACCAATGCATCTTACACAAAATAAAAGGAGGAAGAGCCTGCAAGGCAGTGACCTCGTGGCTCTTGATAAGTCTACGTCTCTCCAAGTCTGTGAATTCTTTATGCTTAGGTATTCTACTTATTCCAAGACCTATCTGAGACTTCACTGTTTTTGTTAATGGGCACCATCATTAAGCTCATCTGTCGATTAACTGCTTATCAAATGATTAGAACCACTGAACTCCTCTAGCAAGTCGACTGGATCTGGAGTCTGCTAGCTGGACCTGGAATGGTAAGTTCAGCCAGACAGGAAAGTGTGTGTTTCCCTCCTTCATTTAGCACCTTCTGTGTGCAAGGCTACAAATACTACAAGCTTTGGGCAACGTAAATTGAC
This sequence comes from Ceratotherium simum simum, assembly GCF_057802395.1. Taxonomy (NCBI): domain Eukaryota; kingdom Metazoa; phylum Chordata; class Mammalia; order Perissodactyla; family Rhinocerotidae; genus Ceratotherium; species Ceratotherium simum. The sequence goes on from NC_141910.1 coordinate 73,869,212, forward strand.
ATGTTTTTACAGTTATATTTTAGTTTTAAAACCTCTACTCATGGATGTGAGCCAGTGTTTGGTTCCCAGTAATGCAATGGGAATGAACTTGAGTTACAGAGCCGAACTCTGGCAGAGGCGTGGGTATGTGTTATTTGTGCGCTAGTGGGTTGGTGGGAGGGGTATCTGAAGGCCAAAAAATCCTGCTGCTCAGTTAAGGGATTCACTGAGATACTCCGTGTTCACTGGTCTCTGCTACTCCGTAGTGTTATGTACTCAGGGATACTTGAAATCACAAGAGAGGGTCAGAATGTTCCCTATATTGGGGGCAGTGTTCAAAAAAACCAGAAGATTCAAACTGTGGGGCTTGGAGAGTTGCATTTTATGCCTTACCAGTGATTTTCCCCAGTGAAAACAGAGTGATAGGTTGTCATTGAAACCGGCATTCCCAGTGGAACTTGGTAAAAGACTGAACTAATTTGCAGGGAAGTTGGAAATCGAATTTGAGGAATTGTCCTTCTCAGTCCCTTTGTGCAGAGCACCACATTGAACTGATCTGTGTACAGATTTTTTCCTCCCGCTACACTCTGAGTTCCTTGAGACCACGAGGGAACGTGCTCCAGTAACTACTGTCTCCAGCACACAGTGGGGCTTAGCGACTGTTTGTTACGTCAAACGACCATCTGGAAAATTTGCTAATAAAGTCTCACACACTCACAGCATTTTCTAAGTCAAAGCCGCAGTCTACAAAATCAACAAAGTTTCTCCACAAAGCAGCAGGTGTGTATTTTTGATCAGCTTCAACAACAAATCCCATGCAGGCTTCAGGCACTTGGGTCCAGCCTCACGTCAGATGGCAAGAGGAGACCACGGGCGGGGTCTTATTTTATTGCACCTGAAGCTGTGCTGGCCTCTTCTCATCTTTTCTGGTCTGGAACTATGAGAGGAAGTAAAATTCTCGAAGAAAACAATGAAGAAAATTGTTCAAAAGTGAGGCCCTTGCTTAGGGCTCTCTGAAGTGGCCCTGCAGCCCTGTGCTGTACCCAGAAATTGCCAGGAGGGAGGACATCTGTTCAGAATGGTCCTCTTGGACAGCTTACAGCAATCAGAGAGGGACAACTTGAACCAAATGGCTGGCCGTCACGATTTCAAGTAGTCACAATCAGTGATGGGAGTGGCAATGTTCTCTTTCAGACAAGAAGCACAAACCAGCCGCTCTTCCTACAGGGTTCATTTTTGGCCACACTTTAACTGTCAAGCCATCGGAAATTTGCAAGGGCAGCAATGGCGTTGCCCACAGTGCTCAGGAGATCCCATCCAAGGCAGGTCTCTACTCACAGCACTTGGCCGCCCCAGGAGACCCTGGCAATCAGCCTCAGGAGTGGCGGAGCTCTGCCCGGCTGTGCTAATGGTCTGCAGGGCTTCCCTGGGACGATGTCACTATTTCTGAATCTCTTCGGCCGTTGTGTGTCCAGCTGTCCACACTCAGCGATCAGCAGGAGTGCTGTGAGCGCTCAGTGGGAGGACAGGCCATATGTTCCCAGAAATACTCTCTAGACAAGTTACCTCTGGACTTGGGGAGATGAGATGGCTCATAAGTGGACTTGGCTTCTACAGGTTTTTCATGTTTATTTTCCTGTATGAGATTTCAAATGAAGACATTAAATGTTGGTGTATACAGATACTAATTACTTCGGACATTTTAATTTTAGTTATTAGGGAGGGATGTTTCTTTTTTTACTTTTTAAATAATTGATAGAACTTAAAAAAACTTTATTATGAAAAAATTAAAACATGCACAAAAGTAGAGAGATTAAATAATAAATAATAGATAGCCCACGTACCCACACTCAGCCTCAAAAATTACCTATGTTGTGACGATCATGCTTCATCTGTCGGGTGGAAGGGGGATACTTTTGAGGGAGGTATTTATTTTCCCCATTGAAAATTAGGTTTCCCTCTTCCAAAACATTCTCATGTTAAAGTTGTAAAAAAATAAAAATATAACATGCGGTAAATTGCACGAACCTTGGATGTATAGCCCAGTGAATTTTTTTTACCCAGTGACTACACCCATGTGCTGTAGCCCGGGTCAAGACAGAAAACGTTGCTAGCCCCCAGGAGCCTTGCTCATGCTCCTTGAGGTCATTACTTCTCCCCATTAAAGGTATTTATTCTTCTGATTTCTATCATCATAGTTTTGCCTGTTTTTAAATTATATGAATGAAATTATGCAGTGTATACTCTTATATGTGTGTCTTTCACTCAAGTCTCTGAGATTTATCCGTACATGGTACGGAGCAGCGGTGTGCACTTGTCACTGCTGAGAAGTATTCCAATATTTGAATATACTGCAGTTTATTTGTCTATTCTACTGCTGATGAACTTTTCTTTTCAGGTTTTGGATATTAAAAATCATGCTGCTGTTAAAATCAGGTACATATCTGTTAGTGTGCCAGTGAACACGTTTGTATGGGATGTATGTCTAGAAGAGGAAGTGATGTGCTTGTGGGGTGTGCATGCATTCTGTTTTAGTAGATACTGCCAGTGAGTTTACCCTTCCTCCAGCAAAGTATGGAAACTCTGGTTGCTACACCTCCTTGCCAACACTTGACACTGTCTTTAGTTTTCACTGTAGCCATCCTGGTGAGTGTGTGCTGGTGTAGAATTGTAATTCTAACTTGCATATTTATGATAGCCAGGGATGTTGGACACCTTGTCATTTGCTTATTGAACATTTTGTAAAAAGCCTATTTAAGACTTTTGTCCGTGTTTTCTTGAATTTTCAGTCCTTTTTTAATTAGTTGGTATGAGTTCTTTATGTGGTATGAATACAGGTTCTTTTGGGATATTTGTACTGTGAAGATCTCCCTCATTGTGGCTTGCCGCCTAATATTGTCTTAGGATCAACAACATAAAAACAAACAAACCTATCAAAAAATGGGCAGAAGATATGAATGGATATTTTTCCAAAGAAGATAAACAGATGGCCAACAGGCTCATGAAAAGATGTTCAATGTCGCTAATTATTATGGAAATACAAATCAAAACTACAGTGAGATATCACCTTACACCTGTCAGAATGGCTGTAATTAACAAGACAAGAAATAACAAGTGTTGGAGAGGAAGTGGAGAAAAGGGAACCTCATATACTGCTGGTGGGAGTGCAAACTGGTGCAGCCACTATGGAAAACACTATGGAGATTTCCAAAAATATTAAAAATAGAAATACCATATGATCCAGCTATCCCACTACTGGGTATTTATCCAAAGAACATGAAATCAATAATTCAAAGAGATTTATGCACCCCTATGTTCATTGCAGCATTATTCACAATAACCAAGACATGGAAGCAACCCAAGTGCTCATCAATGGATGAATGGATAAAGAAGACGTGGTGTGTATATATACAATGGAATACTACTCAGCAATAGAAAAGACAAAATCGTGCCACTTGTGACAACATGGATGGACCTTGAAGGTGTCATGCTAAGCGAAATAAGCCAGAGAGAGAAAGACAGATACCATAGGATTTCACTCATATGTGCAAGATAAACAAACACATAGAGAAGAAGGACAGATTAGTGGTTACAAGAGGGGAAGAAGGTAGGGGGAGGGTGAAAGGGACAACGGGGCACATATGTATGGTGACGGATTAAAACTAGTCTATTGGTGGTGAACACGATGCAGTCTATACAGAAACTGAAATATAGTGATATACACCTGAAATTTACACAATGTTGTAAACCAATGTGACCTCAATAAAATAATTAAATAAAAAAAGAAATAATAAAAGATTTTTCAGAAAAGAAAAAACCAGCAATAAGTGAACTATTAAGACTTAATAAGACTGTTAAGTCTTTATTTAAAAATCAGCATTACTGCATTCATGATGAAACTTGCAGAAGGAAGGGTTAAAAAAATATACGGTTTGCTAAAAAGCACTCAGTATTACTGTATGTTTCTACAACTGAATTTGTTTCCATCCACCTATTTATATTATTAATACATACCATGAATGAGTCATCTATGTGTCAAGCTACATGCGATAAAATGTTTTCATTTCCCAAGTAAAAATAGAAATATTTAATATGAATTAAAAAAATACTGAGTTTTCAATTCATAAACCTAATATATTATTCTGTTTATGTAGGTCTTAATTTTTTTGAGGTAAAATTCGCCATCTTAACCATTTTAAAGTATATAATTCAATGGTTTTTAGTATATTTACAATGTTGTGCAATCAGCATTACTATCTAATTCCAGACCATTTTCATCAGCTGAAAAGAAGCCCTGTGACCATGAAGCAATCACTCTTCATTCCCCCTTTCCCCTAGCCCCTGGCAACCACTAATCTGTCTGTCTACAAGGATTTTCCTCTTCTGGACATTTCGTATCTGTAGAACTATACAGTACATGGCCTTTTGTGTCTGGCTTCTTTTACTTAGCATCAGGTTTTCAAGGTTCATCTGTTTTGTAGCGTATATCAGTACTTCATCTCTTTTTATGTCTGAATAATACTCTATTGTGTGTATGTACCACAATTTGCTTATCCATCAGTTGATGGACGTTTGAGTTGTTTCCACTTTTTGGCTATTGTGCTATGCTGCTATGAGCATTTGAGTACAAGTTTTTATGTAGATATATATATATATTTTTTTGGTGAGGACCATCAGCCCTGAGCTAACATCTACCAATCCTCCTCTTTTTTTTTTTTTTGCTGAGGAAGACTGTCCCTGGGCCAACATCCATGCCCATCTTCCTCCACTTTATATGGGACGCGGCCACAGCATGGCTTGACAAGCGGTGTGTCGGTGGGTGCCCGGGATCCCAACTGGTGAACCCCGGGCCGCTGCAGCGGAGCGCACGCACTTAACCACTTGTGCTACTGGGCCGGCCCCTGTAGATATATTTTCATTTCTCTAGGGTATATACCTAGGAGTGGAATTACTGAGTCATATGGTAACTCTGTGTTTAACTTTTTGAGGAACTGCCAAACTGATTTCCGCAGTGGCTGCACCCTTATACACTCCCACCAGCAACGTACGAGGGTTCTAATATCTACACATCCTGGCTAACAACTGTTATTTTCCGTTTTTTGATTGTAGCCGTCCTAGGGGCATGAAGGGTACGTCATTGTGGTTTCAATTTGCACTTCTCTACTGACAGAGGATGTTGAGCATCTTTTCACGTGCTTATTGCCCATTTGCATATCCTCTTTGGAGAAATGCTTATTCAAATCCTCCGCCTGTTTTTTATTTAGGTTGTTTGTCTTTATTTTGTTGATTGGTATGAGTCCTTTATGTATTCTGAACACTAGAACCTTGTCAGATATGTGGAAATGTGTTCTCACAGTCCGTGGGTGGTTATTTCACTTTCTGATAGTGTCCTTTGATGCACAAAAGATTTTAATTGTGGTGGAGTCCAATTTATCAGTTTTTTTCTTTTGTTGCTTGTGGTGTCATATTTAAGAAAGCGCTGCTTACTCCAAGGTCATGCAGATTTACACTCACGTGATGTCTGCGTTTTTATTCCTTATGTTGGTGGTGTATGTCTGCTCTTTTTTTCATTGTCAGTGTTGCTGGGGATTTATCAATCTCATTTGTCTTTTCAAAGAATTAACTCTTGGCTTTTTTGATTCTCGCGATTACGTTTTTCTATTCTTTATTATTTCTTCTTTTCTATGTTCTTTTTGTATGATTTACGGTTTTTAAAAAAAAACTTGAAATGGTTATCTAACTCTTTGATTTTCAACATTACAGATATCCTTGACTTACAAAGGGGCTGCGTCCTGATAAGTTCAATGTAAGCTGAAAATATCATAAGTTGAAAATGCATTTAATACACCTAACCTACTGAACACCATAGCTTAGCGGAGCCTACCTTAAACGTTCTCAAAACACTTACGTTAGCCTACAATGGGGCAAATTCATCTACCACAAAGCCTATTTTATAATAAAGTGTTGAATATCTCCTGTAATTTATTGAATACTGTACTGAAAGTGAAAAACAGAGTGTTGTCTGGGAGCAGATGGTTGTACGTGTATGGGTGGTTTACCCTCGGGATTGTGGGGCTGCCTGGGAGCTGCACTCACTGCCGCCGCCCAGCATCGCAAGAGAGGATTGTACTGCATATGGCTAGCCTGGGAAAAGATCAAAATTCAAAATTTGAAGTACAGCTTCTACTGAATGCATATCACTTTTGCACCATCGTAAAGTTAAAAAATCGTAAGTTGAACCATTGTAAGTTGGGGATGTCTGTACTTCTTTTCTAATATATGCATTTATGCCTATAAATTTTCCTCTAAGCACTATGTCAGCTGTACATCAAAAGCTTTGATATGTTGTATCTTCATTACCATTTAGTTAAAAATATGTTCTCATTTCCTTTGTAATTTTTTCTCTTCTCATGATTTATTTAGAAATGTATTTCTTAATTTGTAAAAATCTGGAAATTTTTTAGTTAGGCCTTTGTTAATTTCTTGTTTGGTCTGATTGTCGTTAGAGAATATATTAAATCACCTAAAATGTATTTAGAGTTGCTTTTTGGCTCATAATATAAACAATTTTTGTAAATATTCCACATGAATTTTAAAATTTAGCTCTATTTTGCTCATTGTATTTTTCACATTTTCTATGTTGTTACTGATTTTTTTGTTTGTTTATTTTAGCTTTTTTAAGAGAATTGTGTTAAGATCTTTCTCTATGATTTTTCTTTTTGGTCAATTTTCAGCTTTTGCTTTGTATGTTTTCAAATTGTGTTATTAGGTGCATACAAATTTAGGATTTAATCTTCCTATTAAATTATACTTTTTTATTTTATTATAAGCAACATATACTTGGATTCTAAAATACAAGTTATAACATCTTTGTCTTTTATTTATGTTATTTACATTTTCATGTCATACAATTACTTATATTCTTGTGTTTAAATCTAGCATCTTATTATTTTTTCATATTTGTACATTTAATCTTTGTTATGTTTTTCTCCTTTCTAGCTTTGTTTTTAACTAATTGTATATATTTTTTACAGTTACCCTTTGTTAATTCATTAGTTATACACGTTTTTATTATTCTTTTGGTGATTACAGTAGAGATTATAACATGCATCCTTGATTTATTTGCATGTGACTTAAAATATTACTTTTGCTACTTCATGAATTATCTGGGATATTGCTATAGTTTGACTCCTGCTTTTTGTGCAATAGTTGTTGTATATTTCAATTCTTCATATAATTTAGATCCTACAAGAATTTTTAATCTTCATGTTAATGATTTTCCATATTCAATTTGGGTAACCACATTTTTACCCTTTCTGATATTTTTCATTCCTTCCTGAATTTCTGTGCTTCTCTCTGGGGTCATTCTCCTTCTATTGAAAAACTCCTCTTAATTTCTTTATTTTTTTTAGTAGTATTCTGTTTATGGCGAATTCTCAATTCTTGCTTGTCTAAAAATATATTTATTTCATTTAATGTTAAAGGATGTTTTTGCCATGTATTCCAGTTTGGAAAATTTTTTTTTTCAGCATTTTAAAACTGTCTTTTAATTGTCCTCTGTTTTCTATTGTTTATGTCGTGAAGCCGTCTGTCAGTCTTATTGTTGCTCCTTTGAAGGGCAAGTTTATTTTCCCACTGACTACTTTTAAGATTTTTTTCTTTTTTTAGCAGTTTTATGCTGATGTGAGTCATTGTTGTGGTAGGTGGAATTCTCAGACGACTCCTCAATGACTCTCATCCTTGTATAATCCCCTCTTCTTCAGTGTGAGCAGGACCTATGCATACGATGAGATAGCACTCCTGGGATTATGTTATGTTATATATAAAGGGATTTTGCAGATTTAATTTGGGCCCCAAGTTAGTTGACATTGAGTTAATCAAGAGGGAGGCTGTCCTGCTTGAGTCTAACCTAATTAGTGATCTCTTTAAAAGCAGAGTTTTCCCAGCTGGCCTTGGAGGAAGAACACTCACAGCTATATTGTTTAAAGGTACAGGTAACTGTTTACAGATACCGGTGACCCGTAGCTTAGAGTGGTCTCCAGCTAGTAGCTAGAAAGAAAATGAGACCTCAGTCATATAACTGTGGGGCCTTAATTCTGTCCACAACCTGAAAAAGCTTGGGCGAGGACTGCAAGCTCCTGATGAGAAGCACAGCCTTGGCAGGCACCTTGACTGAAGCATCGTGAGAACTGAGCCTAGGACCCAGCTGAGCCCTGCCTGGACTTCTGTTCTACACAGCTGTGAGACGATAAGTGCATGATGTTTTATGCCTCTAAGTTTGTGATAACTTGTTATACAGCAATAAAAAACTAACATTTGTATTTTTAATTTTGTTTGCTTACTTTTCAATCTTTCAGAGAATTCGTATATCTTTTTTGAATACATAGATCTATGTCTTTCATCTATTTTGGAAAAATGTTTGGCCAGTGTTTCTTCAAATATTGCTTCCACTCAATTTTTTCCTCTTCTGTCTTTCTGGGTGCCCAAGAACCTCTATATTAGGCATCTTCACAGTGTCTCATGGATTTTACTTCAAGAGAAAATTTTTATATGACTCAATTGAAAGCTTGGAGCATCCATCAGATGCTGCCCCCACCTTTGTGGGATCTACACTCTAAATTTCATCTCCCTAGGTCCATGAGATTTCTGAAATTTCTACTTAAGTTTTTAGCATCTTAGCAATGCCTTCTGTTTTGTTTCTTAGCTAATGTCTCCGTGCATGCGCAGCTTAAGAGTTGGTAAAATGCTTCAAGAGGAAATTGCATGCTGAGAATTGCATTCATTTCTCTATGTTTCTCTTATTTCTCTGATCTTGCTCTTCTAGATCTGGCTGGTAGTCCTGAACTGCAAGTTTTATCTTCCCAACTTAGCAAACCTTCCATCAGTTCTAGGCTATTGTTTTCTTTTTAGCCTTTATGCTTCAGAGTGCAAATTGGGAAATGGCTGTGGAGGAGACATCTGTGGAGAAAGTCCAGATGACCCCAATTTGCTTTTCCCCTTGCTAGAGTCTTGGGCTCTCTACGTTCTTGTTGGCTTCATTGATCTCTGGTCTTTCCAATGCTTTCAAAAACAGTTATCCAGCTTTTGAAGTTCTCCATGTGAGGATTCTTCTAGTACCAGCTACTAGGTCTCAGCTAGTAGCAAGACTACCGGGGCAGTCAAAACAATGTTAATTTCCACTGATGGAATTCTCTAAGTGAATTCCACTGATCCAAGAAGCAATGCCAAACACTCTTCAAATATTGTCTGAGAATTAACTAATGAGATCAGTGAGACCTGAAAGAAACATGTTCATGGTTAACATGAAGCATGTTCATGATTTATGGTTGAAACATGTTCAAAGTCCAATAAGTTTCTAAATAGACTGGAAATATAAATATGTTGAAATAACTAAAAAGATGCAGATGGAAGCCACCACAGGGAATAATGGTGAAGTAACTGTAGCTTCAGTTCAGGGGCTTGAACCCTAAACCTCTTGACCTTGGGTAATAAACATGGTGCATAACTTCCCGCGTTTTCTGTACCTTTAAGACACTATGGACCTTTGGGAAACTGTCCAGCTGTGCCTTACTCAGTCCTGTCCTTTGTGCCTTGGGACCAACTCCAGCTTTAGTAGGGATTTCATAGAGGAGGTAAATTAGCATACACGGGCTTTGGGGGATCACGTGAAAAGAGATGAGAATACCAGTTTACACACCCACATTCTGTATTCTGTATTCTCAGTCTCAGTGCCCCAATTTGTGAGATGAAGGTTGTTATGACAATTAAGCATGGTGTCACCGTCAATAGCCTGGCCTGTTACGAGCAACCAGTGAGGTGTGCCCTTTCCCTCGCTCTTTCTACCACTACCTATTCATGTTCAGGGGACTGTTACATATGGACACGACTCTGCTGCTCATTTCTTTTATCCATCTGGCTTCAGCAATGTCTTTTCCAGTCTGTGTGGTGTGTGAGTGGTGGGGGGAGAGTTGGTTTGGAAGGGGATGGGTAGAGGGAATTTGTGTGTGGGAGCCTACTCCCTCGAAATCCTAATGAAGCCAGCAGTCTCTTTTCTGAATGCAACCCAGGCAGCATTCATTATCCCCACCGGCCAAGAGGGTCAGCCTGGCCCTGGAAGTGAAAGAGGGGGAGGCAGCCATTTCTAGCACAACAGAAGTGGTGGCAGAAGGATCATCCGTCTGTGGAGACCCTGCGATGGTGCAATTATGGGACTGGAGCAGGGCGAGATTTCAGTGGCATACGGGGCAGGTCTGTGGAGGGGTGATTACGACGTGTGAATGCAGCACAGATTCTGAGGCCTGGCCAGACCAGACGTCTGTGTGAGGGGAACAAAGGAAATGGGAAATTTCAGGCGAGTATCTCGACACAGGCCAGTGCGAGTCACTCTGTGCAAACGCGTGTAGAGCCAGGGACAGGCTGGAGGGCTGGTGTGTCAGGGATTTGGGGCTGCGGAGAGAAGCAGGCTGACAGGGAATCAGAGGAGCCATAATAGTCAAGACAGGTGTCACTGGGATGACTCGTCCAGTCGTGAGAAGGGACGAGGGTGTGCAAGGAGTAAAGAACTTCACTGAATCCCAAAATCCAAAGATGGTATACTAGCGAAACCTCCAAATCTTCAGACTTTCTCAAAGTATAAATGCTTAATGTCATTCTTGAATAGGGATACATGCTTTATTTAAAAAAAGTAAGAGACTGTGGTACTGGCTGGAAAAACCCAGCGAGACCCCAGCTTATGCCGCCATGTGACGTATGTCTGCTTAATCATGTACGTGTGAGACCTGAGAAGACGCCTGCTATGTGTGGGGCTCACAGGATAAAGGACAAGGGGGCTCTCGGGGGCCTGGGACGAAGGGCAAGCCTGAGGAAGCTGGTTTCCCCTCGCAGTCCCCTCTCAGCCCCTTCATGTCTTGGGAGTACTCGAAACGTGGGTGGAGAGAGTGTGGGAGACGACACACATTTAGAGTCCAGGAGAGCTCCTGATGGAGCCTCTTGGAGTTTCACCTGGAAGCCTAGTTCAGATTGACTTAAGCATATCCATTCAGATTTCACGATGGCAGAGGGACTGCAAGCAGAATGCAATGATGGCTGAACAGTCAGGTGTGGAAGGATGTGAACGGTAAGCAGCCCTGTGATGAGCATGAGTTTCCTTCCGTCGCAGTGTTTCTGCCCCGTGTGTGCACGGGGCCCCGCATGTCTCTTGTGTATACTGACCTGGGGACAAGTGCACAGGACAGAGTGGACTCGCCTTGGAGGGCTAGCCGGCACAAACCTCTTTGTTTCTTGGGAGAAGAGGGGTGGATCCAGCTATTTCCTCACCTGTCCCCCTGCTCCCAACGTAGTTATTAATGTCCCTTCTCTTTGTATCAGTAGTAACAGAAACAGAGAACCAGACAGGGTGTGAGGCCTCCCCAGTCATGCTCCTCTTCCAATCAGTGGGGACTTAGGGAGAGAGGTGAGGTGATTTGCCGAAGGTCATGCAGTGTGGGGCAGAACTGAGACCAACCCCAGGCCTCCTCCTCTCCACCTGCTGGTCTCCTGGTATGGACTGCTGCTTTTCTCCGCCCCACCAGGAATCTGACCTTTCTCTAGCCCCCTTGGATGACCAGGTTTCATAGTCAGATATCAAGAGGTGATCAGCAGATGCCTTCGATGATGAGCAGATGGATAATGCAACACCTCTCTCCTCCTGGAAAGCAAAGACAGCCTTCCGTGTGGGGGGAAGTTGCGTGAACTTGGGAGCCAGGCAGACAAGTCCGAGTACAGCTGCTTTATCCGCTAGCTCTGCGGCTTTCAACAACTCATTTAGCCATTCAGGGCTTCCACATCCTCCCCTGTGTAGTAAGGAAATAACACGCACCTGGTAGGATTGTGATGTGGGTTAAAGCAACGTGTACAGCCCCGTGTACCTGAGTGCTCTCGAGGGGCGTATTCACTCGTCTTTGTGTCCCCAGGACTGTCTCGGTGCCTGACTGTTGCCAGTGCTCGGGTGTGTGTAGGATTGAACCTATCTGGGAAAGCCTTCAGAGTGCACTGGCTCCTGACAGCTCAGCGTCGTGCTGTCTCTGGGGGAGGAGGGCTACCAGAATCAGAGCTAAGTTTTATGCTTCGCCTTGGAGGCCTTAAAGGTGTGCATGGCTCTGAGGGAAACAGAGTTGCAGTGACCTGGAACACAAGTGCCTGCTGGAAAGTCGCCACATTTCATGGCTGCAAGGAGCGTGGTGCTCTTTGTAGTGGCTTTGGAAGGTGGGTGGGATGGAGGCTTTATTTTACGTCTTCCAAAGTGCTTGGTACGAGGACAGTCAATGTCGCTGGCCTTCCACGTCAGGTAGCTCCATGTAACCCCAGAAGGCCCCGTCAGACCACGCACCCCATGGAGTAAGCTGGACCACGTGGCGCTCCTGAGCCGCGATTCCACGGCTGGCATAGCAATCCAGGGTGAGGGGGTGAGGCTCAGGAATCCAGTTTTCCCTGGATTGCCTTGCTTCGGAGTGGAGAGCTGGCTTTGTTGGTCACATAGAAATGAAGACGACTGTGGTCTGGATTTCACGCCACTTGTCCTTCCAGATAAGAGGGTGGTTTCAGAAGTCGCATATGCCGTGTGCATCTCACATACTTCAGAACGTGGATAAGAGCAGCTCCACGCAGCAAAGAATACAAAGAACAGACAACAACCACACTGTCCGCTGAGCTTGTCTGACGAGCAGTTACTTTACACTTATTATCTCATTGAATTTATCATTTTTCCCCAGTTATTTATTGAAATCATAATGGTTTATACCATTGTGTAATTTCAGGTGTACGTTATTATTTATCAGTTTCTGTGTAGACTGCATCATGCTCACCACCATTAGTCTAGTTTTTATCCATCACCATACGTATGTGGCCCTTTATCCCTTCCATCCACCCCAGCCCCCTTCCCTTCTGGTAACCACTAATCTGTTCTCTTTACCCATGTGTTTGTTTATTTTCCACATATGAATGAAATCATGCAGTATTTGTCTTTCTCTGTCTGGCTTAGTTCGTTTAACATCATACCCTCAAGGTCCATCCGTGTTGTTGCAAATGGGACAATTTTGTCTTTTTTATGGCTGAGTAGTATTCCATTGTGTGTGTGTGTGTGTGTGTGTGTGTGTGCGTGTGTGTATCATGTGAGATATATATATATATATATATCACATCTTCTTTATCCATTCACCCGTTGTTGGGCATTTGGGTTGCTTCCATGTCTTGCCATATTGTGAATAATGCTGCAGTGAACATAGGGGTGCATAAATCTCTTTGGATTGTTGACTTCCAGTTCTTTGGATAAATACCAAGTAGTGGGATAGCTGAATCGTATGGTATTTCTATTTTTAATGTTTTGAAAAATCTCCATACTGTTTTCCATAGTGGCTGCACCAGTTTGCATTCCCACCAGCAGTTTGCATTCCTACCAGCAGTTCCCTTTTCTCCACGTCCTCTCCAACATTTGTTATTTTTTATCTTGTTAATTATAGCCATTCTGACAGGTGTAAGGTGATATCTCATTATAGTTTTGATTTACATTTCACTAATACTTAGTGATGTTGAACATCATTTCATGAGTCTGTAGGCCATCTGTATATCTTCTTTGGAAAAGTGTCTATTCATATCCTCTGCCCATTTTTTGATCAGGTTGTTTTTTGTTGTTGACTTGTATGAGTTCTTTATATATCTTGGAAATTAACCCCTTGTCTTATATATGATTTGCAAATATTTTCTCCCAGTTGGTGGGTTGTCTTTTCATTTTGCTCATGGTTTCCTTTGCCTTGCAGAAGCTTTTTAGTCTGATGTAGTCCCATTTGTTTATTTATTCTTTTGTCTCCCTTGCCTGAGTAGATATGGTATTTGAAAAGTTGCTGCTAAGACTGATGTCGAAGAGTGTACTGCCTATGTTTTCTTCTAGGAGTTTTACGGTTTCAGGTCTTACATTCAAGTCTTTAATCCATTTTGAGTTAATTTTTGCATATGGTGCAAGATAATGGTCTACTTTCATTCTTTTGCAAGTGGCTGTCCAGTTTTCCCAGCACCATTTATTGAAGAGACTTTCCTTTCTCCATTGTATGTTCTTGGCTCCTTTGTTGAAGATTAACTGTCCATAGATGTGTGTTTTTATTTCTGGGCTTTCAATTCTGTTCCATTGATCCGTGTGTCTATTTTTGGGCCAGTACCATGCTGTTTTGGTTACTATAGCTTTGTAGTATATTTTGAAGTCAGAGATTGTGATGCCTCCCACTTTGTTTTTTTCCTAAGGATTGCTTTGGCTATTCAAGGCCTTTTGTTGTTCCACATAAATTTTAGAATACCTTGTTCTATTTCCATGAAGAACGTCATTGGGATCCTGATGGGGATTGCATTGAATCTGTAGATTGCTTTAGGTAATATGGACATTTTAACTATGTTTATTCTTCCAATCTATGAGCATGGAATATCTTTCCATTTCTTTATGTCTTCGATTTCTTTCAATAATGTCTTAGAGTTTTCGGTGCACAGGTCTTTCACCTCCTTGGTTAAATTTATTCCTAGATATTATATTCTTTTTGTTGTGATTGTAAGTGGGATTGTTTTCTTGAGTTCTCTTTCTGCTAGTTCATTATTAGTGTATAGAAATGCAACTGATTTTTGTAAATGGATTTTGTACTCTGCAACTTTGCTTTAGTTGTTGATTATTTCTAATAGTCTTCTGGTGGATTCTTTAGGGTTTTCTATATATAAAATCATGTCATCTGCAAACAGTGAGAGTTTCATTTCTTCCTTTCCAATTTGGATTCCTTTTATTTCTTTTTCTTGCCTAATTGCTCTGGCCAAAACCTCCAGTACTATGTTGAACAGGAGTGGCAAGAGTGGGCTCCCTTGTCTTGTTCATGTTCTCAGAAGGATGGCTTTTAGTTTTTCCCTGTTGAGTATGATGTTGGCTGTGGGTTTGTCATATATGGCCTTTATTATGTTGATGTACTTTCCTTCTATACCCATTTTACTGAGAGTTTTTATCATAGATGGATATTGGATCTTGTCAGATGATTTTCTGCCTCTATTGAGATGATCATGTGATTTTTATTCCTTGTTTTGTTAATGTGGTGTATCACAGTGATTGATTTGCAGATGCTGAACCATCCCCGCTTCCCTGGTATAAATCCCACTTGATCGTGGTGTAGATCTTTTTAATGTATTGCTGTATTCGGTTTGACAATATTTTGTTGAGGATTTTTGCATCTATGTTCATCAGTGATATTGGCTTGTAATTTTCCTTCTTTGTGCTGTCCTTACTTGCTTTTGGTATCAGGGTGATGTTGACCTCATAGAATCAGTTAGGAAGTGTTCCATCTTCTTCAATTTTTTGGATTAATTTGAGAAAGATAGATATTAAATATTATTTGAGTAGAATTCTCCAGAGAAGCCATCTGGTTCTGGACTTTTGTTTTTTGGGAGATTTTTTGATTACTGTTTCGAACTCTTTGCTTGTGATTGATCTATTCAGATTCTATATTTCTTCTTGATTCAGTTTTAGGAGGTTGTATGAGTCTAAGAATTTATCCATTTCTTCTAGGTTATCCAATAGTTTTTCATAGTATTCTCTTATAATCCTTTGTATTTCTCTGATATGTGTTGTAATTTCTCCTCTTTAATTTTTAATTTTATTTATTTGAGCCTCCTTTTTTTTTTTCTTACTAAGTCTGGCTAAAGGTTTGTCAATTTTGTTTATCTTCTCAAAGAACAAGCTCTTAGTTTCACTGATCCTTTCTACTGTTTTTTTTTTGGTTTCAATTTCATTTATTTCTGCTCTAATTTTTATTATTTCCCTCCTTCTGCTGACTTTGGGCTTTGTTTGTTCTTCTTTTTCTAGTTATGTTAGGTGTATTTTAAGATTATTTATTTGAGATTTTTCTTGTTTGTTGAGGTGAGCCTGTATTGCTATGAATTTCCCTCTTAGAAACACTTTTGCGGCATCCTGTAGGAGTTGGTATTGTTGTATTTTCATTTTCATTAGTCTCCAGGTATTTTTTAGTTTTTCCTTTGATTTCCTCAATGATCCAGTGGTTGCTCAGTAGCATGTTGTTAATCTCCACATATTTGTGACTTTCCCAGCTTTATTCTTGTAGTTGATTTCTAGTTTCATGGCATTGTGGTCAGAAAAGATGCTTGATATGATTTCAATCTTCTTAAATTTATTGAGGCTTGCCTTGTTTCCCAACATATGGTCTATCTTTGAGAATGTTCCATGTGCACTTGAGAAGAATGTGTATTCTGCTCTTTTTGGATGGAATGCTCTCTCTATATTTCTATTAAGTCCATCTGATCAAATGTTTCATTTAATTCCACTATTTTCTTGTTGACGTTTTGTCTGGATAATTTATCCATTGATGTATGTGGGGTGTTTACGTCCCCTACAATTATTGTGTTGCTGTTAATTTCTCCCTTTAGGTCTGTTAATAGTTGCTTTATATAGTTTGGTGCTCCTGTGTTGGGTGCATATGTATTCATAAGTGTTATGTCCTCTTGGTGGAAAGTCCCTTTTATCATTGTATACTGCCCCTCATTGTCTCTCGTTGTCTTTTTTATCCTGAAGTCTACTTTGTCTGATATAAATATGGCAACACATGATTTCTTTTGTTTGCCATTTGCTTGGAGTATCATCTTCTATCCCTTCACTCTGAGCCTATGTTTATCTTTAGAGCTGAGTTGTGTTTCCCAGAGGCAGCATACTGTTGGGTCTTATTTTTTAATCCATCCAGCTACTCTGTGTCTTTTTATTGGAGAATTCAATCCCTTTACATTTAGAGTGATTACTGATATTTGAGGGCTTAATACTGCCATTTTATCTCTTGTTTTCTGGTTGTTCTATATTCCCATTGTTTGTCTTCCTTTGTATTTCTGACTGCCATTTCATTTTGGTGGTTTTCTGTGGTGGTTTTATCTGTTTTCTCTTTTTTTATGAATTGTGGTTCTGCTTTGATTTTTTGTTTAGTGGTTACCGTGAGGTTTATATAAAAGATCTTGTAAATGAGATAGTCCATTTTCTGATAGCCTGATAGTTATCTCCACTAGCCTAAGCAGTTTCCATCCTTTTCTTTTTCCCCTTCTGAGTTACTGTGGTCATAAATTATTCTCTTCTGTGTTGTGAGTTTGTGACTAAGTTGAAGTGTTTGTAGTTACTTTTGATGTTTTCCTTCCCTTTATATTTTAAGTTAATTTGCTACCTTAGTCTGAGAGAGAGCTGCAGTTTTCTGATTCTGTCTGTCTATTATTCTCCTTGCTCAAAGCTTTGTAGACTTTTGCCTTTTTGTTTCAGGTATGAGGGCATCCTTAATCATTTCTTGTAAAGAAGGTCTAGTGGCAATGAACTCCCTCAGCTTTTGTTTATCTGGGAAAGCTTTTATTTCTTCATTGTATCTGAAGGATACTTTTGCTGGATAGGGTATTCTTGGCTGAAAGTTTTTGTCTTTCAGTATTTTGAATATGTCATTCCATTCTCTCCTAGCGTGTATGGTTTCTGCTGAAAAATCCTGATACAGGTTTCTTTGTAGGTTATTTTCTTCTGCCTTGCTGCCCTTAATATTTTTTCTTTGTAATTGACCTTTGCCAGTTTTATTATTATAATATGCTTTGGAGAAGGTCTTTTAACATTGATGAATTAGGAGTTGTATTGGTTTCATGTATTTGTAAGTCTGGTTCCTTCCCCAGGTTTGGGAAGTTCTCAGCTATTATTTCTTTGAACAAGATCTCTGTTCCTTTCTCCCTCTCTCCTCCCTCTGGAATACCTATAATCCTTGTGTTGCTTTTCCTAATTGAGTCAGATATTTCTCAAAGAATTCCTTCATTTAAAAAAAAATCTTAGTTCTCTCTCCTCCACCTGAAGCATTTCTATATTTCTATCCTCTAAATCACTAATTCTTTCCTCTGTAACATTAGCGCTATTGTTTAAGGTTCTAGATTTTTTTTTTTTGGTGAGGAAGATTCACCCTGAACTAATATCTGTCAACAATCTTCCTCTTTTTTTTTTTTGCTTGAGGAAGATTAGCCTCGAGCTAACATCTGTGCCAACTTCCTCTGTTTTGTATGTGGGATGCCTCTACAGCATGGCTGATGAGCAGAGCAGGTCTGCACCTGGGATCCGAACCCATGAACCCCAGCAGCCAAAGTGGAACATGTGAAACTTTAACCACTCAGCCATGGGGCTGGCCCCAGTTCTAGATCAGTTTTTATCTCATTAATTGTGTTCTTCATATCCAGAATTTCTGCTTGTTTTTTATAGTTTCAATCTCTTTGGTGAAGTATTCCTTCTTCTCACTAATTTTATTCTTGAGCTCATTGAACTGTCTTTCCGAGTTTTCTTGTAACTCATTCAATTTCTTTATGACAGCTATTTTGAATTCTCTGTCATTTAGATTGTAAATTTCTGTGACTTCAGGGTTGGATTCTGGAGACTTGTCATTTTCCTTCTGATCTGAATTGTTTCTGTAGTTTCTCATGGTGTTTGATGAACTAATCCTTTGCTGGTGCTTTTGTGGTAGTATCAGGTCACAGATTCCACCTGCTACCCCTCAAGGGAAGCAGGAGCTGTGTTTCTGATCCCACCCCATCTGCTGGAAGTTGCGGGGTTACAGTGAGCACTCCCACCAGCTGGGAAAGCATTTGTGCGTGGGTTCAGGGCTGCTGCTGCCTCGTCTTACAGTCATGCTGAGGCGCACTCCCACTTTTGGATCACAGGCGCATTCTCACTTTGGGACCAAGAAAGTGTTTGCACATGTGTGTAGCTCTGTCGCCGCCTCTTCTTGCTGTTGTGCTGGCCACTGTGCTTGGTGGGTGGGGCTTATTCACGGGATCCCAACCTGGGCCACTCATTGGGACCGCAGTGGCACCGTGGGCTCTCCCGCCAGCTGGGAAAGTGTTCACGCACGGGCTCAGGGCTGCCTCCACCTCTTCTTACAGTTGCACTGACACATTCCCACTTGCGGGCCCGCAGCGGCACTGTGGGCGCTCCCGGCTGGGAAAGCATTCATGCATGTGCAGAAGTCTGCCAGGGAAGGGTCAAGGAGTGCTCACCTGTCTCCTCTACTTCCCAGAGGCCCAGTCCGTCCACCTTCAGAGGTATAGCTGTGTGGGTCTCTCAGGCGTCCTGTTGTGCTGTGTGGGTAACCTCTATTGGTCAATGAATGTCCATTTTGTTATATCTCAAACGAGGAGAGATAAAGGGGACAGCTCACTCCGCCGTGTTGCTGACGTCATTTGAATTTATCTTTTAAAACAACACCATGAGGTGGGTGTTGTCCACATCACAGGTGAGGATATTGAGGAAGTAGCAGAACGGGAATTGTAACCCCAGTCTTCTGACTCCAGAGCCTGTCTTTCCACCAAGGTGTTGCCTTTTGTCAGAATCAAGAGTGTTTTTGTTTCATGTTTCTCACTAGTTGGTTTTTCTGTGCTCAATGTTAGCTGATGTCAGTGTGGGTCTTTGAGCAGTGTTAAGCACCAATAATTCCTTGTGGTTTTTTTGATCAATTACACAGCACTAGCTTCAAAGTACGATGTGAATGTCACACTGGGCAGCAAGTGTTCACAGGGCCAGGGCAGCATACATTTCATTCCCAATTTATTATTCACGTGTAACAATCAGCTTTGGTAGGATAGACCTTCTGCCTAAAAGAAAGAGAAACAGCAGCGTTAAAAGACAGAGGTCAACTGGGAATTGCTTTTTTGTTTGCCTGTTGATGATAAATAAAAACATATTCTCCTGATTTAAAGAGATACTAATTCAGACTTTAAAAGAGAATAGCTGATGATGGAGAGCTTCTCAAACATGCAGCTTGGGCTTACAGCCAGAAGAATTTTTATCTCAAAACAAATACCTAATTACTAAGTTATTTTTTCCCATTATATCTTGGATCCACCCATTTTTCTCCACCACCACAGCCATCATTTCAGTCTGGGGCCACCATCTTCTCTCACCTGGATTGCCCGGCCTCTTATCTCATCTCTCTGATCCAAACTCTCCTGTGAAGCCAGAGTGAGCTTTATAAAGCACGTGTTTTACCCTATTCCTGTGTAGTCCCCTGGCCCACTCCCCACTGCTGCACCTCCTTCTCACACCCACTCCACCCAGGTCCCTCCTGGGTGCCTCCTTGGCCCCCTCCCCCAGCTGTGCAGGCTTGGTCACCACTCCTACTGGTTCTGCAGCCTCCTGCTGTTATCTCTAACTCATCACACTGTAATGTAAGGACCTGTTTTATTAGACTCTCTCTGGGCAGGAATTGTGTCTTGTCTTAACTCTAGCACCTGGGACACTGTCTGATGCATAATCAGTTCTCAGTAACTGTTTGTTGAATGAATGAACACTCTTTTATGGGATTTATTGTCTTCCTTCTTCCAACATTTATGGGGCAACTACTATGTGTCGGGCACCAGGTTACCTGATGTTCAGGTGGCAGGTTACAGCAGTGACATGAATGAGACTCTGTGGTGGCTCCTGGTCATAAGTAGGGAAACCCCTCCCCATTCTTGGGGTCTCTATCTCAAGTGCCTTTCAGGTGTGGGGAGTGCAATGCCCAGAAACGGCCAAATAGTCAATCCTTAAACTCTCAGCCTTGTGAGGGCCTTAGGATTATCTGGTCTGTGTTTTCTATTATTATTTTAGCAGTGCTATTGTACATGGAACTTTACTTTATAAAAGAGCTAAAACACTAAGCTAATCGGCTTGCAATTGGATGAGGGTCTAGGATTCTCAAATATTACACCTCTTATCCCCTGGTCCCCTGATAGATGGTTTGAAAAAATACAACTCTAACCTGACATCTGATATTACAGGTGAGGAAACTCAATCTCTAAGAGGGGAAATGACTTCTCTAAGATCCCACAGCTAATTAGGGGCAGAGCAAGTGCTAAAACTTGAATATTTTTACTTTGAACAAATATCTATCTTTTTGGTTGTTTGTTACACACTGATTCCGACTTGTTTACATTTCTTACTATCTATCTTACTATGTATCTATCATTGATCTCTCTATATTCTTTCTATCATCCATCATCATCATCATCATCTGTTTTCTTAGCTTGCATTCTGTGCCACAAAGATAAGCAATCCATACACAGGCTTCCTGTATTCATTCACATGCTGTCATTTTCTATAGGACTGACTCATTGAGTCATCCAGGAACCAAGCTGCCAGCATGCAATAGCCAGGAGTTCTGGATATCCATACCTGTTCAGGAAGTACATCTTCCCTTCTGTCACCTCCTTTTCTCGTCTGATCCCAGCCTCTTGTTGCCTGAGTCTAGCTGGCTTCTGATGTTTCGCTTCATTTCCAGCCCCTGATGTACACGTACTCCCTGGAATATGGCTTCTTCAGTTGGCCTGCTCCTCTTCCTTGGACATGGCATCATGTCTGATTTCAGGCTTCCCTACGTCACCCCTGGTCCCTGCGAGCAAAGCCCATTATCAGCCCTGCATGGACGGCAGCCTTACCCTAAGTGCCTTAAGATCTGGGAATGGGCACTTTCCCATGTAGAGCATGTATTGTGGGCTTCTCCTCCAGAAAGACTCTGATGCTTGGCCATGGGCTGCTATGGGAGGCTAAGCTCCCATTTACCTGCTATGTACTTTCATCTTTGAGGATTCTTGGTGCCAAACAACAGAACTTGACTCTAGCTAACTGAAGCAGGAGAAAATGTATTGGAAGAATATTTGGTAGCTCATAGAATTGATGGAGGGCTAAAGAATGAGGCTCAAAAAGTGGGTACGAACCAGGAAATCTGAGCATCCAGAAGTTCAATCCGGAGAATGCCACTGGATATGGGAAGCCCTTCTGGCTCGCCTGCCATTAGGTACTCCTGCAGCCAGCCCCATTATTAGGCCAGAATGTGTTCTAATCTGTTCCCTGTGATCCACACACCAAGGCAGCACACAGCATCCGATCATGGCGCTGAGTCACATGCTGTGCTGCTGGGGTCTGAGGAAAGGCAGTGTCTGGATTTTGTCCTCCATAGACACAGGTGGGGCCCTGTGTCTCTCTACCTGAAGAGGGCCCTGAACCTCTCCTGCCAAGGTTCACATGGTGGTGGGTTCAAATACCAGACAGAGAGAAAAAAGGCAGATGTCAACTATGTATCTCTGTATATTTGCTTCTAGTTTGTTACATGTGCTAGTAGCCACACCCAAAGTTCTTTCGTAGGCATCACTCTCAAGCCTGAGTTTTTCTTTTTTTCTTGATTCCAGGCTTCCACCTCTTAATTTAGTGATGATTATTTTGAGGCCAACAGGCTTCCGTGAGAGGGCCACTTCTTTAATCTGGTCTTGGCCACAGGCCTTATTGGACTTTGTTACTTAAAACCATTGTCCCTTCATCTCTTTTGGGCCTAGAAAAAGTTGGGTTTTCTAACTCTTAGAAGTCCTCTAATTCTGGATACTTTCATACCAGCCGTTGTTTGTCTGAGTTCACCTCTTGTTCCTAATAATTTTCTAAGCACACACACTATCAGCTGACACAATCTCCTAAGTTATGTTTTCCAACTTTTTCTTTTATACCCAGAGGCTCAATAGGCACCCAATCGACCTTCCAAGATGCCACAACCAGTAGATTAAGCAAGGACTTTACTACTGCATAATATACATCTCCAGTTCTCCAGCCTCTGATCTCAGTTTCCCTGTCACCAACCACTCAACCCCTAAGCCAATGACACATATCTTAAATTATTGTTGTGACGGCACCCTACTTCAAGCTACCAATTTTTATATTAATTAAGGTAACAAGATCTGACCTAATGGATAAACCCTGAAATTCAATAGTGGACACAATAGAAGGTGTTTTTTATTGCTTACAGCATGATGAGTGCTGGATTTGTGGTGTGGAGAGGTAGAGACGGGTGGGGCTCTGCTCAACACTGCCCTTCGAGTCACTCCAGAACCAGCTGGCAAAGGCTACACCAACAGCAACATGGGGCCCATAGTCACCCTTGGCAGCTCTGTGTGCCTGCGCAGGAGGGGGAAGGTGTGGAGGATTCCAAGGGCAGGTTTTGTGGATTGGGCCTGGAAGTGGAAGATGTCACTCCTGCCCACTAATCTTGGCCAGAACTCAGCCACATGGCTCCACCTGAACACGAGGAAAGTGTGGTGGCTGGCTAGGTAGCTTTCCTGTTGACTTCCAGATGACTCTTTCTTATAGTTTCCATCTCTCCACTGAAATTCCCCATCTATTCATGCACTGTCCACTTTTTCCACCAGAGCCTTCAGCACATTGACTGTAGTTATCTAAATCCCCACGCAATAGTTCCAACGTTGGGGCCGTGGCTGAGGCTGATCTACTGTACACTTTGTCTCCTGAGTGTGTGTGTCTGCTTCTTTGTGTAGTGGGGGTGAGGTAATCTGGTCAGTGGTGGCACTTGGTTTGGGTTTTGTTGTTGATGTGGTCTCCCTCCCCGTACCTTCCACTGGTCCCTTTTGTTTAGCTGGGGGCTGATTTCCTGGGGGTTCTCCTCAGTCTGTGCCCCTATCTGCCTCAGGTCCTCATTTTGCCTCTGCACCTCAGAGGGCCTTTCTTCATGACCTCATCATTCCCAGCATAAGGTGCCACTCCTTGTTACACAATGATCCCAGCCCAGCTGAAGGTGGGAGTGCTGGTGTGCCCTCCCATCCTGGTGGTCCTCAGTCTCTGAGAGCACTGTGGGGTGGGTGATGGCGCCCTCCATCCTGGTCATCTTCAGTCTCTGAGAGCACTGTGGGGTGGGGTGATGGCGCCCTCCATCCTGGTCATCTTCAGTCTCTGAGAGCACTGTGGGGTGGGGTGATGGCGCCCTCCATCCTGGTCATCTTCAGTCTCTGAGAGCACTGTGGGGTGGGTGATGGCGCCCTCCATCCTGGTCATCTTCAGTCTCTGAGAGCACTGTGGGGTGGGTGATGGCGCCCTCCATCCTGGTCATCTTCAGTCTCTGAGAGCACTGTGGGGTGGGGTGATGGCGCCCTCCATCCTGGTCATCTTCAGTCTCTGAGAGCGCTGTGGGGTGGGTGATGGCGCCCTCCATCCTGGTCGTCCTCAGTCTCTGAGAGCACTGTGGGGTGGGTGATGGTGCTCTCATCCTGGTGGTCCTCAGTCTCTGAGAGCACTGTGGGGTGGGTGATGGCGCCCTCCATCCTGGTCATCTTCAGTCTCTGAGAGCGCTGTGGGGTGGGGTGATGGCGCCCTCCATCATGGTCATCTTCAGTCTCTGAGAGCACTGTGGGGTGGGTGATGGCGCCCTCCATCCTGGTTTCTTCAGTTTCTGAGAGCACTGTTCCTCTGCATCTCTGAGGCGAGGTCTTTACAGTGATTCTGTCCCTCCCCTGCAGCAGCATCTCTAAGGGCCTAGCCCAGGATATTGTCCTCTCCCCTCCCAGGTGCAGTGGGTCTTCCCAGTGCCCTAGAGTGGCAGCTTTCTGCCCTTCTCCCAACAGTAAGGCTTCTGTTGTGGGGCTCTTCCTGCCCTGCCCACAGGGCCTGCTGTTTGGCCCCGGACCACCAGGTGAGAGTGGTGAGGAGATCCTGTGCGTTTGTGTGAATTCCCCTTTGCTTTTCACCTTCCTGGGGGCCGTACTCTCACACCAGCCCCCACTCATCCTGTAGCAGTTTGTTCAGAATTTCAGCTGAATTCTTACCAGCTTTATGGCCTCTGCCTTAAAAGGAAGCTTATGTCTCGTCTCTCCTTGAAGGCTGTGTTTCCTTAGGCAGCAGCTCATCTGTACTCAGAACCGGTTTCACTCTGACTTCAGCTCTCTACTGGATTGAGGGGAAGGTATTTTGTAGATTATATGTCTTGTCTTTAATTGTTGTGAGGGTGGGAAGGATGCTGTTCAGCTCTCCACGTTTTAAGTGGAAGCGGGAAGTCTGCTCTCGTATTTTTGATTGCTAACAATTTAATTGCTTTTTGTTCTCTAAAGGTTTTCTTTCTGAGTGTCCCATCCTTGCAGTGTGGACGCAGCATTTTCTCTCATCTCTCTGTGGACATTAATGACAGAGTCTCTTCTTACGTTACCTCCTTCCCACCCAGTCTCTGTTTCCTGCAAATGGCTTCGTTCCTGTTTGATCGTTCTGGTTGCTGGCTTCCTTGTTAGAAGCATTGCTCAGATCTCTGGTATTCCTTGACCTGCTCATGATTGAGAATGGCAGGCTAACATCCTTGGGCGGCTCTGAAGGCGTGGGCAGAGCTGGTCAAGTGTGGGCTTCCCTGGAGCGGGGTCGGGAGGGTTTGGCAGAATGCCCAGTGTCAGTCTCCTGGTCCTTTCCTCTTTGCTGAATCAGATTCCCCAGAGGAGGTTCTTCCAGTCTCCTGCATGGAGAAAATAGGTCTGGCTGCCTCTTGGCAGCTGAGTGTTCCTGTTCCAGAGTATTCTATTTAAACTATACAGGGACTTTATGAATGTCTTTCTGGAACACTACTCCTCTCTCTTTATTACTCCCTTCCGAAAGCTGGGGAAATTGGTACTTATTTAAAATGTGTAAGTAGACTTAAAAGTTTAATTAAACTCTGCAATATGGCCTTGTTCCTACTTTGCCATCGACTTCGTGGGAGAGCAAACACTAGGCGCTCACTCTCAGAGCAAAAGCCTGTTATATGCTGCTCCTTGTAAGCCCGGCACTGAGTGCAGGCTCACAGTGCTCTGGCTGATGAAGGACTGAAAGTTATCAAGAGGCCAATTAGTCAGAGCCGAGCCTGGCCTCCTGCACGTGAGCAAGTGGCAGAACCCCACTTTGCGTCTCTGTCAGTGACCGTCCCATCCCTCTCAGGGGTTCAGACTTTCCTGCAGCGGCGGGAGCTTCCATTCAGAGGGGACACAGCAGCTCATCTGTACTCAGAACAAGGGACAGCAAATGGTTGAGGGGACAGGCATGCCGCACTGAGAAGACGTAGGTGGTGGCCGTGCAGAGGGCCTTGGGGGCTGGCATGTCCATCACCATCATCTGCATTTGAGCAGGATGTGCATCCTACCAGGCTCTCTGACATCCACCATCTCGTGAATCCTCTGCCTTGTGAGCCAGGAACGACCCCCATCTAACTGCTGGGCACTTTGAGGACCTGTCTAATGAGCAGGACTTCTGAGTGGCACAGTACAGACCCGACGTCTTAGGAGACTTGGCGCTTGGTCCTCGGTGAGGACTACCCTGAATTAATGAAACGTTGTTTCCCTAACAATCAGGTGCCCATGGAAACTTGGAATGGGCTAATGTTGGGTCACCAAAGGGAAATCTATGGGGCCCTGGTTTCAAACGTGGACAAAATGACGTAACGGGCACATCGATAGCTTATCTGGAACTTCCTGGCTCTCAGGTACATGCGAGCAGTTTGCACCTTGGTCTTAAGGAGGTGATGTTTGTCTTCAGCAATCTCATCTGTGCTACTGATTTCTCAGTCTTGAAGGTTGCAGGTAAATGTGCTCTCACTCTCCTCTGCGTTGACATAATTCTGAATTAGTAATGTGTACATGGATGGACTCTTACTGTAACACAAGCACAATGGAGTCGGCTGACACATTTAACAGCTGTGGGAGTTATTTGACGTGACTCTTCAGGCGGTGTGGAGCAGCGCTTCCACACGGGCAGGGAGTCAGGAGGGCAGGGTGACCTTGGCGGGCGTTCCTGCTGAGGGCTTCAGGAGCCCCGTGACCTCCCAGCCCCATCTAGCACTCATGCTCTGTGCTGAGGTTTCCCTGGGCCCAGCAGCGCCTCGTGCCAATGCACCCTGCTTTTCAATAATGTGCCGCGTATTTATCTGCAGGCAGGCACAGCAGGTTTTTTTGGTTGCCCTTGATTAGACTCTTCATCTGAGCCTCTTAAAAAAAATCTCAGTAGGGGCCTCTTAGTATTCCGCAGGGCTGTCCGTGGTAGTGTGTTAGAGGATGTAGGTGCCAGTCCTGTGCAGAGAGCTTGAGAAATGACCGAACAGAGCCAAGCTCGCGGTGTTGTTGTCAGCGGGGCCAGCAGGGTAATAAATCAACCTGTCTCATGTCAGGGGTCAGTCCGTTTGATGCTGGAAGTGTTTGGGCCAATCTAATTAGGCCAGGTGCACCCCATCCGTCTGTGCCTGCGGCTGCCATCGAGATTGCTCTCAGGCAGTGCTCTCTCCCCTGATGACTTTGGAGGCCTCAGGCCCAGGCAGGGGCGAGGTAAATAGTCTGCAGTTCAGAGGGAGGAACCTCCTGCTGGTATTCGTTACCTCCAAGAAAGCAGTGTGTCTGGCAATCAAGAGGAGCAGGCAGGTACCTGCTATTTAGCTTAGGTTGGGGAAGACGTAGTTTTAAATGATTCATTTTGGTGTTCTCTTGGAGTACTGAGGAGCAGGGCTGCCTTCATAATTTGCAGGGCTCAGTGCAAAATGAAATTGTAGACCCCTTGTTCAAAAAGCCAGACAAAGTGCCATTAGAGTTAGTAAAATAGAAGTCTTTTCCTTTCTTCCACAATCTCTATCTCCACTTGTCATGTTGCTTTTATTTGATGCTTAATGCAGTTTTAAACAAAGAAAAATTATAATTTTGAATTACTAGCATGAATTTTACCTTTCATCTTTATATTGTGCAGTGCCAGTTTTCAACGCAAATATAAGGGAATTTAACTCACTTGCAGAATCATGAAATCACACACGTCATATTTGTGGCTTATCCCTGGTGGGTGCCTCCCGTCGGCCAGAAGAGACCAACACAAGCCGACTCAGGAAGGTTGAAAGAGGAAGAGGGTCCCCCAGGAACAGAGCCAGCTGAGGGGTGCTGCCCCAGGCACAGGGATATTTTTGGACCCCTACAGGTGCCCAGGGCCCACCCCGACACCTGCGCCCTGGGCGGGGACAGGCTCTGTGGATGTTGAGCCAGGCATTTCCCCTTCCACGGCCCACCTCTCCAACCCACCACAGACAGGGGAACCTCAGAACCTTTAAAGCTCAGTGTAGGGACACGCTCAGGACCTGGACTGGGGGTCACAAGACACGGCCGCCCAGGGCACTTGTCAGGCACCGTCAGCAAGGGATGGGGATGGTGCTGCCCCAGCCAACACACCTGGGAGGTCCACCTAATGATGATCCCCGAACCTGTGCAGAGGGCCCGCAGAGGACGGGGATGACAGTGGTCACCAGAGCGGGCGGGTGGGGGAAGCAGGGGCAGTGAGGCCAGGACACTGGTGGCCAAGAACTCGCCCCAGGGAGGCAGGAGACAGCTCATGGCACGTCACGGGTGAACTGAGTCTCCAAGCCTCCTTGTCCCACTGAAGTCACTCACAAAACACAAGTTCAGAGATGATGTCAAGAATTTAAGACAGTGACCACAGAGCACCCTTCTGAGCAGGCAATGGGGGGCCCAAGTTGCTGCCTGACCTGCAGGTAGGCTAGGTGTCAGGCAGCACGTTTTGATCCATGGTGGATTCTCAACTAAGCTGAGTGAAACAATGTAGACTACTCAACAGTCAGAAGAAAACCAAACCTTTCAGAAAGGGGTTTAGGGAGGTCTCTGGGGTTTTTATTGTGTTTTCTTTCTTTGTGGGGATAAGGAAAGGAAAATGGTGTTTTCACCATTTGAGATTATTACGGAATATACACCACAGAAAGGAGGGAGGGCTCCAAGTGCCTGTGTTGGGGCAGAGGCAGAATGGAAGGTCCAGGGGCCGTTTGGGTGCCCTGGCTTGGAGGAAAGGAGGTGGTGTTGAGGTGGGTTTGGGTGGCTTAGAGCAGTGGGAAAGAACTCCATCAAGACTCAGTGGTTCTGGTTTCATCTCTGGTTCCTCCGCTGACCTGTCCACGTGGCACTGGGCACACCATTAACTTCTCTGTGCCTCAGTTTCCTCTTTCACAATATCAAGGAAAACTTGGGATTTAAGACAGCAATGAAAACAGTGACCACCACCTCAGTGACTGGCTGTGGTTGTCTTTGCCCTGGGAGTGGAGGGCTGCCTGTCTCGGTCTGTTCAGGCTGCTGTAAAAGATACCCCAGACTGAGTGGCTCATAAAGAGTAAACATTTATTGCTCACAGTTCTGGAGGCTGGAAGTCCGAGACCAGGGCACCAGTGAGGTCAGGTTCTGCTGAGGATCCGCTGCCTGGTTCACAGATGGCATCTCCTTGCTGTGTCCTCACAAGGTGGAAGGGGGGAAGGAGCTCTGTGGGGTCTCTTTTATCAGAGCACCAGTCCCAATCCTGAGGCTCCACTCTCGTGACCTAACCACCCCCAAAGGCCTCACCTGCTAACACCATCATGTTGGGGGTTTAGTTTCAACCTATGAGTGCTGGGGGCATGAACGTCCAGTTGGCAGCACTGCCTGGTCCTAAGAGTCAGAGACTGACTCTATGGATGGGGCTTCCTGATGTAGGAACTAGTGGGAGGCCTATGCCTGGGAGAGAATGCCTGGGAAGGACTCACTTCCAGACCTGGGGGAGACAGTTGTAGCATTTTGGTTGGAGAAAGGCCTGGCCTAGAAGAAAGAGGAATGCAATAAGAGTCCTAAGTTTGCATGTCTAGGGGTCCAGAAAGAGGGCTGGGGGCCCTAGAACAGGGAGGGAAGAGAGGGGAGAATGATTTCACGGGCAGTGTGCTGGGCAGCTTGGCTGGCCGGGACTCAGCGGGGAGACTTGGGGAGGGGGTGCGGGTTACTATGTGTGGCAGACAGCATATACTGGCCACTGCGAAGCCTTCTTTTCATCCCTCCTGCCTCCACTACCAAGGCTGGACCCCCCAGTACTCTTCTCCAGCTGCCTGGTGCCAGATGTCACACAGTCTGAACAATAGGAGGGAGGGAGAAATCCTCATAAACGAGGGGTCTATTTTTCCTGAATAAAAATGCAAAGTCTCCAAAGCAGAGTGTGTGTGGCATCTGCCTCTTCCCACTTACAGGGCAGCCTGGGACCTGCAGGTGGAAAGCCATCATGGGACCTTGAGGGCAGAGCCTGCCCTGGAGGGCCGGGCCACAGGATGGGTGTCTGGTTCCCTCCACCCCTGGGCAGCCTTTCTGGACATCTTGTTGGATGGGAAAGACAACCTTTCCCCGTTTAAACTACAGTTCATCCTGTTTCCTGTTGCTGGACATGCTCCGGGCAGGCTGCCATGGAACCCACTTCTCTTCACGCCAAACCTTTAGTAAAACACTGCGACCAGAACCAGCCTTCGTGTGTGCAGCGAGGGGTCCAGTTGGGGTGGTGATTTGTCCACAGACCAATCAAAGGGGCCACAAATGAGCAGCCCCAGACGATGGGGGTGAGTGAGGTGGGGCCTCCCCAAGAACAGCATGGAGAGGACTTTGGGGGGTCCATGACTAATGAGACCCTGGAAAGGCCTGCAGAAGGAAGGGCAGACCCTGAATTCCCGCTGTGTGTAGGATGGGGTGGGCCATGTGAAACAGTGAGAGAGGTGGTCCCGTAGGCTGGAGAGTGACAGAGACCCCCAGGTACTGACAGTCCTCACTGAGATGGAATGGAAAGGTAGCGCCCATGCCGCGTAAAGTGTAAGTCACTACGGGGTGAGAAGCTTTTGGGATGTAACCATGGACGAGAAAGAGAAATGAATTTGGCCAAAAGACACCAGGCACAAAAGGTGGCTCTAGGTGGCTCCTGCTCCTCTGCTGTGTGGACGAGGCTCCTGCCTGCCGGGACCTGCGGTGAGGACTGACTGAGTGAGGCCCCCGGGCGCTGGCTCTTGTCTATGCCTGTGATGGGAAAGGTGTTCAGAACCCCTGTTTGTGCCCCGCCATCTAAGTGGAAGCTTTTTGTTTTGTTTTATTATTTTTAATGATTTCCAGTGGCTGGTAGCTCTGTGGGGCCCTGGCATGGCGTCGATCCTTCAGGGTTCGTTCCTCCTGATGTGTAAGTACCAATGCCCATGGTCTGTCCTCGGCTGCACTGTTGTGGGGAAACATTGTCATCTCATGGGAGTGAGGGGTGTGTACCACCTGCACCAACCGTCCACTTACAATGACGGAAAAGGGACGAAAGAGAACGTGAGAGGAGGGCCCTGAGGGACAGCCAGCGCACACAGGGAGGGACGGCGCGGAGGCCTCGCAGGGCGTGGGCCGAGGGAGTCAGCCTGTCCGACTGGCTTGCCCGACTCTGAACTGTTCCCTTAGGAAACGCTCAGAGGGGACCCAGCAGAAGGAAACACCAGTGTCCCCCTGACCCGCTGACAGTGACAACTGAGGACAGAGCCTGATCCAGGTCACTGCCCAAGAAGGGGTTTCCTTTTGACATCCCTGGTTGAGAATTCTGCTATGTTATCTCATTTTCCCTGATAAAGAGGGATTTTTGGATTTTTATTTTTTGCAAAAAATAAGTAAACATCCGATATGAAAGGAGAATCAAGTCCCCAAGTACAAATGTGCTTATCTCTCCCTCTTCTAGTGAGCACGCATTTTACTCTCTGCTCCTGCAATAGCAAATCGACAGGTTGGAGGAAAGCTGGTCAGAAAGGACCCCATCGATTAGGAGAAGGCCGAGTCTCGTCCTGAGGTCTCCGGCTGGCAGGGGTAGGAGCAGAGCCAGCCCCCGGAGGCTTTACCTGCCTCACGCCCGCCCTGGCCTTCCTGAGAGCCTGCCTCCCCTCGCCCGACTTCAGGAAGCTGCTCAACACACTGAGCGTGAACACAAGTTGAGGTAGTGCGACAGGTGATTGACACGCATAATGGGTGTGACCGGGGCTGGAATCTGGCCATGAAAAGTTGTTATTTTTGACTGTGGTCACACAACAATGTTGTAGCGAAGAGGAGGCTTAATTTATTGAATGAACTTCTACTGAAAGACCGCCTCTGCCAGGGGCTTGGGAGCCAGGGGTCAGCAGGCACACTTCCCCCGAGGTGATCACACTGGTCCACGGTGTCCTCACCTGCCTTGGCCTGGGTCCTCAGGTGTGTGTCCTCAGGATCAGCAGGCCCTGCCAGTCACGACTTTTGGTTAAAGCTTCCTCTGAGAGACGTGGGGCACAGAGGCCCTTCACGAAGATGGGTGGGTTCCAGTCCACTGGCCTCCATCTTTCCTCCGGTCCTGAGGTGCCCACTTTGTTTCTCAGGCTTCGGTCCCCTCGCTCCTACCTGGCTTGCATGGAGTAAGTGGCTCTAGCTTTGCACGGTTCTCACTTTAAAGGGGAGGGAACCCATGAGTGAATCTGCACAAGTGAAATAGCAGAAATCCCATCCAATAGTCTCTGGTCTTCCAGAAGAACGGAAGTACCTCAAAAAGCCTCTCAGAGCAGAACTCTGAGTCCGTGACATTGGTGCTAGAGTCACACGTGAGGTCACTTCCGGAACTCATGAGGAATAATGGGGTCTTACTGTCTTTGCATTCACACATGCTTGTTTCGGGCCCCTTCAGTGAAATAGCGCAAAGAGCGATGCTCACGTCCTTCCACAGCTACACACTGGGCACCTGCCCAGTGCAAGGAGCTGCGGGCAGCGTGACGGGTAATTTCCCAGGTGTGTTAGGAGACGGAGAGTCATTCTGTATGGCTACATCTGAAAACTTACCTGTGAATCCAGGAATAAAGCTTAGAAAGGTGCATCGCTAGCTTATGTCTGCATAGCCGACCTTGAGCAGCTGTCCCCCAGGGCGGCAGTGAGGCTGTGCTGGGAAGGGAGAGGGGCCAGTCTCCGGCTGCAGACAGCCTCCCTTTTACTGAGGCAGTGAAGCTCCACTGCCCTCCCACCCTGAAGGCAGTAGAGAGAGTCATTCATAATGCAGTGCAGCCCCGGCTCCTCCCTAATGCCAGAGGGGGGCCCTCGGCTCTCCATTCATTCCTGGACAGATGCCAGGGCAGTGGAAGGGGCTTACAGGGTCTGAGATAGTCCAGGTGGTGGTGTTGAAGGGTCTGACGGGGGCAAGGAGAGAAGACAAAGCACCTTCTAGAAGGGCTGGAAGTCAGAAAGCTAAGTGCAGCTGTGCCTTCTGTCGGTTGGGTGGTCCTGAGCCCCCAAAATCTGGCTCTCTAAGGAGCCGCCATCAAAGTGCATGCTTATCTACTGGAAATTGTTTGGATGCAGAGTCCAGACGAAAAGGAAGGAGCCAGGAGTGGAGCCTGCCTGCCTTCCCGCCGTGTGAGCTCAGCGAGGAGCAAGCATCAGGGCAGGAGGGTGCAGGGAGCAGCCCCGTGGCGAGCGGACGCAGGAGCTGATTAGAGATTTTCTCCTTGACATTTGCTGAATGCCTCCCGGGAGGCTGCGGAAGCATTGTGCGGCTCGAGGACTGTGGCTCAACATGTGATCAATAGTACAAAAGAGTGCTCCCGGCCTGTTTGTCTTGTTAGCCATGAAGAGAGAAAAATAGGCCCGCTGAAGGTGAGGTCAGTGTGATGAGACCTGGGAGGGCCACTCTCAGACAGGATGCTCTCCGAGGGCCGCCAGCTGTGGCCTCCAGCCAGCTCCCGCAGGCCGGCGGCTCCGGCACCGATGGTGGGGTCACAGCGGGCCTGCGGGCTGGAAGGATCTTGGGTGTTTCTCCCCTGGTTTCGTCAGTCATGGTTGGCCGGAATGTGGCCTGAGGGATGGGCCAGTGTCCAGACGGAGGTGCCATCTCAGGGCAGAGAGCACTGCCTGCCGGCCGCAGTGGCGATGGAGGGAACCCGCGAAGGCAGACAGGGCCGAGCATGGCTGGGCCTGGGAGCTGGGGGCGCGGTTTCTCCAATTCTGATGGTGGTTTAGTTTCAGGCTCTGTTATGTAAGGTTTTTGTGTTTTTTTAGTTGATGATTTACTTTCTTTAACGTACTTGTTTCCAGTGGGCGAAAGTTCGAAAATGAACTTTTAGATAAAAGAAAATGTTTAAACTGATAATATTTAATATATTTGTCATTACACCACTGAAGTTATAAAATATAATTTTAATCTATTTCTGTGAAAGAAGAAGCGGCCGATGAAGGCAAGCAAACCCCATAATTGGTGTGGTGATAGGTGTGGCGACGGGCCTGCAGGCGAAAGGCACGTCCTTCAGAGCAGGAGTGTGGGTTCAGACCCAACCATGGCACTTCCTGCTGCTTCGTGTTCCTTTGTTGCTGTGGCACTCTGACGACGCTGACTCTTTTAGAACTGCTGTGGGAATTAGTTGAGTGCACACACATGTGAGTGCTCACACTCACACACACACAAGGTCCTCCCATATGTGCGTATGTGGAGCTCTGTGTGCTTTGATTAGGCTTCTTCCAATACGAGATTGCACAGAGCTGACCGTGACTGTGTTTGGGGAAGGTGACTTAGATGCACGCGGAAGGTGGGGCAGCCAGTCCCAGAGACCACGGTGTGGTGTCTCCTGTTGGGGCAATGCTGGGATGGACTTGTCTTCCGCAAATGGAGCCCCCACAGGATTGTCCACGGTATTCCAAGACAAAGATAAGAACCACGTTGTGCATTTCTTCTTCGGTATTATCTATAGCACTAACAACCTCTCTCCCATTGGCACATTGACTAATTCCACCAATTTCCTGGGTGCTGTGGTAAATTTGGAGAATTCTTGGATAAATATCATGCAATTTGTGGCTTCAGAACTTACAATCTAGTGGCCCCGTGCTGGAGGACTTACTGTGTGGAACAACTCTGCGGGTGGGAGTTTCTGCTCCCGCGTAGTAGACAGGCAGCCAGGGTCAGGGAATTGTCCGAGGAGCCAGGATTGAGTTCTCTGTGCTGCTCTTCACCGATCATACATCATCGTTTTTTCTTTCAGAGTATGAAATGTGTAATCGCCTGAGTTTTTGTCCCCTGGAATGCCACGCAGGGAAGATGAGACTTGAGTTCTTGCCCTCACCTGCTTAGTAGTTATGTGAGGACATCACTGTGCTCATTCTAAACCTCTCAGTAGCTCTGAGAACAATCTCAGCTCTGACTTAAAAGGTCTTCACAGAAAGCTCCATAGCACCTTGGAGTTAATCATCTGGTTACATCAGGATTTCCCCTTCCCAAATAGCCACTCCTCCTCCCCTCTCTTGCCTCCCACCTCTCTTCCAACCCATTGAGATGGGACTGCAGGAACTGGGACAGCTACCCAGAGCTCAGTGTAACATACTGTCACACGCTCACTGGTGGTGCTCAGTGGCAGTATGGTGACACACTCACTGGTGGCACTCCTGTGGCAGTGCGGTGACATGCTCACTGGTGGCATTCCCATGGCAGTGCAGTGACACGCTCAGTGGTGGTGCTCTTGTGGCAGTGCAGTGGCAGGATGTTCACTAACCAGGAAAACCAAGGCCTCCCAAGTGCTGGGGGGAGAAGTGGCATGCTGTCCTTGTCACTCATGGTAGACAGAAATGTGTGATTTAGGAAGCTCTCTGGTTATCCCATGAAAGCATCACAGACCAGGGAGATGCTGTCCTCAAAGATGCAGCTTGGCTTGAAATAAAAATAAAAATTGTCAAAATTGTAATTTTTGATTTCAATGGTATAAAGATAAATATATTAACATTACATATTAAAACATTTTCTTCAACCTCAAAGTTCATTCTTTATCTACTGATTTTAAAAGTATTGTGACCTCATGTCATATATCTACTGTGCCTCATGGTGAGGCCCTGGCTGGCCTGGCCCCCACAGACATCTGTAGGCAGAGGAAATGGGGAATGGACAAGTGACTTTTCGTAACGTGTCCATTTCCCATAGTAAACATAATAACGTTAACATCAAAGGAGGAGTTTTGACATACTGAGGAATAAATTGCTTTGCCAATAGGATTGATGGTATCTTTGCCAAGATACTTTCCCCAAGTTTAAAATAGAAATGGTGGGAGACTAGTTTTATGGTACCATCTGGATATTTAACACCACCAAATGACTTCTCTCCTTCCCTGACCCAAAAAATGTCTCACAGTGGGAGAAGCAGACTGCCCTGATTATCTGTTGAGTTCCAAAATTGGGTCATGTTAGAGAGGTAAAAGTGTTAGGCTGAGACCCACCTGGTGTTTTCAGTAGTGAATTTCCTTGAATGAAGCCCAAAGTGAACCAAAGTTACTTCATGCAGTCTTAGTGTGGTTAGCATGATCATTTGTAAAGCAGGAACTTGGATCCAAGAGTCCTAAACTCCAGCCCACTCATTACTGCTTAGTGACCTTAGGCAAATTCCTCACCTACAGGCCTTAGTTTCTTAGAAACATGTAAAATTTATGCTGCTCCTGGTCCTGGCATTGCAGCACCGTGAGACTCACCTGAGATAATGGGAAAGCAATTGATTTGTGAAGAATAGCGTGTATTCAGATCTTAGTGTTAGATGATAATTTAGTAGCAGTTTAATAGGTAACTTTTCTGGACCTTTTGTTATACCATGTTAGTTCACAGCAGTATAAGAATGGAAAACTACAATGGACTGAATGTTTGTGACCACTCCCCCACCCCTCCCAATCCATATCTTGGAATCCTGATCCCCAATGTGAGGGTATTAGGAGGTGGGGCCTTTGGGAGTGATTAGGTCATGAGGGTGGAGCCCTCATGATGGGATTAGTACTCTTATAAAAGAAGCCACAGAGCTAGCTCACTCTCTTTCTGCCATGTGAGGACATAGAAGTTGTCAGTCTACAGCCCAGAAGAGGGCTTTCGCCAGAACCCAAACATGCTGGCACCTTGATTTCAGACTGCTAGCCTCCAGAACTGTGAGAAATAAATGTCTGTTGTTTATAAGCCACCCAATCTGTGGTACTTTGTTATAACAGCCTGAACTGACTAAGACAAAGGCTATTGGAAAAGATCTAAATACAACAACATGGTAAGCAAGCCAAAAGTTTACTGAAAGAGAAAGCCTGTTCCATCCTGGCCTGCACCTCATGGCTCTTCCTTCAGTTCAGGTGGGGAGCATTAGCAGCATATCTGCATGTTGTCTTACCTCCTCCCTGTACCGAGGAGAACCATAACCCCATAGGTGAGAGAGTAGAGGCTCTTGGGAAACCTCAGTTGATGACAGTCTGGTGTTTCTGCTGGACAAACTTCTCTGGTTCCTTTCAGAAACTCATGGCTTCCCTTCAGCATAATGGGAAGACCCAAGGAAGTGGTCCATCTGGTGCATGGTTAGAGCTCACCTGATGGGCACACCTTAAATCTCAATGTCTGGCATCCTTTTGCAATGGTGGGCATAGACAAGGCAGAAGGAGAGAAGAAATCTTTGAAGGATTATATTTAATGGTTGATGAAAGCATTTTAATGATGGGAGGATTGTTTTCAGAACTGACAGAACCATGTGAGCTGATTGAAAACTCCAGCCCACGGTAGCCTTCCTGTTTCACCTATGGGTGAAAAAAGACTAAGAAGCACTTATGAGGGACACAGCCCAGGGGCATGAACTCATTCAAAGCCTGAGACCTAATATTAAGATTATAGAATGTGTTCCTTCCCCTAACATCTTACCTCCACATCAAAGGGCTCCTATATAATAACGGAAGATAGTATCTCAAAGAACTGCAAATCTCAGACCTATTTAAGAAGGAATCTCTAGGGAAACCCAAAGATAACAGGAGACATAAAAACAGGGACACTAGAGAAAAATTTAGCCTCTGAAGCCACAGCTCCAGCAAACAGTAAACATAGCCTAATTCCTAGCCAGATGAACATACAACCTCATGCTAAAGGCCTATTCACCTCTGTTCCATTTACCCAATGCATTATGCCCACTTTCAAGAAAAAATTACAAGACATGCTAGAAGACAAAAGTCACAATTTGAAGAGGGAAATCAACCTTCAGAACCTGACTCAGATATGGCAGAGATTTTGGAATTATCAGATCAGGAATTGAAAGTAATATGATTAATATGCTAAGGGCTCTAATGGATAAAGTAGACAGCATGCAAAAACAGATAGGTAATGTAAACAGAGAGGCAGGAACTCTAAGAAGGAATCACAGGTAAATATTAGAAATCAAAGACACTATAACAGAAGTACAGAATGCCTTTGATGGGCTCAAATTTCTGAGGCTGAAAAGCAGAGTAAAAAAGAAAAAAAAGAGAACAGAATATCAAAGAACTATGGGACAGTACAAAAGGTGTGACATATGCATACTGGGAATATCTGAAGGAGAAAAAAGAGAGAAAGGAACAGAAGAAATATCTGAAGTAATAATGGCTGAGAATTTTCTAAAATTAATGGCAGACATCAAACCACTGATCCAGGATGCTCAGAGAATACCAAACAAGATAAATACCAAAAAATATACACCTAGGCATGTCACATTCAAACAGCAGAAAATCAAAGATAAAATCTTGAAAGAACCCAGGGGTGGGTTGGAGGACACAGTACCTACAGAAAAGCAAGGATAAGAATTGTATCAGACTTCTCTTTGGAAACTATGCAAGCAAGAAGAGTGGAATGACATGTTTAAAGAGAAGAAAGAGAAAATTCACCAATTGAGAATTCTATATCCAGTAAATTTATCCTTCAAAAATGAAGGAGAAATAAAGTGTTTCTCAGACAAACAAGAATTGAGAGTATTTGTTTTCAGTAGACCAACCTTGTAAAAAATGTTAAAAGAAGTTCTTCAGAGAGAAGAAAAATTATATAGGTCAGAAACCCAGATCTACATAAAGAAAGAAAATGTGTTTGATAAAGAATAAATGGAGGTAAAATAAAATCTTTCTTTTTTTAAAATTCTTAAACAGATAACAGTTCAAAATAATAATATCAACAATGTATTGGCTAATTATGGCTTATGGAAAGTGAAATGAATAACAGCAAGATAATAAGGGAAGGTCAGGAGGAATTGGGAATACTCTGTTATAAGGTAACTGTACTACCCATGAAGCAATACAGTATAATTTGAAAGTGAACTTTGATTAGTTGTAAATGTATACTTCAAACTCTAGGGAAACCGTTGAAAAAAATCAACTAATGTAATCCATCGCATCCACAAACTAAAGAAGAAAAATCATATGATCTCTCAATTGGTGCAGAAAAAGCATTTGACAAAATCCAATACCCATTCATGATAAAAACTCTCATCAAACTAGGAATACACCTAATATCATACTTAATGGTGAGAAGCTAGATTCTTTAACCCTAGGATTGGGAACAAGGCAAGAATGTCTCTTTTACCATTCCCATTAAATATTGTACTTGAAGTCTTAACTAATGCAATAAGACAAGAAAAGATAATCATGGGCATACAGATTGAGAAGAAGAAATAAAACTGTCTTTGTTCACAGATGACATGATTGTCTATGCAGAAAATCCTGAAGAATCACCAACGAAAATCTCCAGGAATTAATAAGCAATTACCGCAAGATTCCAGGATACAGGTGAATACACACATGTTTATTGCTTTCTTGTATACCATCAATGAACAATTAGAATTTGGAATTAAAAACACCATTGACATCAATCCAAAAAAACAGAAGTACTTAGTTATAAATCTAAGAATATATGTACAAGATCTATATGAGGAAAACTACAAAACTCTGATGAAAGAAATGAAAGAACTAAATAAATGGAGAGATATCCATGTTATTGTATAGGAAGACTCAACTTTGTTAAGATGTCATTCTTCCCAACTTGCTCTATATGTTCAATGCAATCCAAGGAAAACCTCAGCAAGTTACTTTGTGGATATCAACAAACTAATTCTAAAGTTTACTTGGAGAGGCAAAAGACCAAAATAGCCAATAGAATATCGAAGAAGAACAAAGTTTGAGGACTGATACTATCTGACCTCAAGATTTACTGTAAAGCTGCAGTACTCAAGACAATGAAGTTTTGGAAAAGAATAGACAAATAGGAACATAATAGAGATAACAGAGATATACCCACTCATATACAGTCAATTGGTGTTGACAAAGGAGCAATGGCAATTCAATGGAGAAAGGGTAATATTTTCAAGAAATGGTTCTGGAACAACTGGACATTTGCATGCAAAGAAATGAATCTAGACATAGACCTTATACTTTTCACAAGAGTTAACTCACAATGGGTCATAGACCTACATATTAAATGCAAAATTGAAAAAACTTCCAGAAAATAACAAAGGAGAAAATCTAGGTGATATTATGTTTGGTGATGAGTTTTTAGATACAATACCAAAAACACTATCCATGAAAGAAAAAAATGAGATGTTAGGCTTCATTAGAATGAAAACTGGTCCATGAAAGGCACTTTTAAGAGAATGAAAAGGCAAGCCACAGACTAAGAGAAAATATTTGCAAAAGACACATTTCGTAAAAAACTTGTATCCAAAATATACAAAGAACTTTTAAAACTCAACAATAAGAAAACAAACAACCCAGTTAAGAAGTGGGCAAAAGATCTGAACAGACATCTCACCAAAGAAGATATACATATGGCAAATAAGCATATGAAAAGATGTTCCACTCCATATGTCCTCAGGGAAGTGTAACTTAAAA
This sequence comes from Ceratotherium simum simum, assembly GCF_057802395.1. Lineage (NCBI taxonomy): Eukaryota > Metazoa > Chordata > Mammalia > Perissodactyla > Rhinocerotidae > Ceratotherium > Ceratotherium simum. The sequence goes on from NC_141910.1 coordinate 73,909,474, forward strand.
CAATAAGATAGCACTACACACTTATTAGAATGCCTGAAATCCGGAACACTGACAACACCAAACGCTAGTGAGGATGTGGAGCAACAGGAACTATCATTCATTGCTGGTAGGAATGAAAAATAGTGCAGCCACTTTGGAAGAGAGTTTGACAGTTTCTTACAAAACTAAACATACTCCCCATACCGTCCAGCAATCATGTTCCTTGGTATTTACCCAAAGGAGCTGAAAACTTGTGTCCACACAAAAACCTTCCCGTGGATGTTTATAGCAGCTTTATTCGTAATTACCAGAACTCGGAAGGAAAAATTGAAGGAAGAAATGTCCTTCAATAGGTGAATGAATAAAGAACTGTGGTACATCCAGACAATGGAATAGTATTCTGGTATACAAAGAAGTGAGCTATGAAGCCACAAAAAGACGTGGAGGAATGTTAAACACATATTGCTCGGTAAAAGAAGCCAATCTGAACAGGCTACATTCTGTATGACTCCAACTTTACGACACCTGGAAAAGACAAAACTATAGAGATGGTAAAGAGATCAGTGGTGAAAAGACCAAGAGTTCAGTGGTGAGGGCAGGGTGGGAATGGCCACCTAATACTCCCTCATGTGAATGATTCTTACAGATTGGAGTTTTGGATGCTTTCTGCTACTGAACGTTCTTTCATGTGAGTCTTTCTGTGAATTTCTGAGGAGGGGCTGGGGACACATGTCAGGTAAGGCTTTGCAGAACGTGCAGGGGAGTTGGGGGATTTTGGGGAGTTAAAGTGTTTTTAGTAGATACATAATAGGACCAAAATTGTGATTTATGTTTTGAAATTTTTTGTTTGGAGAAGTCTCAACACATTCAAAAGAACAGTAAATTGAACACCCAGGTACGGTACCCACAACCAGCTTCAAAATTATTAGCACGGCTGATCCTGTTGTATTTATACCTTTTCCTGCCTCCTCTCTCCCCATGGACCATTTTACAGCAAATGCCAGACATTGTATCATTTCATCCTTAGCTGTTTCAGTGTGTCTATCAGATGAGGATACATTTAAACAAGGGAAAAGGAAACCACAATACTACAACCATGTCTGACAGAATTAACAATAATCTTTTAATACTGTCTCCAGTCAGTGTTCCATTTCTGGTTGTACATACATGTAACGATTGGTTTGTTTGGAGCAAGTTCCAAAGGAGATCCGAATATCTGCCGTGGTTCTTCCCGTCCACTTTGACCCGACTCTGTTCCTCTGTCCTAGTGTCTCCCTCCTCGGGCTGTGGAGTCAGCCCCCAGCAGTGTCTCCCAGGACGCCCAGCACCACCTGCTGCTCCCGCAGGCCCCCCGTATCTCTTCCCACGTCGGCTGCAGCTCTCAGATGGCCCTCTAGGGACCTTTCCTCTCAGAGGGCGCACCTGGCCGTCAGACCTCCCTGTGCGTTCTCCTGGCCACCTGCTCACAACACCTGGCAGTGGTCACTGTCAATGGCTTAGTGCCACCCCATCAATCACACATTGGGGTTCATGGGGCCACTTGTTACCCCGCTTTGTTGAAGCTGTTGTCCGAGGGTTTCTTGGTTTGCTATGCAATCACTCTGTCTATTTTTATGGGGATTTATGGGAGGTTCAAAGCCTGCACAACAACTACCGCCTTGCCTCTGCCTTCAGATGAGGCGGGAGGTGATGCAGCAGGCACAGGCTGGGAGCGGCCAGGGAGGTAAGATGCCGGTGCATTGCAGATGAGAGGATGCCGAGGTTCGGATCAGGGTGGGAAGAAATGGCCCCCAGAATTCATAGGATGTAAAATCACCAGACTTGGTGATTACTCTGATGCTTGACTTGGTCATTTGCTCAACAAATATATCTTCATTCAACAAATATCCATTGATCAGGCATTGCAGACAAAACAGTGAATATAACAGATATTGTTTCTTTTCATTTCTTAAGTGCCTGCTATGTGCTTTCATGTTTTATGATCATGGTTGTTCATAGTAATTTATACACTAGAGATAAATCTGAATGTTTTTAAGAAACTATTTTAAAATGTTCGAGGCTTCCTTCTCTGGAATCTTTTATTTTCCTTGGCTTACCTGACAAATATTTATGCTTTCCTCTTCTAATACGGCCCTGTCATTGTTCACGCAGGATGACCTCTATTCCACTGGGCCCATTTTCCTTAAGTCCTTTAAAATGATTAATTGATGATGACCTTTGAATTAAAATACCATATTTCTTGATTCTAAGATGCCTATTTTTCACCTGTGAGTGTTTCTGAAATCTGAATGCAGCTTGTAATTGATGGTTGCTTTTAACAGGATCTTTTTTCTGAAAAGCTGTTCATAAATAGATGGTGCATCTTATAATTGATGGCATCTTAGCATCAAGGAAATATGGTAATTCTCCTCCAGTGGTGGTGTGGATTGGAATGGCTACGTCCCTACCAGCATAACGAATCCCTTCTCTCACAAGTCTTTGCTGAGGAAAGTTGCAGCAAGAAATCACACCAAAACACCACATGACTTCCTCATTTCATCCCTTCATTTGCTGATTTTGGATTGCTTTCTGGTTTCCATTAAAAAATCATTTTATCTTCCCTATTCAGTCACAGAACCAGGTGAATGTCAGCGAAAATCTGACCCCTGTTCCTGTCGAGAGAAGATCAGCTGCACCAGCCCCCCATTCATTTACCGTGTGATGTACCCCGTCTTACCTTACAGCTTCAGAGGGTTCTGCATGAGGATTTTAGGGTCACAAATCTACCACTGGAGGATCCTTAGGGAAGAAGTCTATCTAGCTGACAACTTAAAAGCAAACACTTAAAAATATGACAACATTCACCCTGAAAGGAACCCTCTACTTGCAGATAAAGGAAAGATAATTGATTAAGCTTGTTATTTATGAAAGAAAAAAAAGACAATGCTTTTTAAAAGGGAGGAAAGGGAAGTTTTTAGATTTTTTTTCCCTAAAATGGATGGCCCTGTTTTCCTTAATGGAGATGTAAGCACTTATGAGAGAACCACGGCAGGTTTAGGGTTTACAACATTGGTGTTCACGCAGTCTCCCACGCCGTGTGGCTGACAGCCCTGTTCTGACAGGGACAGAGCAGAACAGCGGATGCTGCCCTAGGCTGCGTGCTGTGTTCTGGTTCAGGGGACACTCAGGCCGTGCTGCGGGCATCTAATTCAGGGACTGAGGTTTTGAAAAATAGATGTTCAGGGATCCCCTCTGGAAACAGACGAATGCCAACAGGAAGAAGGAAGGCCTGGCTTTTTTCTGCTTTGCTCGCTTTCCTCCTTGGATTATGGTGGCCGGCTTACATGCATTTATTGTATTTTTGGAGCACTTGAAAACAGGATTTATTGTGCTTTAAGGGCAAAATAACTAAATGTCAAATCTAGCACAGTCAGAAGATGGTAAGTCCAGGAATGTAGGGTAGGTGTCTGCATCCCTGAAGTCTTTCGATTTGGTAATGCATCTGTGAGCACTCCCAGCCCACCACCCTCCGGGCGGATGCGGATGGGCCTCAGCATGCCCGGCAGCGTTCACAGGAGACCAGGATGACAAACCTGACCCCGAGAGCACTTGTTTCAGCAACAGCACCAGCATCAATCCATCTTGCTCTCATTTTCTCCACGGACTCTCTCCTCCTCGGAATCATTGCCGTTGTCTCTGCACCATGCCCACCTACCACCGACACAGCTGTCAGATCCGCTGCCTTAACAATGGCAAATGTGATTCTTTTGCTCAGAAATCTTCAGTGGCTGCCTATTCTCCCTCAGTTAAGCGGAGCCTTCCTCCTTGGGCCTTAGGGACTCTCCCCAGCGGGACCCTAATCGAAATCTGAAGCTCCACACACCTAATTCGTCTCTAGATCCCAAAAGCCTACCCAGTGCCTAGTAGTAAATGGTGTTTATTGAAAGTAAAGAGTGCTCTGGAAATATGTAACGCGCATGTCCTCTCCATTAAGAAAGAGACTCTTTGTTTATCCCTGCTTTGCCTCCACTGGCCAATTGCCATTATCAACTCTCCCTAAAACCGTGACTGTGTCTCTTTCACTTGTATATCCCCGGCTTATTGCTCTGGCTTACATGCAGTGAGAGCTCAATAAATGTATGTTGTTCTAACCAACAGAATCTACTTGTTGTTTCCCAAATAGAGCTCTTTCCTTCTCATCTCTACGACTTTGCTCGTGGTGTTCCTCTCCCCACCGCCCCCTGACTATCTGAACTGCAAGATCCCAGTCCTCCTTCAGGAGGCCTTGGAATAAGGTTTTTATAACAGTATATCCAGTGGGTGACAAAGGGGAACGTTTCCTTCCCTTAAATTTCTCTAGGTCTTCGTTGCACCTATTCCAGCACACTGAGCCTGTGGAGCCTTGAGTCGTCCTGGCATCCAGGGCTGAGTGTAAGCTACAGGGGAGGCTTGTGTTCTCCCCTTACAGCACGAGGCACCGGGACTTGCCCTTAGGCTCACAGAAAGTGCTAGAAGTAGTCATAGACATCCTCCAGCCCAGTCACTTTAATTTACAAGAGAGAAAATAGGGGTCCTGAGAGGGGAAGCTATTTGTTCAAGTCCCAACAGCCCAGGTCTCTGGATGCCCAGTCCTTGGTTTGCGTTTAGAAAGGAGATGAGTTTGTGTGTGGTGGTTTCTGATTTTAATCAGTAAGAGATGATGTTCTTAAAAAAAGCTTGTCAATATTATCATTATTCCTGTAATTATAGGGTAAAAAAATAATTATCTAGACGTAAAACCTAGGTCCCAGAATATCAAGGAACAATTCTACCTTACAATTACTGATCAGTGTAATAGTGACAGATTAACCTTAATCCTAATAGCATAGATGACAATAAAGTATCTTAAAGTGTGCCTTCTCTTTGTGAAAGAGAAGAAAGCATTGCCTTTTACTTATAAATCATGCAGGCCGTTAAGGTGAAGGGATCCATGAACATGTCTGTAAATGCCAATGAGCATATTCCAAAAGATAAAGCATGAATGGGCAGGAAAATATGTGCTGCTGTTCATCAGTGCACGAGGAGTTAAATGTGCCAGCTCTCATCAAGCTGGGGTCCCACATACGGATGCCCCAGTGGTTTCTCTGGACAGGTGTTCGCCTTGCTGTGATCTGCTGCTTTGGGTTGGAGGATAAGAGGGAATAGTGGAAGATGAAAAGAAAAAAACATAATACTTTCAGATTAGACTTGGAGAAAGACCACAAGAAATTCTCTGCAGAAAAGGCTCTGAAGGCAGAAAGAGACTCCCCAGTGCAAACCTGAGACCAAGTCCAATGTGGGCCCGGATCACAACACTCGAAAACACTTATGTTTAGTTGATACCTGAATGCACGGTGAACCAAATAGAGTTCCTGTCCACAAAAATGAATGAACAAATGTTGCTGTATTTTCATTCTCCTACCAATATCTCTGTTGTGATAAGCAAACAAATCATTGAAACAGGAATACCAATGTACTTGTTTTCAGGGACAAAGAAGATAGGGTACCTGAAGTTACGGACATTTAAAATACGTGCCAGAGAAGCCTCCATCCCTGGGAGCTGTGGGAGTGACTTATTCTCAGAGTGTCACCTGCCATGAGGCGATGTTGCTGGTCGTCTGCCCCTCTGGCTGGGCTGGTGCCCTTGTCTCTGCTCCTTGACCTGCATGTGTGCCCTTAACAGAGCACAGGCCGTTCAGAGGGAGGCCTCTTGAGTCCAGGTCCTGTGTCTGGTCTGCTGCTATTCAGGGTGGACACGAGCTAGGTGTACAACAAAGTGAATACCTTCTCCCTCTAACTCTTTCCTGTCAATGAACGTCTTATTTCTGTTCTGAATCTGCCATATTCCCTTGTCTGGCTGCCTTGGTGGGTCATCAAATAAAATCCACAAACACTTACTGAGCTCCCTTCTTGTGTAAATCACCATGCTAGGACCTATGAAACAATAATATACATTTAAGACATGTTCCCTGCCCTCAAGAAGCTAAAATTTAATAGAGGAGATAAAATTAGACATATGCCAAAGGTAATACAAGATTGGAATGTTGTTCCACATATGATTTATTATTAATTATACAGACTCTGATTATATAGATCCTCTTTCATTATGCTTTATTTATTTATTTTTGGGAGGAAGATTGGCCCTGAGCTAACATCTATTGCCAATCCTCCTCTTTTTGCTGAGGAAGATTAGTGCTGAGCTAACATCTATGCCAATCTTCCTTTATTTTGTATGTGGGATGCTGCCACAGCATGGCTTGTTGAGTGGTGTGTAGGTCTGGGCCCAGGATCCAAACCTGTGAACTCTGGGCCACCGAAGTGCAACGTGCATTACACTTTATTTTAACTTCTTATTTCCTGTATCCTCCCTCATCTGCCACATAGGAAGCTCTGAGAAGGCTGAAACAACGTCTATTTTTAAATTTTGTCTTCTCAAGGTCAGATAACTGGTAGGCTTCAGGAAGCATTTCTTGAATGAACAAATAGGTGAATGAATGAATGAGTGAAGCAATTAGCTCAAGGCAGGATGGTTGGGAAAGAGTACCAGTGGCGGTGGGATTTGAGCTGGGTCTTGAAGGCAGAGTGTGGATAAATATACGGTCCGGGCATGTCAGTTAACTGGCAGTAATGAGGGTGCTGTCTGCTCCTGTGGGATGAACACAGGCCAGCAGTTCTTGCGTGGAGAACCCTGGTGTTACTGACACTGGATGTAAACCAGTGGGGACAAGCAGCTGTCCACACACGAAGGGGGTTACGTGGGTAGTCCCTCCCCGAGAGAGCTCCGCGTTTAAGCTGAACATGGGTAACTTGCATGCGTATATACAGAAAGTGCAGAGCAGAGAACAAACGTTTCCTCAATTAATTAATAGAATGAAAATCAACCCAAAGGGTCACTGGTGTGTTTATCACCTGGCGGGAGAGTGTTTTGCCTGCCACGGCCGTCAGTGCAGTTAGGGTTTTGTGGTGTCAGACAGGGAACATGGTCACAAGCCAGAATCTGCACCCAGTGCTGCCTGCCGCCCAGAATCCTTCCCTCTGTTTTGTCTCCGAAGATTTCTCTTGTGAAACCTCCCCTTACATGCACCTAGAATTAGTGCTTCAGTCTTCACTTCTGATGCGTTTATTTCATTTTGCTGTGAAATCCTCCAACGCTGCTTGAAACTCTGTGGTGGCACCTGCAGGCCTCAGTTTCCAAGGCAGGTGTCTGGGCTCCTGGGGCCCGAGACCTGGCTTCACTCTCCGTACTCCCTCGAACTCATGCTCCACCTAAACTGCTGGGGCTCCAAGGGGCCACGCGCCCCTGCCTGTGCCTTTGTCTCCAGCATGTCCCTGCCACTCGCCTGTACTTGTGTCACCTGGATGGGCCCAAGTCCAGCAGTCCCCCCTCATCTGTGGTTTGCTTTCTGTGGTTTCAGTTACCGTCGCTCAGTGCAGTACAATAGGATATTTTGAGAGAGTGAGAGACCACATTCACATAACTTTTATTACAGTGTATTGTTATAATTGTCCTATTTTATTATTGGTTATTGTTGTTAATCTCTTTCTGTGCCTAATTTATAAATTAAACTTTATCATAGGTGTGTGTGTATAGGAAAAAACAATATATGTAGGGTTTAGTACTATTCATGGTTTCAGGCACCGACTGGGGGTCTTGGAATGTATCCCCAGCAGATAAGGGGGGACGACTCTATCTGCTTCTCCGAGAAGCCTTCCCTGACTGCTGCCTTCCTCCCTCCCTTGCCTGGGCTCCCTTAGCACTGGGCACATCATTTTCATAATATGGTGTTTTGGTAATTGTCTCTTCTCAACTATGTCATGGCTAATGACCAAACTCCATGCTGATATCCTCACTGAGGAAAAAAATCAGTGATCAAATACATGAATTGGCTTTCTGTTTATCTCTATAAGTTTATTGATTTTTTTTCAGGTCATATGCCTCATTTTATAGTTTTTATTGTCTTAAATAATAACTTTCTAGTTAAAAAAAAATAGAACACGTGGTGCCCCAGCACATTACAAAGTATCTGTGTACTTTAGTTTACCGAGGGCAGTAGTAAAGAAAAATCACTTGATCGTATAAATACGTGTTAAAAGATAGTTTGCTAATTGCTCTTCTTTTTAAGAATATCAGTTAAGATCTGGCTATGATAAAATTACCAAGGGTGAGTTCTTTTGTAGTATATGAAATATAATGAGGAGGCCGGCCCAGTGGCATAGCAGTTAAGTCTGCACACTCTGCTTCGGGGGCCCGGGGTTTGCCAGTTCGGATCCTGGGTGCGGACCTATGCTCCCCTCATCAAGGGGAGGTGGTGTTCCACGTAGAGCAACTGGAGGGATGTACAACTATGACATACAATTATCTACTGGGGCTTTGGGGAGAAAAAAGGAAAAAAGGAGGAAGATTGGCAACAGATGTTAGCTCAGGGCCAATCTTCCTCAGAAAAAAAGAAAAAAAGAAATATAATGAGGCTAAAAATGTTATTTAGAATATCGTATTTCAAGATTTGCACGTTTGTTAATGTTACTCCTCTCTGGGTTGACACTAGAGAAAGATCTTTATTGCTATGATTATAGTTGTGCAGAGGCGCACACACAGACAAAAACACATGAACACACACCCTTAAAGACACCAGGAGGCTGGGAGCTTGGAACCTGAGGCGATAGACCTGCTTTGAGGATGGTCCACCCATTAGCAGTTCTGTGAACTTGGGGAAGTCACTCCGCCTCCCAGGTCGTGGCTCCCCGTCTGCGCGATGCAGGCGGGGGTCTCTAACAGGCGCTGAGCTCTGTGCCCCTTGTGTGGAGACGGCTTCTGGAGCCAAGGCTAGGCAGCCGTGGTGTCCACCAGCAAGAGAAGGTTGGACACAAACTCCAACAGCACACAGGCCCCTCAGTGCACGACAGCCAGCATCGGTCACTGGGCTGCCACTGCACAACGCAATATTCTGGTCCATAGCAATGTAACGTAACTTACTTTTTAAAGTTTCCACATTCTTGAGTCATCAAATAATGGAATGGTGAAGTGCATTTTAATCATGTTTACATCCACAAGGTTAGTGTTTTCAGTTCAGGGAACAGCACAGTCCCTAGGAAGCTGAGGGGGGAGGTCCTGCTCTCGCTGTCTCTAGGAATGCATCTCCTTTGCATGACAGCCTGCTTTCTGTCCCAGACGGCGACTCTTTGCGGCTAACTTGAAAGAACACTGCAGAAGAGCTGACGTGTGAGCCTTGCAGAGGAGCTACAGAAGCCTCGAGACTACTGTAAAGAATTGGAATTTTTGGCTTGAAGAGAAAGAATTTGTCATTCCCATTCTGCTTGCCTCAAATGATGCCCGTGTTCCCAGAGGGAGCCGATTTCTGCCGAAATGTGTCTGTTGGCCTCTGTGTGACGATGAGATTATGCTCAGATACAAGCCAATACGAAGAACAGGCAGAAGTTAAACTTATTTCCACGAAGCCAATAAACACAGCCTTCTTGCGCCTCACCAAGTCTTGCTAAGTGAAGGGTGGACGTGAACACCGAGGGCTCAGGGAATGGTGGGGCAGGGAGCGTGCCCTTCTGTCTGGGCAGGGCCAGCCAAGCTGGGTCTGTGTGGAGATGCAAACAAGCCTTAAGGGGAGCACCCCCTAAAGCCAGCGTTTGGGGTCCCAGCCTCAGGAATCCCTTGAGTGACAGGAACCTAGGGCCACTCTTGATGCCAGGGAGAGCTGGGGATTTGCACTTCCCCTGCAAAGGCCACGGTTCAGTCTTTGATGAGCACTCCTAAAAGGGAGATTAAAGATTGAATGAGGACGTTTGGGTGGAGATATGCCCATTTATTTATATATTTTGCTGAGGAAGATTCACCCTGAGCTAACATCCACTACCAATCTTCCTCTTTTTGTATGTGGGCCGCCACCACAGCGTGGCCACTGATGAGTGGTGTAGGTCTACCCCTGGAATCGAACCTGGGCCACCAAAGCGGAGCGTGCTGAACTTAACCACTAGGCCACTGGGGCTGGCCCAGATATGCCCATTTAAACACCAACTTTTACCTGAGATTTTGTTTGAAGGGTTATAGGTAGCATGTTCCACTGGGTGCGAACGGGGAACCAAAGTCTTTGTCTTGAATGAAGCTCCTCTCGGGACACTCAGAGTGTGAAGGGACTCAGACCTGCCGCCTGATCCAGGGGCATCCGTGGCTCGGATGAGGCCTGCATGCTGCTCACTGGGAACAAAGGATTTGTTCTTGATTCTGACAAACACAGCGTCTGAAGTCTGAGGAGTGACATCATTAGCTCCATCATTACAGACCCTTCTTTTGAGTCAGTGTGCTAAGCCATCCTGCCTAGTATAACCGTGGACGCTGACTTCATCCAAACCGGGAGGTCTGAGTGTCAGCTCAGTCACCTCCTGGCTGTGTGAGCTCAGAGGACGTATTTAATTCTCGGAGACTCATTTTCCCCATGGGTAAAACTGAGATAATATTTACCCTGTTATATTGTTGTAAGGGTTAGAAACAAGTGATGTGCCTGGCACATAGTAAATGCTAGTAGTGTCCTATTCACACTACTCCCACCTGCTCACCAACCATTATTCAGCACTAGGAGGTTCTGCGCTAGTGCTGGGTGCTGAGGGCACAGAATCAGCTGAGATGGCATTTTCAGCCTCAAAGTGCTTTCTCATATCGTGTTTAAAAATTCATAGATGTGAAACTTCAGAACCGCAAAAGTCCAGTTTTTGTGCTGTGTTAAACAAAATGGTGGTGGTTTTTTCACATGGTGAGTTTTTCCTTCCATTTAGTTCTTTAGGACACTGCAATTAAAGCACAGCAGAGAGTAATTTTGTCTAATTTCTCTGACCTTTGCGTGCAGTGTGAGCATCTCCTTGCTGGGCGACCTGCATGGAGAGGTGCTTCCCTCTGCCCACTCTCTAAGCCTGACACCGCAGGGGTGATTCTTGTGCTTCCTCCAGGGGCAGGCCTCCAGCCGACTGTCATACAGACAGGTGACCAGGACACCAACTTTGAACTCCGAGGTCCCTGCTTTAGTCTCCTGGTTATAGGACTTAGCATTTCAGCGCTGAAATCTAAGAGACTCCTGGTGGTTCGTCAATCCATCTGAATCTCGTTATGAGGATGAAATCTTCTTAAAATGGTCTTGATCATTCCACGCTCCTGCCGGAAGCTTCAGTGAATGATGGTTAGCCTGCCATTCCTAATAAGCTGGCCTCAACCCTCTTCCCAGACGGGCCTTCCACTGTGCTCTGCTCTTTCCTTGGCCTCAGGCAGAGGGAACGTGTCTACACCTTGTCCGTCTCTGCCTTATTATTTGGCTTTTGTGCTCCCACTTCCCCCAGCGCCTGCCTGGCTCTTGTCCAGAGGGATGCCTTTCGAATCTACCCACTCTTTAAGATGATGCCCAGTGAGCTCGGCTCCAGGAGGGGTGGCTCGGATCCTCTGCTGCACTTCCCACGCTCTAGGTCATTAGCATAGGTGGTTAGCTCTGCATCGGTGGCCCCTCCTGGTCGTGAGCATCTTGAGAGCAGGGACCTTCCTGCAGTCACTTCTTTCCAGCCCTCCTCCCTGTAAGTGTTTGGAACACCCTCTCTCAAACAGACGTGCTCAAGAAAAATGTGCGAATTGTAATGAAATAGATCAAGGGGGTGGCAATCGAGTCAATGTAGGGTCTGTTTTTCGAGCCCCTGGTTTAGCGCCCCACCGGCAGTGATTGCCTGCCGTGTTTTGGAAAGAGCTCTGTGCGGAGCCCCCGCTGAGCCCGCTCATTAAAGGCAGGTGGAAGATGCAGGCTGTGGCTTTTCCCAACATGTTACTATTACCAGTGGCCATCATACCTGTCACTATCTGCTGGAGCTGAGGGGCTATAATTAAAATGAAAGCCAAATGAGCATTCATCCCGCAAAGCGGCCTCCTGGAGGAGGACTGAGCTTCCTTCCGTGAAACTTAACCCTTTTATGTGCAGCTGCACACAACCTCTGCAAAGGTGCGATTTGAGTGAAAGAGTCATCACTTGGAAATTTATGGTCGTTCCTATGTTCATTTCACTCACCATCAGCCTCATCAGTAGGAAGGAAAGGCTGGGGGAGGATCCTTAGGTCGGAGGAGGACAAAAATCCACCCCACAAATATTTACCCCACTTTTAATTCTGAGTCCATCATCATCCTCAGTTCAGAGAAAGTCAGTCATGCTAGGAAGCCAGGCCTAAATTAAACCTTGGTTATGGTGGACTTACATTTTGGGAAGGAATGGAAGAAAAAAAAAAAGAAACAAGAGAGACAGGCAGTGGACACAGGTGGGAAGAGTGGCTAATTGGAAGAAGAAGGCCAATGGATTAAATCCTCAGTGATGTTGGACAGCGGAGAGTAAAGCACGGATGATAGCAGGTCACTGGGAACTTCTGCCATGTTGGGGAGTGTTGTACAGATGGCCCCTAGGGTGGGGACCCTGGAGTCCTCCCTACCTCCTTCATATCTTTGATCAACCAGGCAGACTCAAAAATGCTGGCACCTGTCCCCACCAGGGGTGCCCCCTCCCACCTCCCCAAACCAACCCCCATAGAAGGAAGACAGCCATAGTGGGGAGAGAAATAGGGGACACAGATGAGTGTGGCCCTGACAACCTCACATTTAAGCAAAAGGAGGCTTGATTCTACAGGAGGAGCAATGGGACGATGTCCAGATTTAAGCCTGCGATGCACTCCCCACTCCTGCAGCCACGGGAGGAGTGGGTTGTTAACCTCATCTCTTTGAGACTGAAGTGGAAGCCTAGAGCTTGAGTAGCTTTCTCAACTCTTTCCAGAGGTCTTGCGGCTCGTCAGTACAGAAGCAGGACCTCTTCCCACCAGGCCAATCTCTCTTGTGGTGGAAGTCAGTCCAATAGGAACTCGGCTTGGGGGAAGGGATTTTACTTCCCTGGTCTTCGTTTTCCTGATTTATCGTGGAGTTTTAGAGCACACAATAAGTGGAGCCTCTTCAGGCAGGCTCAGGGAATCTCAGTGTGTACGGTTCAGTGTTTGCATTAATCTGAAAGCTGGGTTTTGTGATATGTCAGGAATAATCTTCTAGCCTGGCTGGCTGGGCCGAGCCAGCGAATCTCTCAGAGGCTCAGAAGTTTTCTGCAAAAGCATTAAGAGAGTCTGGTGAGAAGGCCTGAGATTCAGCTCAGGAATCAATAATCGGAAGGGTGGTCCCCAAGTAGTGTTGACTATGATTTATAGAGAAGATGTGCCCAGGGACTCTCTCAGGGGGAGGGTTTGGAGGGTCAGGAGCCTAGCAGTGTTTGATTGCCTTGGGAAGTCCCAGAAAGTCACGCTGTGTTTTCTCAGCTCTTTGCAGGGAAGTTCCCAAGGCATTGGCCCTACAGAGCTGGTCTCCATTTCACCTGAGTCTAAGTTTTGATTTTGAACTGCATGACTTCTTTATGGACACCAGTAATTGAATGATAATGAATACAAATGACTTTACGTTGAGTAAACCTACATACAACAGTCACTTCAGGGAACTCATTGGTGGGAAAATTACTTCTGACCAGCTTAGTGGTGCATGGAAGAAATATCCAGGAAGGCTTCAGGGTGGCTGTGGGTTGAGTGCAGAGGGACACACAGGATTTTCATGGATGGGCGTGGGGAATAGGAGCGTATCCCAGAGGAAGGGGCCGGAGGGGGCAACTGTAAGGAGGGCACCTTCGCTGGTGGGATCCCAGGAGCAGTCAGCATGGACTTGACGCTGGAATTACTTATCTCCCACTGCACCTTTGAAAGTGGATGTGGAGTCACACAGCATGCATCTAATCCAGTTTCCTGGAACAAATCCGTCGCTCGGAGTGAAGTTCAGCTGTGTTACGCTGCATTTTGCTCTGTATTTTTCTCATTCAGAATGAGGTTTCACACTTGTCCAGGAAGTGGAGCGTTGAAGTCACAGTGCCCCGGTCAGAACACGCACTACCAAACAGTGACACTGTAAACTGGAAATGGCCGTGATCTATAATTTTATGTTAAATCAGATGCTGTCTTATATCAACTTCAAGTATGGAAAACTGGTAGCAGGCTCTAGAAAATTCAAGAAAATTCACAGGATAAAAACCTAAAATGAGAAACTCTCCATTTATTATATTCTGTTGTGTTAATTAGATAGAAGACATCACTCTGAAATTTAAGATAATGCCTTGATTCAGAAGTAAGATATATTAAGTCCACTTTATTAAGCACCCACTATGTTCCAGGAACCCTGCTAAGTGTTTCATTTCTTTTATAACTGATTTTTTCAACAACTCTGAGTGGTCTTTTTATTCTTGCCTTCTAGATGAGAAATCTGAGACTCAGAGAGGGTAAATAATCGGCTGTAAAGTAAGAGGCGGAGCCAGGATTCAGCCCCAGGTCTTCCCGACTCCACATCTGCTGTTCTTTCCACTGTGACTTGGTTCAGTCTAGGCCCAGAACACAGGTGTGCCATGGGGGACACAGTTTGAGAGCCATGACCTGATTTCATGGGATGACAGCACGTCTTCCAGTCCATGGGGAGAAGCATCTAGTGCCCACGCTCGCCCCCTCTTCCATGCGTGCTGATGAGGCCCTCGTGCCAGGATTGTGCCTGCTCTCAAACTTTAATGAACTTACTTTTGCGTTCTGGTTAGTCATTCTAACAACAAATGGCACAGATGTGCCTGAGGAGTGCATGAGAATGGAGCTCCAGTACCGTGAGGACACGGAAAGGGGTGACGAGCCAGCCGGTCCCCGCAACGGCACACAGAGGGTGGTGCGTTCCCTCACCCTCTCTTTGGAAGCTCCACATGTTTTCTGTGCACACTTGTTTTGGCCTGAGGATAACATGGAGTGTCTACAGTTGAAATGGTTGAGTGCTGAAGACATTGAGGGGAAGGTGAATAGGAATCTCTTCTTGAAGACAGAGGTAGATGTGTAAACAGCCGAGTTTAGCTCAGAATTTGTCGATCTAAAACCATCTGGCTCTTTTCAGATTATTCTATTTCTCATCTCTTTGCCTCTAGACGTGCCTCCCCGCCCCTGCCCATGAGAGCATCCTTTGTAGTCACCAGAGGTGTTTCCTGATCTGTAAATGCGATGTGGTCCCTGCTCGTCTCGGATCCGTGTTGGCTCCCCTGCCTCCTGGATAAAGCGGGATGTGAGCTCGTGGCTGCCTTCTCCTGCCTAATCTGTTCAGTTGCCCGTACCTAATCTCCAGCCACGTCAACCTAGTTGTCCTTTCTTTACTTGTGCTATTCCCTATAGACTGGCCCACTCACCCTCATTTCTGAAAAAACTCAATTTCATCCTTGAAGACATAGTTCAAGGATCGCCTCCACCTGGAAGCCTTCCCTGACCCCAGGCCATTCTAGTGTTTTCCACTCCAGGCTTATTTTCTGCTTGCCTGTCCATCACCTCCAGTAGATGGTGCGAATTTTGGAAGCAGAGAATGCTTCAGGCTTTTCATTTTACCTCCAGTGCTGGCAGATTCTTGACAAATAGCAGGTACTCTATATACATTTGGTGAATAAAGTAAGTGATTTCTTTGTGACTTTAGATAAGAAAAAAGCTTTTGTTGAGAAGATATATTCATTGTAAAAGAATTTGTAGCGAGCATACACTGATTTCTCAGCAAATATTTGATGAACATATTTTATGTGCTTATAAAGTAACATAGGGTGTTGAGCAGGATTGGCTTTATGTAAAAGCTTAGAAGAAAGGGATGCACTGCAGGGCTTTTTAAAAACCACTGTATCTGCAGTTTTGAGAACAGTGCCTGGCACATCATGAGCACCTGATGAACATTTGCTGAGTGAATGAATGGGTAAATGAATGAATGAATGAAGTGCTCTAGAGCTTATGCGACTCTTCACATATGTGGTCTTATACTAAAATTCACACAAAGCCCTGAAGAAATGTGCATTGGTAGATGAGAAAACAGACAAAGAAATGCCAACTGACTTGCCCTTGGTTATCAGCCTAGAACTCAGAGCACAGAGACAGCAGCAGCAGGGCCAAACCTGGACCTGGGTCTCCGGACTTCCAGTTCATTCTGACTGCTAGTTGGGAGTCTGAGCTCACATATATCATTCATTATTCACTCCACAAACTCTTTTTGAGCACCTGCAATGGGCAAGCGCTGATCTCATGGCTGAATCACTCAGAAGTGAGTTGGAGGCTGACAGCGGTGGCCTGCCCCGGAATGCGAGTGTGTCTTGCTCATCAGGGTCTGCCTGCAGTGTGCTGACTGTGTAGACAGTGGCTGGAGTGAGTGCCAAGGGTAGAAGGCAATACTGGGGGAGTCTCTCTGCGTTAGATGAGGTGTCATCATGCAGGGGACAGAAGAAGCCAATGGTGATGACCTTGGGATATGGCTCATTTAGGGCTGCAGTGAGAGCTGTGGCCAAAGACAATTGAGCACCTACTCCATGCAGGCCCTGTGTAAGGTTCTGTGATACAGAAAGAAACAGCATAGTCCCTGCCCTCACAGGAGTCCCAGCCAGTAGGGAAGACAGAAACACGAGCAGAGGTGAGTGCAGGGTTATGCTGATCAGAGAAAGGAGGCGTCCAACCAAACTAGGGGGTGAGCAGGGACAAACTCAGAGAGGAGAGGAGGGCTCATCTGGATCCCGAAGGTGGCATGAGGATGAGGAATGGGAATTATATTTAGGGCAAAGGGAGCAGCATATTCAAAGCCAGAGTGTTTCTGGAGCACTGATAACTTGGAAGGAGGAAGCATAGGCACAAAGGGCTGGAAAGAGATGAGGCTCTAGGCAGCAAGGTGGTGAGAAGTACTTGGTGGCTGAGATCTGGGCCAGGAAGACCGCAGCAGAGCTGAAGCTAAAGGTCACCTACAGAGAGGTCCATGAAGGCCCAGGCGATGTACCTGTTCCAGGAGCGAAGCACGAGACGGGCTGAGCTGGGTGTGAAGCAGCACAGACAGCCTCACGCAGACCAGAACATCTTCTGCCCTTTGCCTGGGGTGAATGGCACCAAGTCTTCTCCCTCTCAAGCATCTTTGCCTCCATGTCATCCTTGGGCAGAGGGCAGATCTGGACCTTTCCCAGAGTGGGGGGCTTTAGCTTTGACTCCCCATGACCTTTGGCACCTCTTTCCAGGTTGTACTTCTCGTTGCCTCTCTTGAGAGGACATGAGGTAGGGGGTGCCCATCAAGAGCAGTGTTCTCGCCCACCCTCCCCTTGGTCCCTCTGTGGGTGTCTGGCCCTCCCTCACTGTAGCCACCAGGGAGAATACAGCCTTGGGCGATGGCACCTCTCGGGTCTTCCTCTTCTCCCTGGGCTGTGGGCACCCTCAGTCCTGCTGGCATCCCTGCCTCTCCCGCTCCTCTTTGATTTCGGTGACCTGTTTAGACAACTCCCTGGCTTTCTGAACTCAGCACTCAGTTTGATTCTTGACTCTGTATATTTGTCGAATAAATATTGAATGAATGGATGTCTTTGATCTTCCCGTCTCTGACAGCTCTTGGCGAGATACTTCTCTAACCTTGATCTTCTGGGAGCCTCGCTGGCCACCTGAGGAGAGGGCTTGTGGTTTCTCACCTGGAGAACTTGTGTTTTGTGAGTTGAGTTACATTCTTCTCTGGGAGGCACGAACAGATCTCGACCATGGCTTTGGAGGGAATGAGAATACCCACAGAAAGTTTCGTAGAGTCTTTGTCCTTCATGTGAATATTTGGCGGCTTGCGTGTCCTGTGATAATGAGTGCGCGGTGGCTGTCTCTCTGCTTTCAGGAGCCAACCTTGGTCACCATAGAGACGCACATCCTGATGGAGCTGCCCACAAAGGCTGTTCCGTGAAGTTTTACTTTTGTCTCGCCTTTCAAGGACCCTCTTTTCATAACCACTTTCAAAACCCAACAAATGGGAAATGTCACGTAGAAAGCAGAGGATACGGTTCTGCTCCAGCTGGGGATGCTGTGGCAGGGTGCCCGGGGTAGAAGCACTGTAGCACTTGATAGGCATTTTAACTGCTGCCCACCCCCACCGCCCCCCCCCCCAAGAATAAATTACCCTTTTCAACTGCATTGGATTTAAGAACAAATTTGAAGTCATTTTTCAATAGCCCGCCCTTCAGGGGCTGCAGCATAGAATCAGCAGCTCTCCTGTACAGAGTAGGACACTGCTCGAACATGCACGCTTACTGGGGACAGCAGAGGGACTGTCTCAAGGCTTCTTCACAGCTCTGGCTTTAGAATTCACTTCGAGTTAGAGATAATATAAGGGCAGTCCTCCTTCCCTCCTGTATCATTGAGGGGTGAGTGGACCAGAAAAGGTTTTCACTTTGGTAAAGCCAGCGCTACCAAATTTTTCTCTCCTCCTTTTTAATTACACAGGATTAGAATACACCTCCTGCAGGGCAGGGGCTCTCGAAACATTGGGTTGTCAGGCAGTGGAGATTCTGACTCTGTTCTGTTCAAACTCCCCCAGTGAGCCTGGTTAAGTCCCCCGCCTTCTCTGAGATCCTCTTTCTCATCAATAAAGGGGAAGCTTGACCCAACGCGTTCTCACCCATGTAGTTCTATCTCTTTGGTGTTTCCTAAATCGTACATATGTGATTGATTTACTCATAGTTATCCATTTCACTCAGGTCATTCTATTTGTGTTTACCGTTTACCACTAGGATTGCAAATTACTATATTCAAAATAGAAAATTAGAAATAAGGAGAAGTCCAAAAATAAAACTGAAAAATCTCTCGCTTCTGCTCTGTAGAGATCGGTAATTATTTTACGGGCGTATGTGTTTGTGTGCATTTTTGTTTATTTATCACTAAACTGGAATCATCCAGACCTGCTGTCTTTAACCTGCCTTCCCACTTATCTGCGTCACACAAACGGTGCATGTCTTCAGTATAAGGAGAATCACGCACTCTTCTACTGCCGCCTTCTCCGTGATGAAATCATGTGCCTTCACCTTGAGGTGCCATTGCGTACATATCCTCTTGTGACTTTTATTTAGTACATTTCCAATATCTTTTCCATTATGAACAATGCTGTGATGAAAATTCTTGGAGATAAATCTTTTTATCTTTCATGATGCTTTACTTTCTTAGGGTAAGTTCTTAAAAGTGGAATTGCTGGGTCAAAAAGGGAACTTATAGTTTAAAGGCTTTGAGTACCTACTCACCAATTTCTCTTCTGAACAGTCTTACTCATTCTCATTTCCACTAGTGTGATGTGAGACTGACCACGTCCTTAAACTGTCCCCAACTTAATATTATCAAAATAATTTTGGACTAATTTAGGTTGAAAATATTATACTATTGTTGTTTTGAATTGCATTTCTTTTATTTCAATTTTGAGTAACACTATAGGCATTTAACACTATGAATTTCTTCTGACTACAGATTTTGTTGCATTCCATACATTTTCATCTGTAGTCTTCTCATTGTTAATTTCTAAGTAGTTTGCCATGGCAGTTTCGCTTTATTTCTTTAACTTAAAAATTATTTGGATTTTTTTTTTCAAATTCACCTTTTTTTTGGTTTATTCAAAAGTTCTTTTAGTTTTGTTGCATTGAGGTAGAGATTGTAGCCTCCATAACACACAGCCTCATTGTGGGTTGTGTTTTTTAAAAAATTATAGTGATTCTCTTTATTCCTTTTGATGTGATTTTCCTCGTATTCTTTATTGTTTCTTACTATTAGTGCTACCTGTCCTGTATTGTTACATATGCGTACATGACATTTCTTTATTGAGTTCTTAATTTTGAATCATTCTCTCGTCGTTTTGGTTTAGCTGTCTCTCTTTTGCTCTGCACTCATTTCTTGTTGCTTTTTCACTTTAAATGTCTTTGTCGTAATTGTGATTTCTGTTTTTTATGTTTTCATGATTGTTTTAGAGTTTTATTTTTGCATTTTGATATATGCAATGCATTTTTATTATCTTGGAGCTACAATCTTTATTATCATCAACATCAAGAATGTCTTTGTACCCATTTCTCAGAAAGATAAGACATTTAGCACATTTTTTTCCTAATAAATCCTTCAGTCAGTGATGCTATTGTTTCAGATCCTGACTACTAACAGTGATATTGGTCAACATGTTGTTAACTAATGGTTATATTATTTCTATTATTTTTAAGAATTAGGCCAATCTTTGTGCTTTGTTACTTTGTTTACTTTCACTTTTGTACTTTGTCCATCCCATTCTTGCTGTTTTTAATTCTATTTGAGTTGATTGTTTTTAAAAAATTTCTTTTAAGAAAGCATATAACTCTTACAATTTCTTTGCTTTTCTGGCAAGGTCTTTTTGTCAGCCTTGAATTTGAATATAATGTTTTGTAGGTAATATTCTTTGAAAGTTTTAAATAGTCAATGGTGACTTAATTTTTTTCATTTATAGGTAATCTACTCTCTCAGCAGTAATGTGGTATAGTTTCAAAGAAATATTTATATACGAAATCAACATATATCTAATATTTTTACAATTTCCCCATGACATTTAATGACCTTTCTTGATCTTAAGATTTGTCTCCCTTGCCCTGAGATGTGTCTAGGCCTGGAGGTCTGTATGTTCTGCTTACTTCTGGAATTCCTACACTGGGGCTCTGAGACCTGCCTTCTGGCAGATTTCATCTCATAACTCAAACCTCCTTATTTTTCTCCCCTTCATGGTTCTAATTCATTGGTTTAGTTTTCTGAAGGTTTCACTCTGCCCCTTTCTGCCTACATTGCAGTCTTTAATTGGAGATGAATGTTTTATGTATTCTTTTCTGATTCGGGATCATGGCTCCTGGTCTGTGGGTAACATATTCTCTGAATTTTTCTGAGACCACAGATTAGAGACATTCAAGTGTCCAGTGCTTCCACGCAGTAGACTGTTTTATTGAAAGGCAGTGAGGTGCACCTGGCTGGAGCCTAGGAGAGGAGGAGCTTCTAGATGAGTCAGGGACAAAGACACAGGTAATTGTGGTGATGACAAGTGTGGTGAGGGAGGTACATCTGTGCGGAAGCACCTAACTGTGCAGAGAGCAGGCTTGGAAGACTTCTCAGGACCCTATTGTATGAGATGGGTCTTGAAGGATGAGGAAGGGATAACAGAACTGGGGAAGGACATACCAGGCATTGGTGGATTATGGTGGAGGGTGCGGAAGCATGCAGGAGTTGATGGGTTGTGTTTAGAAAATGGAATGTAGTTTGTTGAGGCTCAGCTGTAGAGTTCGCAGGAGGAACTGATGTCAAGCCAAGTGGGAAGAGAGCGGCATCCAGATAGTGGAGGACTTATGTTCCACTTATGGAGTTAGGACTTTATTTTGTACGCAATGGAAAATGATGGGAGAGGCGTTACCAGATTTCATTTAGAAAGACTCATATGGTGGCAGCGTGTAGGCTGGGTGAGAGTGGGAAGACAGTGAGACTGGCTCAGACAGAATTTTCAAGGTTGCTGCAGTGGCAGGTGAGACACAGTGGACGTGGGACTCGGGTCGGCCGGGGGATTCAGAGGGCACAGCAGCATGTGACATGGACACGGCTCTGACCGTGCTTCCCTCATCTGCTGAGAGGGCTGTACAGTTTGCTTTTATGGAATTGTATTTCTCTATCCACATTGCTGCCTTTCAACCCTTCTCATGTTTACAGAGAAATCAGAAGTAGAATTATGACTATTGGTAGAAACTGATAATTTTTATTTCTAAATTATGCTGAGAAAACATCGTATGGTTGACACACAAGATTTTCCACATGCAAAGTTTGTTTTCCTGGTATTGCATGGTGATTGCCATTGGAAAGTATTCACCACATAAATGTTAAATAACTGTGGATCATTTTTGGGCCAAAAGACACTTTTTTGTTGTTTGTAAGGGAATAACAACTTAGACTTTTTAAAGGGTGGTACTACTTTGTAAATTATATCGATTAATTTGATGCAAGTATTGTAAATGAGCTTAGACTTGATACAGGGAAGATGAAAGCCATGCATTGTCTGCAGAGTAAGAGGTATTCCCGCCTGATCTTATTTAGTGGCAACCCCATCCTTCCCATTGCTTAGGTCAAAATCCTTGAATCATCCTTACCTTTTCCTCTCACACCCACATCCAGTCCATCAGCAGATCCTGCAGGCTCTACCTTCAAATCTGTCCAGATTTTGGCTGCTTCTCACCTGGTCCAGCCGTCAGCATCTCTCACTGGGCTATGGCCATGGCCTCCCAAATGCCCTCTCTGCTGCCCTTGCAGCCTTAGGCCCATTCTCAAACCAGCACCCAGATGGCTCCTCCTGTAAGCCAAGTCAGGTCCTGTCACCTTCCTGCTCAAAACCTTTCGATGGCTCCCATCCCATTTAGGTAAGAGCCTGAAGCCCTCCACGGTCCACAGCGCCCGAGGTCTGGCACGATCCCTCACTGCTCCAGCCCCTCAGGCCCTGGCAGGCCGGGCTGGTTCTCACTTAGGGCCCTGTGCAAGGCTCATCTCTCACCCCAGACGCCCCTCCTCCAGGCGTGTTCATGGGTCCTCGCTCTCACAGAGGTCTTCACTGCCCACCCTGTCCTGAGGGAGGCCTCCCATGTCCAGAGCTCTCTACTGACCCCCTGCTTTTCTTGCCTCACTCTCCCATCTTATCTCAGCCATCCCTGTTTATTATCTGTTTCTATTCGTGTGAATGGAAGTTGCATGAGGGCAGATATCTCGTTCATCTTAAAAACTGCTGTCCGCTCAGCACTTGTAATGACACCCAGTCGATATGAGGGGCTCAAGGGAAGTTTCAGAAGGAATGGAGGGCCTCGAGTGTTCAGGAAAAGGCTTGTAGATGGAAGGGCCTTTTCCAGGTGTTCACTTCAGCCCAAAGCCGCCGTGGGGCCTGAGCAGGAGGGTCGGATGGCCTCGCTGGGGGGGGGCCGTCAGTGAGAGGCAGATGGGGCTTCCTGGGCTGCCTCAAGACTTCCAGCTGTGAGATTTGAACCAGTCACTTCTCCCCGACCCGTATTTTGTCCATGAGTGAAATGGGGTAAAGGAAGCTGTGAGTGTGAAAGTGCCTGGTCAACAGGCAGTTTTACCTGAATGAGTGTGGATTGACCATCGGTGCTCGCGAGCAGGGCTGGAGATCGATGGGACCTGACTGGGGTCATCCGTGGGGCCGGGAAGAAGGCACTTTGTAGAAATTGTAGTTCAGCACGTGTAGACTTCATGCAATAAGACTATATCCCAACATCTTTTAGAAACTGATGATTTGGTGAGCTGACTTCTGCAGGGCTGAGTCTTTGTGATGGAGTCATTCTTAATTTCTTCCCAAACCCGTCTCTGGTTTTTTCTACTATGGTGGAGCCCTGAGAGTCCGCCCCCAGCAGCCCCTGGACCAGGTGTGTAGTCCAGCCAGGCTGTGGTAGGCAGCCGCAGAGGGAGCTCACCTGATTTTGGCTGCGTGGGCTCTGAACTGTTGCAAATGCTTTGATGAAATCACATTTTTCTCATCCGCAATCAGGAAGCAGGAAGTGACTCGACACAGAACATTGCATCAATTACGATCAGATTGGGGAAAATTCTCCAATTTGATAATCATGTTCCGCCAACCTGTGCATCTAGCTTTGATGGCAATCAGCAGCAGAGGGGACCCTTTTGCTCTCCAGGCTTGCACCCTGCTCGGAGCCTAGACACACATTTGTGTTCAGGGCTTCAATTGCCTCTCCTTTCCAAACTCCAACCCTCTGGCTCCTCTGCACAGTGCGCAAATCATGGCTGCAGGAGGGAAACTATGAAAGATGTTGGTTGTTTGGTCGCATACAGGCAACATCCACAAATTTTAAAAACAGAATTCTATCATTTGGACTGTGCTTTGTTTTGCTTTTTAAAAGGAATCCTGGTGGTTTGTGAGTGAAGACAAAGCCCTCTGAGATGGGAGGTAACAGATGTTCAAGTAAAGAAGGAATTGGACACTAATTGTAGAGAAGGGACCTGTTGAGTGGATACCAGAGACCTGGGTTTGAACCCTGGCTTCACCATAATCCCCAATTCCCAGGCTGTTGTGAGGATGGAATGACACACCGGATGTGTGATCAGTGGATTCCTGGACCATACGAGCCATAGGTAATAGGCTCAACGTATAGCGTTTGTTTTCAACCCCCTCTCCAATATTCCTTGCAGCTAAACAAACCTCAAGATGGTACCGCCTGGCTTTTCCCTTTCCCGCAAGGACCATTCGGTCAGGAACTTTTGCAATGCAAACCTTCACTTTTCTTAGATTCTATGCAATGGAAAGAAAAACATGGTTCAAGTGTCTGTTGGCAATAATAGAGTAGGTTATTGAAATAAAATGAAAGAAAGGTCCATTTACAATTGCACCCTTGATTCCAAAGGCTAAAAATGCAGTGATCTGTGTGCCTCCCGGGCACATGATTCTCGCATTTCAAGTGCACAAGTCAAAACATGTCCCCCCATCACAGGAGACGCAGAGCTCCACACCACGGCATCTTTGGACTCATTTATTTTTTTGTGCTATGAATGTACTTCATGTTAATTTTTACTTTACCTGAATTTTAATTTGCAGAAATTATTTCTATAATTACTGGCCTAAACTATGAAATTAGCATAAGTACTCCTGAAAGCACCTTTCAGAATGCACTCCTTTTCACTTCTCTCACATGTGCCTTTTCATCAAGACCTCTTGCATCCCTTTGCTCATCAGGAGAGTAGGACAAAGGAGTCAAAGAATATTTTCTAGAAAATGGGGTTGGGGTATGTTGGAAAGCGGGTAGATCTTTTGGCAACTTCTTAACAAAAATTGACAATGAAATCAGTTGATGTTTTCCCCTGTTCTGATTTAAGAAATGTATCATCTCCAAATGCCATCCATAAAAATAGAAGGGAAGTAATGGGCCTCAGGGGTTCATCTGGCTCGCGTGTAAGATTTAAGGCAATCAAATGTTGCCTCCATCTTGAAGTTAATTAGCGTTTAGGGACAGAGCGAATGACGGAAGTCACATCTTTTCCGCATTCACTCCCGTGCTCCTTTCACACTCCAACATCACTGAAATACAGGCTTGTGATGTAGAGAGCCTGTGGTTGGAAGAAAGAGTGGGCGCAAAAGCTCTCGGAGGCCTAATGGGGGCTGCAAGAGGCTTTCTAGCCCAGAAGAAAGGCCAAGATGGTGACCACAGCAAATGATAATTAAGTTCTCTTCCCTTTGACGATATCCAAAAAGCTTTAATGATTGGTGGCTGATGGGCACCAGCCCTGTGTTGCTTGTGGTTCTCTGGAAGGCAGTGACAGAGGGATTGGCGCCCAGGCGACCAGGGCGGCAAGACTAGTAGCGGGGCTGACAGTAGTGGGTTGACTGAGGCAGATGCGGGAATTCCTGTCTGCTTCCCTGACTTGAGGCTGGGAGTCCAGACACAGAGGCATGCGGCTTTAAGGACCTTCCATTTTATTCAGTTCAACCAGCACTAAGTGATCACGTAGTTGTGTTTAGTGCTTTCTAGAGGCTGCAAAAGAAATAAACATGAAGATTACTGAGGTCTTTTCCTGAAATGAGGATTGAAGGTGTATTAGACACATTTCAGACACACTAACACACACACACACACACACACACACACACACTAACATTTGAATCAAAGCCCTGCTGTGTTTACTTCTGCTGTTCCTGAACAAAGTATCATGACTTTCCAAGTACATTTTCAATTGCAATCACTCTCCAATAAAACAGTCAATGGGCCTGCATGTTCTGTTGCAACTCAACTCAAACCAGTCCTTCTGCAATCTGCCCCATGTGTCAGGGGCTGGAAGCTTGAGAACTACAAACCCCACATTCACCTGCTTGCTGGTTCTGCGTATGTTCTGCCCAGGGGAAGCATTGACAGGGAAGTTAATCACCAGCTGGTAAGTGTGGGGGCTGCAGGCCCTAGGGGCCCCAGCGGTGGCAGCAGGCCAGCAGTGGGGCGGTTCAGCAGTCATACGGTGCATAGGCTCTGACCCAGGGTAGTAAGGGCTTCCTGATCTCTGGTACGGTACCACTGCCCTTGTTCCGTCAGGCCTTCCAAAACGACTCCCTCTGTTAAACCCCTCTCTCAGTGAAATATCTGAAGGTTTCTAAACTAATACAAGCTATTTAATTAAATTCTCCTATTCCCAAGTAAAATCGTATAAATTAGGGAGTCCTACAGGCTTTGTGGCAAAATAGCGTCATAAACTTCTGGCTCTGGGACTCAAGAAAAATGATTGAATGTGTCTGAGCCAGAATTTTCTCTTCTGTAAAATGAGGTTATAGACATATAAAGTATATACGTGTGTGTGTGTGTGTGTTAGGGTTGTGGGTGTTGCTGAAGAAGATAATGTGAATAAAGTCACTACCACCACATTCACACACAGAGAGACACTCAGCAAATGTTCCATCTTCCTAATGGCCTCTTTCTTCCTTTGAATCATATATTTTTTCCAACATGCCCAATCTCCAGCAGGTGTATGACATAGTCCTGGAAACTTTTGGTCACAGTGTCATAACTCTTTAATCAAAGCATTTTTTTGTTTTCAGGAGAAATATCTATATTCCTGGGTGAGTCATTTTCTTAGTGACTATTCAGAAAATCAACCAGGATGGTCTTGGTCCACTGGTCATCTAAGAGTCCAGTTGAAACATGCCCTGAATACTTCATGGGCAAAGTTAGGACAAATGGGAAGGGGACATTTATGAATGTGGAACCAGTTGTCATAGTGCAGGGCACATGGTAAGCAGTCAGTCAGTGTATTTGAATTGTTATTTACTGAGCTAATGGACAGGTGTACACAAAAACAGGATGGACAAAAAGATTCTGAAGAGAAAGGAAAAGGGAAGCAAACAGGGGTGTCATAACTGTGCCTTAGATGTGTGTAGCATGTTACAGTTTATAAAGCGATTTCCCATTTCATCATTGTGACAAAGCTCTGAGGTAGGTGGAAAAAGAAACGTTGATGTCTTTATTTTTATTTTTTGATGAAAAAAGTGAAGCCCAAACTAATTGAATAATTTTCTTGTGGACCCACAGCTAGTGATCATAAAGTCAACTCTCCCGAGAACTGGCCACACGCCAGGCTCTCTTCAATGGTTTACATGCACCATTTTCTTGAATCATCAGATCAACCTATGGGGCCTGAATACTGGTGTTCTCATGTGCAGAGCAGGAAGCTGAGCTCAGGAGGGTAAGAGATTTCTCCAGGAGACACAGGCATAAGTGGAGTAACTCAGGCAGCCCCAGGACAGTCTGGGATCACAACTATAGTGCAATATTGTTGGTGGTGGAGCTGTTAAATGACAGAGCAGAGTCAGCACAGCTTCCTCACCGTGTTGCTACACCAGGGCGGGTGCTGATTCCACTGTGAGCTCTGCTGTCCACTAGTCCACATGGTTAAACAGTCAAGTCCATGATCCAGCAAGCTGAAGGGTTTTCTATTGAGTTACATGTTACCGAGACTAAAGCTTCTCCACTTGTGTAAAGTCTATAAAAATAATTTCAACAAGCAATAAGCAACTAGGAAATAAAGTAGAAAGTGAAAATTCCATTCACAATAGCAGCCATAGCTACAAATGGTCAAACAATTAACATCAAATACCCAAGACCTTTATGAAAATAATTTTTAAAAATCTATTAAAGGACATGAAATTAGATATGAACAAAAGCCAAGATATATACCATATTCATGGATAGGCAGCCTTGCATTGTGAAGAAGTCTGTTTTCCCCCAATAAATCTACCTGTGTTAATGCTCCTCCAATAAAAATTCTAGTGTGATTATTTTAAAAAATCAAACTATTTCTAAATTTATGGAACAATAAGTATCCAGAATAAACAAGACACTTTTGGAAAAAAAAGAGGGAGAATTGGCCTACCGGATATTAAGACATACTAGAAAGACATAAGGAAAATCATGCATCTGATGGAAGAACTGACCTATAGACAAAAGTGATAGAAAATAGATTTCAGAAATGTGTTTGCATGTTTGGGAGCCCTGGATGTGACGGGGGTGGTACCGCACACCACTGAGGAGTGAATGGATGATTTAGTAACTGGCAGTGAGGTAGCGCACTTGGTCCATGGAGAAAGGTAGAGTTGGACTGCTGCCTCAGACCCAACAAGGTCACCTCTGGAAGATTGAAGACCCAACTGTGACAGGTAAAACTGTGAAGCTAATTGACGAAAATGTGGGAATGTCTTCATAATCTCGAGAGGGAAGGGAATGCTAATATGGTACCTCCAAAGCACAACTCATAAAGAAAAAGGATGGATTTGATGACTGAAAATGTTGTATTTCTGTTCAATAGGAGATACTGTACAGTGAGCAGATGGGTGATTGACTATGAGAAGATATTTTCAACATCTAAACCAACAAGGGCTTACCATCCAGAATACATAGGATGTTTCTTCAACTTTAAGAAAGGTGGCGCAGCGGCATAGCAGTTATGATCGCGCATTCCGCTGCGGCAGCCCGGGATTCTCAGGTTCGGATCCCAGGCGAGGACCAACTCACCGCTTATCAAGCCACGCTGTGGCAGCGTCCCATATAAAGTTGAGGAAGATGGGCACAGATATTAGCCCAGGGCCAATCTTCCTCAGCAAAAAGAAAAGAAAAGAAAAGTGTGCAAAGAAAATGAACAGGCAATTCAGAAAAGGAGGAGTCTGGATGCCTGGAAGACTCTGGAGGGATCCTTAGCACATGTGCAGTCAGAGAGACGCCAAAGTAAACAGCATCATTTTCTCATTTTATACACTTTGGATTTTCAGAATTCAAAAAGCCTGATAAGTCCAATTGCTGGTAAAGGGAGGATGGAAATAGAAATCCACGTGCACAGACACTGGGGTAGGAATGGACCTGAGTGTCTGTTTAACAACAAGCTGGAGGTGACTGGCAAAATTAAGGATTGACATACCTTATGGCCCAGGAATGCCACACAAATACACAGGGATATGTAAGATAGTGTTTAGTGTAGCATTGGACAGAATTGTGGTATCTAAGAGATGCTGGCACCAAAGCGTGCATGACTTAGTAGAGTGGTGGGTCCCTGCAGTGGAAGCATGTTACAAGACACTGTGCAGCAGTAATGAACCAGAACAGCCTGCAGCCAGGGTAGATGCACGAAACACTGCTGAGTGGACTACGGAAGACAATGAGTGAGGTCTCTGACCGATACCACTAGGTCAATTAAAAACATAAGTAGGCAAACCTTTCTATATAGTCTTCATGCACTCAAACATATTTAAAGACAGAAACCAAACACACGAAATGGCTCCCTGGAGGCGGGCGGGGGTGGAGAAAGGATTAGATGGTGGACATAGTGGGTGAGCTAGAAAAATATACAAATAAAATGAAACCAAAGGGGCCGGCCCCGTGGCTTAGCAGTTAAGTGCTCGTGCTCCACTACTGGTGGCCCGGGTTCGGATCCCGGGCGCGCACTGATGCACTGCTTCTCCGGCCATGCTGAGGCCGCATCCCACATACAGCAATTAGAAGGATGTTCAACTATGACAAACAACTATCTACTGGGGCTTTGGGGGAAAAAAAAAGGAGGAGGATTGGCAATAGATGTTAGCTCAGAGCCGGTCTTCCTCAGCAAAAAGAGGAGGATTAGCACGGATGTTAGCTCAGGGCTGATCTTCCTCACAAAAAAAAAAAAAAAAAAAGAAACCAAAGGCAGGATGTTTGGGCACAGTTCTGTGATGATGGCTGTGCACATGGGGTAAAAGAATTCCTGCAAAGTGCTTAGAACAGTGAGAGGTGTATGGTGAAGGATCGATAAATGTGCCGTATCCTGACTATGGATTCGTGACCAAGAGAGGCAGGGTCCTCTCGCTGTGGCTGACAGGCCAGCGATGTTAGTGTGCAGTGAGGCTGGGGTTTGAATCCAGGTCTGATAGACTCAAAAAGTCTGCTTCCCCACTAAACCAGGTTTGTTGCATTATAATGCAAAACCAAGTGGAAGGACGCAGTGGTCAAGAGAAGTGAGTTCTGGGTTGTTGCTCAGAGGGAGAGGTGTGATACTTGCCCCGGTTGGGATTTTAGCAGGACAGAGTGGGGGGCTTTGCATGTCATGAGGTGTGCTGTGTGAAAGGCGGTCGGGTGGTGACAGGGAGGCCAGAGTGGTGTTGAGCAGTGAGGTGGTGTGATCTGCTCGGTTCAGGACAACGACTTTGGGGCACGTGAGGTGAGGGTTCTTCCTGAGGTCAGAGGGCGGTGGCAGGATGATGGAAAGCTGCTGGAGAGAGACCAGGAGGGCTGGCCAGGCCACAGGGACGGGAGTGGCGGTGGGGACAGGAATGAAGCCTCCTGGGCGGAATGGAAGAGCCGTTCCTCAGGCAGCATGTGACTATTTGGGGACTGACCAATGCGGGTTGAGGGAACGGGAGCCCTCTCTGTTGTCTGACTTTCTTTCCTTCCACAGTTGGAACTCCCTTTCTCATAACCAAACGCTGACTGCTAGGAGTGATAATTTAATCCGAAGATTGCTCTACCTTGTCAGAGCTGAGCCGGACCCGAGAAACCTTACCTGTGTCAGGCGTTTTTCCAACAATTGAACATCGAGGGTTTCTGATGGAGTCCTTCATGAGCCGCCCCCCTCAGTGAGCAGTGGAGCCGCTCAGGGAGGAGTGGGTGAGGCCCGAGGTGGGTCCTGGGGCACCTTGAACACTGTCAACCACTGATCAGGTCCAACTGGGGCATGATGTCACACAGAGAGCTTCTCAGGGCACTCGGCCTGGGCAGCTGTCGCCCTATGTGAATGGCACCTGTACTCAGAGGGAGAGACGGAGCCCATGCTCGGTGAAGACCTCATCAGAAGAATCCACAGGCGTACCTCAGGGATATTGCGGGTTTGGCCACCACAACAAAGCAAGTTGCACAAATTTGTCAGTTTCCCAGTGCGTATAGAAGTGATGTTTACACTATTCTGTAGTCGATTGTGTGTAATAGCATTATGTCTAAAAAAACAATGTATATACCTTAATTAAAAACACTTTATTACTAAAAATGCTACCATCATCTGAGCCTTCAGCGAGTCGTAGTCTTTTTGCTGGTGGAGGGTCTTGCCTCGATGTTGAGGCTGCTGACTGATCAGGGTGGTGGTTGAAGGTTGGGATGGCTGTGGCAATTTCCTAAAATAAGACAACAACGACGTTTGCTACGTCAAGTGACTCTTCCTTCATGGACGATTTCTCTGTAGCATGCAATGATGTTTGATAGCATTTTACCCACAGCAGAACTCCTTTCAAAATTGGAGTCAATCCTTTCAAACCCTGCCACAGTCATATCGACTAAGTTTATGTAATATTCTAAATCCTTTGTTATCATTTCAAAAATCTTCACAGCATCTTCACTAAGAGTAGATTCCATCTCAAGAAACCACTTTCTTTGCTCATCCCTAAGAAGGAACTCCTCATCCATTAAAGTTTTATCATGAGATTGCAGCAATTTGGTCACATCTTCAGGCTCCACTTCTAATTCTAGGTGTCTTGATATTTCCACCACATCTGCAGTTACTTACTCCACTGGAGGAAGTCTTGAAGTCTTGAATCCCTCAAAGTCATCCATAAGGGTTGGAATTAACTTCTTTCAAACTCCTGTAATGTTGATATTTTGACCTCTTCCCATGAATCACTAATGTTTTTAATGGCATCTAGGATGGTGAATCCTTTCTAGAATGTTTTCTTTTCTTTTTTGCTGAGGAAGATGGTCCTGACCTAACATCTGTTGCCATTCTTCCTCTTTTTGCTTGAGGAAGATTGTCCCTGAGCTAACATTCATGCCAATATTCCTCTTTTTGCTTGAGGAAGATTGTCCCTGAGCTAACATTCGTGCCAATATTCCTCTTTTTGATTGAGGAAGATTGTCCCTGAGCTAACATCCGTGCCAATCTTCCTCCATTTTGTAAACGGGACAACACCACAGCATGGCTTGATGAGCAGTGTGTAGGTCCGCACCTGGGATCTGAACCTGTGAACCCTGTGCCACGGAAGTGGAGCACCTGAACCCAACCACTATACCACAAGGCCGGCCACTGTAGAAGATTTTCAATTTACTCTTCCCAGATCCATTAGAGGAATCACTATCTATGGCAGCTATAGCCTTACAAAATGTATTTCTTGGGCCCAGCCTGATGGCACAAGCAGTTAAGTGTGCACGTTCCGCTGTGGCAGCCCGGGGTTTGCCGGTTTGGATCCTGGGCACACACCGACGCACCACTTGTCAGGCCATGGTGTGGCAGGCATCCCATATAAAGTGGAGGAAGATGGGCAGGGATGTTAGCCCAGGGCCAGTCTTCCTCAGCAAAAAGAGGAGGATTGGCAGAGTTAGCTCAGGGCTGATCTTCCTGACAAAAAATAAAAAATAAAAAATAAAAATAAAAAAATCAAAAAATGTATTTCTTAATAAGACTTGAAAGTCAAAATTACTCTTTGATCCATGGACTGCAGAATGGATGTTATGTTAGCAGGCATGAAAACAACATTAATCTCGTTGCACATCTCCATCAGAGCTCTTGGCTGACCAGGTGCATTGTCAATGAGCAGTAATATTTCAGAAGGAAATTTTTTTTTCTGAGCTGTAGGTCTCAACAGTGGGCTTCAAATATTCAGTAAACCATGTTATAAACAGATGAGCTGTTGTCCAGGCTTTTGTTGTTCCATTTATAGAGCACAGGCAGAGGAGATTTAGCATAATTCTTAATGGCCCTAGGATTTTCAGAATGCTAAACGAGCATTGGCTTTAACTTAAGGTCACCAGCTGCATTAGCCCCTAACAAGAGAGTCAGCCTGTCCTTTGAAGCTTTGAAGCCAGGCATTGACTCCTCCTCTGTAGCAATGAATGTCCTAAATGGCATCTTCTTCCAGTATAAGGCTATTTTGTCTACACTGAAAATCTGCTGTTTAGTGTAGCCACCTTCATTAATTATCTTAGCTAGATCATCTGGATAATTTGCTGCTTCACTGTGCACTTTTATGTTACGGAGGCAGTTTCTTTCCTTAAACCTCATGAACCAACCTCTACTAGCTTCAAACTGTCTTCTGCAGCTTCTCCACCTCTCTCAGCCTTCATAGAATTGAAGCGAGTTAGGGCCTTGCTCTGGATTAGGCTTTGGCTTAAGAGAAGGTTGCGGCTGGTTTGATCTTCTATCCAGACCGCTGAAACTTTCTCCATATCAGCAATAAGGCTGTTTTGCTTTCTTATCATTTGTGTGTTCACTGGAGTAGCACTTTAATTTCCTTCAAGAACTTTTCCTTTGCCTTCACAACTTGGCTAGCTGTTTGGCACAAGAGGCCCACCTTTTGGCCTGTCTTGGCTTCTGACACGCCTTCCTCACTAAGCTTAATCATTTCCAGCTTTTGATTAAAGTGAGAGATGTGAAACTCTTCCTACCACTTGAACACTTAGAGGCCATTGTTGGGTTGTTGGTTGGACTAATTTCAATATTGTGTCTCAGGGAATATGGAGGCCCAGGAGAGGGAGAGAGAGGGGGTGGGGGGCAGTGGTCAGTGGAGCAGTTAAAACATACACACCATTTATGCATTAAGTTCACCGTCTTTATGGGCGCAGTTCATGACACCCCAAAATAATTACAGTAGTGACATCAGAGATCACTGACCACAGATCACCATAACAAATATAATAATAATGAAAAAGTTTGAAATATTACGAAAATTACCAAAATGTGCCATAGAGACACAAAGTGAGACACAGAGAGACACAAAGCATTTGCTGATGGAAAAATGGTGCAGATAGACCCTGCTTGACACAGGGTTGCCACAAACCTTCAATTTGTAAAAAATGCAACATCTGTGAAGCGCCATAGAGTGAAGCACGATGAAGCGAGGTGTGCCTGTACTCACGTAGCACCCCAACCCTGTTCATGTGGAGGAAATAAACCTCCATCCAGCGGTAAAATTAGTTATGTATCATTTTATTTGCAACCAGTGCTATTTATTTGATACAATGCCCTAATATATGCCACTCTTGCAAAAAGTGCTGTCAATTCTATAATCCTGTAATGACTATGGAGCAGTTAAGATTGGCAGAATGGTTGCATTTCCACATGGTAAATAAAACCATGTAATTGCATACGGAGCAATGTGTTCACTTTGGACGGGCCAGTGTTCTTGGTTGGGAAGGGGCCTTGGAGAGCTGTGCCTCCCGCAGCAGGTAACGTAGGACCACCTGCCCAGTCTTGTAAAGCATAAGCAGGAGCTAATGGCATGAAATATGCATTTCGGGGACAGTGACTGTGTGTGAAACTCAGGGACAGAACCATCGTGGGAGCCTCTGACCTCATCGCCCCGACACCTAGATCTTCTGCTTGAAGGGGAGAATGAGTGATTTTAACCCGAAACATGTTGTCACTTTGTGTTGGAAAAAGGTGAGATGGAATTATGGTTGACAGGTGAGGCCAAGATGAAAGGTACAGTTTCATGTTCTTCCTTGAAACCAGCCTTGCCTGGCTGATACAGCAACAATGAGAAAATTTTGCCAAAGGAAATACTCAGGGCTGGAGTTGCTGGAAAATATCTGCCCACAATGGCAGGAAACCTAGCGAGGAAGCATTCCCGCAGACCCCGGACAGGCTGCCTGATAGCCTGCCCCTCTCGTCTGCTGGCCCGCGTGTGACACCGGAATCTCACAGAGCCCTGCAAGCTGCACGGGTCCATAACCCTTTGCTGAGCTGAGTGAAGCTGGAGGTGGGCCAGACTGGGAGGCACAGACGAGGGCTAGGATCCTGAGGTCCAGATGGCAAGGGTGCTGCTTCCAGACAAGCCAGCAGATCCACACAGACCAGGTCAGAGGGATGGTTCTAGAAAAACACAGATGTTTGGTCTGAGGGAATCAACTAGGGCAGAGATCTGGTCATCCAGGCCCAGGTCTCAGGAGGTCAGAGGCCTGAGAGACCCATTCTAACTCGGAGTGGACGCAGGTGTGCCTTGCTGCTCCTTATATCCATTCTGGGGTCATAGGGGTCCAGGAGCCTCGGGGAGCTTGGCAGCTGGAGGCAGCTGCAGGGCCTTGAAATTAAAGGATTAAAGCTGGCTCCACATGGAGTGGATGCAGAGGCCAGGCCTTCCGAGGGAGCAGGTGTCTGAGGGGGTGTCGCTCTCAGGGCCAATTCCTGGGTCATGATCCGAGGAAGACATAATTCTCACCAGGCGATGGGTGGTGAGAACTACACAGTGTCTACTGTGGACAAGATCCCGAGGGAGAAGGGCTTCCAGCCAAGAGGCTGCTCCCTGAGCAGATGCTGAGCAGACGATGGGGTCCTCAAGGATGGGGGCATCAGGGAAGGGAGAGGAGCAGCCTGGGGCTCTGGTCAGAGTGGCAAAGTTCATCTTTGTGCTGAGCAACCCGGAGCCAGTCCCATACATCATGAACTAGCTTCTCTCTCTCTTAATTGCAGGTTTACGTGGAAAAAAATGTATTCGTGAAAGACGCACTTTGTAAAATACAAAGTAGTAAGGTGGGTTCTCAGGCCCTTTGCCCGGGGCCCTCCTGCCAAGACCCGGCTCAGCTTGCTGCCCTCACAGAACATTCTGAATCCCGTCAGCTCTGCCGGAGCTGGATGAGCCTGAGCTGCGCGACCTTGAGAAGCCATCAGCCTCGGGCAAGGCTACACCTGAATCATCCAGGGAGCACGCTCTGTGCTCCTGCACTTTCAAGTCTTCAGGCAACGCACAGCGGGCTCAGCGCCCCTGCCAGGCCCGGCCGCTTTAACTCTTGTGGTGGGAAGCACTCCTCGCTGTCTCTGGGGCTCAGGCCCAGTGCAGCCCCTGGGTTGGGGCGCACTGGCGCTGCTCCCCGGAGACCTCTTTTACACCAGGATTTCTACCAGCTTGGGGTTGGCGCCCGCTCTGCTTGTTTTAACTTATCTCGACACCCTCATATCTCCACAAAGGCACAGATTTATTTTGTACACTGAGGGCTGATCACATTAATTCGGTTAGGGGACTCTGGCTGATTTCCTGACGCTTGGACTGCCCGGCGCCCAGGCTTGGTGTCTCCCAGGGGTGCCCCGTGACCTGCTTGAGGTCGTAGGCACCCTGCCCAGCTTCAGGCAAACTGTTGACATGCCCCCCAGTCCC
Source organism: Ceratotherium simum simum (assembly GCF_057802395.1). NCBI lineage: Eukaryota > Metazoa > Chordata > Mammalia > Perissodactyla > Rhinocerotidae > Ceratotherium > Ceratotherium simum. The sequence goes on from NC_141910.1 coordinate 73,945,454, forward strand.
CATAGGTGGCCAAATTGTTTCATTAATTCTGAAAACCTGGGTAAGGGCCATTTTAATGTGCCGCCTGTGAAAATATATTCAAACGATCATTCAAATGATTTAGCACGGAAAGGGTCAGACTTCCTGGAGTAAATGGTGTTTTTAATGTGCTGTCTGAGTGATTTCATTGGGCTGCGATGTTAAAGAGAAGTGTATATGTAGCATTAACTTACACAGGCGTATGCAGATAATGCGCCTGCTGTGTCTGGAAAGGCCCAGAGTGAAATTCCTCGGAGATCCTGTGAACTCCGCCACTATGTGGACGGGCTGTGATTATCACAAAGGGGAGCCACGTGCGGGAGGGACATGATGATGACAAAGGCGGGGAGAGGAGAGGATGGCAACCGGAAAGCTCTACCAGTTCCGGAGCGGGTCCCCAGCGGGGCTGGGGCGCAAGGCTTCAGTTGCCAGCCCCGAGCTGGTTTGTAGCAGTCCTGGTGCCTTGAATACTAATCAGCTCTCAACTTTTGAACTCCTTCTGGAAGGAAAAGAAAAAAATAACGAGAGGAGAAGCCAATTCCATACCCAGTGGAGGGATGCTTTTCCTTTCTTCCCAGAATGGAGGGAGGCGGGGAGGGAGAGGGCAGCAGAGATACCAGGGCTCCTGTTTGCCTGGGGGACTGTGCACCCACAGGCTGCCAGCACGTGCCCTCTCCGAGGAAAGCCACAAATTTTAACTTAATTCGCAAGATCTTTAATAACCGTATTGCAAAGGGCTCAGGCCAGTGTATTTATTCAGGACTCGAGTTTTGGGGAAAGCCCCCCTTCTAGGACATGAAGACCCTTTTCTGCTCCTCCACCTCCCCCAGGGCCCGGTGGTGAAAGGGGAGGTGAAGGGGACATGGGGTGTGAGAGTCAGAAGCATCTTAGAAGAGGCCTCCACGCGGACAAGAGCCGGAACCCAGGGTCCCTCAGGGTCTCTGAGCCCTGCGTTGCTCACCCACAGAGCAGGGAGTGGAGACACCCAGCCTATGCCTAGGACACCACAGTTCATGCCCACTGGACCTCTGCTTGGGGTCACCCCCGGTCACCTGCTGAACTCACGGCAGTTGGGGGTAGACTGCGTCTTCACTCACCAGCTGTCAGCTGAGTGCCTGCCCTGTGCTGGGAGCAGCTCTCTTGCCCAGGGCTGCCCCCGCCTGGACCTCTCCCTGCTCCTGGCTTCAGCTCATTTCTCTGAAGCTTACTCAGTGCCTGCCAAGACCCTGTGTAACTGCCAGTTAATGGCAGGGTTCCGAATCCCTGCTTGGTGCCCACATCTGGTGGCGTTCCATACCTTCCTGCCTTCACAGGTCCCGTTGCCTGGAACTCTCTGATCCCTTCCTCACCTGGCCACCACATCTGACTCTGGGACACAGCAAGTTCCTCCAGAAAGCCCTCCGAGTCCCCGGGCTGGGTGAAGTCCCCCTCTTCTGTTGAGCTTACCCCCAGGGCCTCTCACCTGCTGTGTCTGTGCCAACCTTCCTGCTGACCATCGGTAGACTCTCTCCCTGGCCAACCTCTAGACAGGCTCCTCTGACCTGATGAGGCCGTCCTTGGGCACGTCTTCAAGAACCCAGTTTTGGCGAGAATCCTGTCAAGTCAGTTTAGCCAGAATCCCCACCTCCATATCCCCTGGATATCTCACCCAATTCCCCATCCTGCCATCCCCTGTGAGGTCTGACACCCTGGACTGCCTTCAGCAGGTGTTCCCGACCCTCTGTAACTTTCCATCCACTGAGCCCCCTGCTCCTTGACCATAAACCCCCACTTATCCTTGTTGTCTTCAGGGTTGAGCCCCATCTCTCCCCCAGTGCAGAACCCCACTTCGCGGTCCCCACACCCGTCACAGCAGTCACTTAAACATCAATCGCTTAAGGACCTAGAGCAGCGGTGGAACAAATCCACTTTGAAGGCTTAAACATCACTGAGTACTGTTCCACCAAGTCGCATTGCTGAGCAGGGGGAGGGGTCAGGCGTGGCCTGGACCTCCAGGAGCGGGAAGGAGAAAGCACGAGGACGGGAGAAGAATGACCACCAGGGGTTGGACAAGGGTCCTCTCCTCCCCCAAATGCCCACGTCCTGCCTTCTGGCTCGGGACCCCATGGCCCAGCAGAGGAGTGTGCCAGGTGACCTGGAGCTCACACGGCTCTGACCACCCGGCCTGGGCCCCTGGACGCCCCCACTGCTGTACAGATGCTGTGACCACGGGTCACGCAGGAGGAGGCAGAGATCGAGGCCAGAGATGTGGCGTCAGCCGCCTGCGGGAGGTGCCCTGAGGACGCCGCCTCGGAAGGAAGGCTGAGGCCCCAAAGAGGGACTGATGATGAAAAACGACTCAGCTGGGGATTACGTCAGAGGATCCAGGCCGACCGTAAATTCGCCATTCCAGGAAGCGGGGCAGGCGTCGCAGGAGCTGGTGTGTGGAGCCTGCCCTGAAGGGGAGGCGTCTGACGGCCAAGCTCGCTGAGCCCACACGCTGCGGGGAGGGACCCAGGGCCACTGGAGATGGAGGGACAGGACAGGCGCATGCCAGGCCCCTGCTCCTGCAGCTGGGGCTTCGAGAGGGGCTTGTCTGGCCTCGGAGGGCGGCTCTTTTTAAGTGGAATGGGGGAAAATCCCTGGGCATGCGCTCTCTAACCATTAAAATGTTTGTGTATATAAGTTCCCAGCATGAGAGGGGAAAGCAGCGGGGAGGGAAGGGCGGCGGGCTGTCTGCTGGGAGGTCACCCTGCACCCACCTGGGGGCGCTGGGACTTGAGTATGCCCCTCATGGACCAGGGCTGTGGGGAGGGAAGTGGAGAACGTTCCCCTGCCAGACAGGGTTGGGTGGACATGGGGCTGAGGGGGCAGCACTCGTGAAGGCTCGGCCGGGTGAGCAGAGGGGCGTGCACAGCCTTCCTTCTGGGATGGCATGGGCAGTGGGGAGACTGTGCAGGAGGAGGAGCTGCAGGGTGGGCCGGGAGTCATCCTGAAGGTGCAGCCCGGAGGCCAGCGGGACTGCAGGCAGAGCAGGAAGGTCTCGCGTGGGCTGGCGTCTGAGGGGACACTAGGCAGAGGGGCTTTGGGTGGTACTGATGGCTCTGAGCCCCTCACCTGCTGTCCAGCTCCCTGTAGGCCCTTGAAGTGGGTGGAGTGGGGACTATGACGGGCTGGTTGGATGAGCTGGAGGCCGGGGCCGCCCTGTCCGGTTCCCCACCGCTCGGGCGGGGTGGATCGGCGCTGGAACCACGCCTTTCCAGGTGTTTGGTTAAGCTTCCTGTTGTCCATTGACTCCTTCAGCGTCATTCCCCAGAGGTTGAGGGTCTCATCTGTGAACCAACAGTCAGTAACGAAAGGCCACTGTGTTTGGGGATGCTCGTGACATTTAAAATCTCTCTGTGGAGGGTTTGGGGTTGCGCAGTGAGGGCTGGTAGGAGAGATTCTGCCGCAGGAGATGAGAGGCCAAGAGCCAGGCCGACCCTCTCCCCCACTGCGGGCCTGGCGCTGCCCGGCGCGTTTCTGAGCTGAGGCACCTGCACCTCCCACCCCGGACCCCGTGCCTCGGGAGGCCGGCGTGGCCAGGAGCAGGCCCAGGAGTGCGTGGGGGGCTCCGGCAGCCCCAAGGCCCGGGAAGGGACACTTCGGGGCCTGGACTCTCGTGGCTCGGAGGGTAAGGGCTGAACCCGGGAAGTAACGTTGTTACCAATTTCGCGGCTCCGTCTCCCCCTTCCAGTTGGTTGGGTTTTCTTTTCTATAAGTTCAAAAGTCGGTTTTGCTTAAAACAAAAGACGGCTCCAGTGCTCGCGGTGAGGGAAAGGAAGCTGATCGGAGGCCAGGTTCAGAGACACAGCACTGCACTGCACGGGACAGGTTAACTCAACCCGATCTGACTCGGACGATGCCCCACAGGATGCTGAGCGTGGAGGTGAGGTTCCCTCTGATTGTTAACGACCTAGTTGGTGCTTAGCCTGGTGATTCTCAGAGATGAGGCTGCAGGCTAAATGGGACCAGGGTTGGGTGACGTGGAGGATCCGTCCTGAGACCCTACGGCTCAGGGTCCCTCGCCCGGCTGCCGAGCAAGACCAGCTCGTCTGAGCCCAGCCTGGCCCACACCAGCTGGGAAACACTCACGAGGTTTCGCTCTGCACAGGGGGGCTGTGAGCGTGTGTGGCTGCCGTAGGCTAAATAATGTCACACAGGTTAGGGGCAGAGCACAGGGACCCTAGAAAGGCTGCCGATGTTTGGTGCCGCTCCGACTTGACCATCACCGTCCTCCTCCCGAGATTCCTTACTGACTGTGGTGGAAACCCCACTTTCCTCGTCAGCTTGCTCTCTCTCTCTGGAACGTTCCCGCCTGGCGTCTGGCACAGACCCCGTCTTCTCCTGGGGGGGTAACCTGGTTGCCTGTTCCGCAAACAGTGCCAGGCGTCCGCCTGCCCCGAGGGGCCTTTGCTGCAAACTCGTTTTTCAAGTTTAGCTCCAGCACTAGCTCTTTTGTAAGAATTTCCTGATTTTTTCCATTTCCTGTCTCCTCTGTAATGTTCATTCACATGTCCTAGTTCATTTACTCAGCAGACATTTATTGATGGTCTTTTACGTCCCAGAGACTGTTCTAGGCACTAAGAAGATGGCAGTGAACAAAACATGTACTCTCACACACTCATATGTACACTGACACACACTCACATATACACTCACGTGTATACTCACACACACTCATATATATACTCACACATGTACACTGACACACTCACATATATGCTCACAGCTACACGGACACCCACGCTCATGCTCACACACAAGTCACTGCCTTCATGGAGCCAACATTCTGCTGGAGGAAGACATAGATAAAATAAGTGAACTACACATCCTGTTACATAGCGATACGTGTTAAGGGGAACATTGTCAGCGAGGACAGGCGATGGGGCATACGTTTGTAGTCACTGCCTTGGGAGGAACAAGTTCTCCATGTGAAGTCTGTCTGTGTGCCTCCCATGGTCTCGGCACTTGGAGTCAGAGTAGCCTCCACGTCTCCTAAGATTTCTCTGGAGCCAAGCACAATGCAGGGCCAAGTCCCTTTGTCCAGTCTCCACTGGGACCAGTTTCCAGCAACTGTGAAAGAGGTGGGTCTCACAGAGGATCTTGTTTACAAATGAAGAAGTTGGAGCTCGAAGAGTGTAACTCACTTGCCAAAAGACACAAAGCCAAGAAAGCCAAACCGAGACCCAATTCCACATGCGTGTGGGCCAATGCATTCCTGCAGAGTTCGCCAAACACAGTCACGGGCCAGGGCAGCCCTGCTCGCTCGTCCCAATGTGGGCAAGTCAGAAAATACGGACAGGTAGTGTGTTTTCCACAATGGCAAAAGTGTGCACTCAAAGGGGTTTCGAGATTATATTTTTATTTCTTTTGGGTGTAAAATGTTCTTTTTAATAAAATGATTATGATGGTGGCGACAATTTTTTAATGCCCTTATTTACTAATGTAAATCATTGGCAACACCAGGTTGATTCTCATTAAAAAGAAACTCTTTCATTCAGCAAAGAATTACTCAGAGCCTGTTTTGTGGCAGGCATAGCTGTAGATGGTTCCGGTTGCAACATCTAAAGTCTGGATACCCCACACTACCTCCTGTGGGCTGGATCCTCCTCATCATCTGAGTTTTCTGGTTAATAAAGCATCTGGGGAAAGCACTGGTTTAACTTTCTGGGTACAAGAGTCTGTGATCAGATAGAAATATGTGACTACTGTTTTGAATGATAAAGTGAGTCTTTCTACGAATGGGGAAGGGTCTAGCTCTCTGACTGACTTTAGAATTAGAGAAACGTGGGGGACTCTTGGGCCACCTCATTCTCTTCCTGCACCACTCGTCTTTGGTGGCTGTAGGGCTGAGGAAATCCCTTCCCTCCACCCAGGGGCCCATTACCCTTCCATTCATTCCATCACCAAAATTATATTTGGCCTCTGAGGTCCAGTCAGCCACTGCTGAGGGAGGGCTGGTTACACTAAGAAAGAAGTTGTAACTGCTTCTGGGTGTGCAAGTCCCTGGCTGTGGAGGTTAATTTTACTTGTCACCGTGGCTGGGGACTGGGTCACGGGGTGCTCAAGTATCTGGTCGCACATTATTCTGGGTGTGTCTGTGAGGGTGTTTCTGGGTGAGATTAACATCTGCATCAGTGGACTGAGTAAAGCAGGCGGCCGCCCTGAGGTGGGCCCCGTCCAGTGTGCTGAGGGCCTGACCAGAGCACAAAGGAGGGCAAGGCAGAATCTGCTCTCTCTGGCTGGCTGTGCTTGGGCTGGAACGTCGGTCTTCTCCTGCGTTTGGACTCGGACTGAATTTACACGGTCTGCTCTCCTGGGTCTCCAGGTGGCCGACTGCAGATCTGGGACTTCTCAGCCTCCATAGTCACGTGAGCCAATTCCTCATAGTAAATCTTTATACACACACACACACACACACACACACACACACACATCTCCTGTTGGTTCTGTTTCTCTGGGACCCCTGATCACTATGCTCTCCTTACTCCAGGTTTAGGAAAAGGGGAGAAGAGGGAGTGCCTGCCCCTCCTCCAGGAAGCAGGCTGCAGGGTGAGGGGCCTGGTCGTGGAGGAGGGTGGACCTCAGTTGACCCATGGGTGCCCTGCACTGCTGTGGGACCCTGGCTAGTTACTCACCCTCTTCCAGCTTCAGTTTTGTCATGTGTTCAACGGGAACAATAATATTGGATTAATTAGGCAAAACAGCTGCTGTAGAAGCCTGTGAATTTCATAACTTTATTTTTGGCTTACCAGGAGTCCACTGTGAGCGTCCCTGGCGGGAGAATGGTCTCCTCTGGTACAGTGATTGGAGGACAACGGCCTCTGTCCACTGGCTCTGCTGCCCCAGGGCCTCCAAGGCCTCTGCTTGTGGACGTGGAAAGAGAAAGAGGGCTCGGAGAAGGGCCACCCCTTCTGAAGCCCCTGCCTGGGGTTTGCACCCGGCACCTCGGTTCACTTTCCATCAGCGAGAATTAGTGAGGCGGCCCTCCTGGGGGCAGGAGGACCGGGCAGTGTGGTCCCTGATGGGCAGCATCTCCAGGGCCGACTCCATTTCGTGGGGAGAGAGCGCACGTTTGTGGTGGACAGGCCACCAACTCTCCGCAGGTCGTAGCTGACCGGGCTGTCGCGAAGCTCACAACCGTAACGCATTCACAGTGGGGACGCCGCAGTCTGCTCAGGGACAATGCAACCACTGTCGTTTTTAACTCCAGTCCCACCTCCGTCGTTTATTAATGCATATTTTTAAGTCCCATAATCTCCTGCAACCTCAGTTTCCTCACGTGTAAAACAGAGAGGGTAACATCAATTTTAAAGGATCACTTTAAGGATTAAATGCCGTAATAGAGGTGCTCACTCGATGGTCCTGCTCTTATGTTAGAGGGGCAGTAGTGGGGTCGCAGTGCCTGAGTGTCCCTCTGTCCTTCTGGTTGTTCGGGGGCTGGGGAGAGGGTCCCTATTAAAACCTCTAACCTGAGAGCAGCAAGTCTGAAATCTCTTCTTACCTCTGCGTACAGCCACGCACTCTAACTGGCTCTGCTCGTCGTTCACTCGTGTCTGCCTCAGTTTCCAAATCTCTGCCGTGCGGAAGTTAACAGAGCCTTGTGTTAGGAGGGCGAGGTGTGTTGTCTGTGTCCTAGCGTGGCAGAGCACCTAGAGGTACGATGCTTTAATCACCACGCGTCCTTTGGCTTGGAGGCTCTAGCTAGAATCTGGGTGGGAAGACAGAATATAAATGGTTGGTGCTATTGGAACACACGATTTGCACATGGAGTTAATTCTGAATGCACAGAGCAGAGCACAACTTAAAACAGACAGACTTTCCTCCTTAAATATGAGCTGGTCCCTGGTGGGGTTGCATTTCTCTTTCTACCATTTTCTCCTGCCGTTGAATCCCTGCTAATCCATACGGAGGAGTCGGCGAGAATGCTAATAGGGGTTGATGTGGGAAATGTGCACACCCCATCCATCTCTGTCCTCTTCAGGAAGGCCGGCTGATGTGCGTACGTATCTGTTATTGACCGATAGGCGTGCTGTGCTCCGTCAGCACTTGAGTTTGTGAGCTGGAAAAGGTCTCACCGTGTGCAGTTGTGCAACCAGGAGACTGTAGAGTGTGTTAACAGAGGAACAGGTACGAGAGCACTGGGAGGCCCAGGAGGGGGTGAGGAGGCTGAAACCGAGGCGAGGGCCAGGTTCTGGGCCGCCTGTGCCACTCACAGCCCAGTGGCTGTGCATACAAGTCTCCGCCTGGGAGAGAGCCGCTCCCTAGGGCTTCTCCCGTGACGCCGTGTCCTGGGCCCTGGACCCAAACCTGTGGACTCACAGATTCCAGGGCTGGAGGGGGTCTTTTTAAAGCCAGGTTTATTGAGGTATGAGTTACAGACAGTACTGTTCACTCTGGAAAGTGTCAACTGTGTGAGTTTTGAGAAACACACACACTGTTGTGTGAGCGCCACCAGAATCAACATATAGAACAGTTCCATCACCAAATTTCACCTGAGCCCCTTCCTAGTCAGGCCCTCCCTGCACCCCCAGCCCTTGGCAGCCATGGATCCATTTTCTCTCCCTGTGGTTGTGACTTTTCCAGAAGGTTCTATCAGGGGGTCACACAGTATGTGTTCTTTGTGTCTGACCTTGTGCGTAGTGCTCACCTCTTTTTTCGGGTGCACCAGTGGCGTGTTCCTTTGCATGAATGCCCAGTGTGGGCTCCATTCCTTGGTTCGTGGACTCGGGGGTCGTGTCTAGGTTTTGCCTAGACAGGAGCATCTAAACCGGACACTATTTGATGCTCAAATCTCTTCTTTCACCTCCTGGCCAGCTGGTACCAAACTCATGGGGCTATTGTGACGATTATAGGAGGCGATGTCTGTAAAGCACGTGGAGGAATAGGAGCCGGCACGTGGGACGAGCACTGCACGTGTTAGCTAGTGTCAGCGAGGCAACGTGGCAAAATGGAGGAGGACACAGATGGAGCTGCCAGCCTGGCCCACACTGCCACTTCCTGGGTGAGCTTGGGCAGGTTACTTAACCTCTCTGTGCCCAGCTTGCTCATTAGCAATTTGCTGATAGTAACCGTGCCTCCCTTACAGGCTTAATGCCAGGACTAACGGGCTGGTGGGTGGGATGTATGTGGGCACCATCTAGTCCTCTGGTTAGAGGTTTTGTTATTATCTGAACTTGAGAGGCCTTAATTGACTGCTCTGTAGAGTGGGATTATCGGCCCAGATTGACAAGGACGATGCTTGCACCGAACTTTGAAGCACACCTGAGTGTGACACGCAAGCCCCACGTTGTCCCTCTTGCCACTCTTATGTTTTCTCAGAGGAACCCTGCTGGAGCCCTGTGTGTCGGCCGGGCATCAGGGTGATGATGTGACATCCTTTGAGGCCTGGATTGGTCGGAAGCTGTAGGTCAGGGGTGGAGGCAGGAGCCCCACAGCGTGGAGCTGGGGCTGCTAGGAAGGGGTGGGAGGGCCGACTCCTGGAAGTGAGGGGCTGGCGACTGCTGTCCCCCCGATGGCCTCCCACGTGGGAGCTGCAGAGGTCCCCAGGACACCTGTGATGAGGGTGTCCCACAGCCTCTTTCCCCATTGATAAGGTGCAGCCTCAGCGCCCCTGCCCCAGGGCGAGGACAGCTCAGCACTGGGGGCCCAGGAGGCACAGGGCAGCTGGGGGACACCTGCACCAGCAGAGTTGCTTCATCTTCTGGGCAAAGCACTTTTATACTGGGTAGTTCAGAACAAATGCTGACTCCCCGCAGACAATCTGAGCTCCAAACCAACCAACCCACCCACAAACAACACAACCCTGACATGCGGGACGGAGGCCCAGGAACTCACTCCTCTGTTTCCTGCAGTGAACGATGGTGGATTCCATCCCCCTACTTGCGCCCCAGCACGAAACTCCCCTCACCCTGACCCTGGTGGATTGGAACCAGGCAGGCCTTCCCTTCTGTAGGTTCCATGATGCTCATGTCCATTTGCAGGGTCTTTATAAACATTTGACGATTCCAGGGGTACAATTAAAAGTGATTTGTCCTCTCAGAGAGTGGTGGCCACTTAGGTGTTGAGAGTGGCTTCCTGGTGATTGGATGCTGACCCTCACGGATTGGGGGCACGTGGGCAGGGGGTCACCATCTCGGCCCCCAAAACAGCAACAGGGTTGACTGAGGCCCTCACTTGGGGTGTCATTCCGTAGGGTCCCGGAGGCTTTCCTGGCACTCAGGAGTGCTGTATTCTTGTTCACAACATACGGCCTCCCAGGTTTGAGACTACAGCCAAAACCGTGTCGGTGCCGTGATGCCGAGGGATCAGCCCTCTTACTTCCAGGGTGGGGGTGGGGGCAAAAGCCCTGAGGGGCTGCAGCTGAAGAGGGCAGGGGGCAGTGGGGCATCCCTGCCGGCTGTAACCTCCCCTCTGCGTCCCCGCCGTGGCTCATCTAGAGAGCAGAGGGCCAGGCGCCTGAGGACAGAGGCCAGGCCTGTGGCTGGTTTCTCAAGAAGCTCTGAAGGTCACACCTGGTGTGAGGCCCACCATGTTTCCTGTGAGGCATCCATGAGAGTTTGATCAGATCACTCCAATCACCAGTTCCTTAAAAGAATTATGCTCTCCTCTTTCCCTTCCCCTCCTCCCCTGCAGAGTGCTGGGGGAAGCCTCTTGCTTTGACCTTGCCGAAGCCACCACATTCCACTGTGCTCAGCTGTCACTCCTGGGCAGCTGATGCCAAGAGCCTTGTGTGCAGGCCGAGCCACCGGTCATTCCCACGGCCATCGGCGGACCACTCTCCCTGCGTCTCCACGTTCTTATCCAGAAAACGAGGGGCTTGCCCGAGAGTGATGTCTGGGTCCTTATCAGCTGGAAGGCTCTGTGGTTTTTCATTCCCTGCACATAGCTCCGTTAGAGGGGGATCGGTGGTGAGGAGGAAATGCCCCCTTGCTACCTGCAGATAAGGCACTGTGTCTACCTAGCTTCTTTTATTAGGTTTGGTTTCCCTTGGGTTTTCCCTGGGGGAGGGAAAGAGTCCAGATTTGCATTGATTTTGTCTAAAGAATACCTCCACTGGCCCCATTTGAGGATATCTTCACATGAGCGGGGTCTGAGGTTTCTCCCCACTGGCCCAGGAGGACGTGGTCATGGCGCATGAGTTGACTCTCATCCGGGATAATGGCTTCCCAGTCTTGGGAGGAGGGCCCGTCACCCTTCACTGTCTCCTGGGCTGTTGACTCGTTGATTGCATTTTGCCGTCTGACTTTCCGAATGGCAGAATGATTTTTCAACAGCTGTGGATCGAACCACCATCCCAAGGGCTTCAGCACATGAGCATTTTCCAAGACATATGATATTGGCTAAAGGCGACTGTTCCCTTTGCCTCTCCCACCGCCGAGAGTGGCCGCCCCTTTGGCTGACTGGGGGTGACTGGCACCACTGGCCTCACTCCCTCAGACTCAGTGATCCCTGACCTTCTTTGGCTGGGACGCGCTCGTCCTATCATTAAATTCCTTCTAAGCTGGACAGTACAGGCAGAGTCTGGGCAGACACAGGCCCCCAGGGCACGTCCACTGTGTGTGTGGGGGTCTCTGATGGCTCAGACCCCGGGTCTCAGCTCCATCATTCTCTCAAGGGACTAGAGCGTTGCTTCTACACGAGTCCCTTGTGGGGCTATGGGAAGTGTGTGTGGCCCCCAATATTCTGTGAAAAACTGTGTTTGTACAAACGTGGATTTCGAGGGGACCCAGGGTGGTAAGTTCATGGATTGTCTGAGTAGTCTGTGGCCCTCCCCTCCTGTGAAGAGCTGTTGGAGCACGTTCCCCAGATCTCGCCCCACGCTGCGATCTGTGCTCTCCCAGGATGTGGCAGGCGCCCTTGTCCTATGGGGGGACATCCAGGGCACAGCACTCAGGAGGTGGAGTTGAGCTGACAATCTTGTCCTGGGCCGTACCCGCCCCGCTGCCGTGCTTGGTGACAGGACACCTGTATTTCTTTCTATTTCAGAGAGCGCAGAGCAGCTTAAATACAGGTGGGTAGGTCTGGGAAGGGTTATTTATTCATATTTAACTGGGGTTTGACTGCAAGGGGAAGGACATGTCGCTATAGCGAAAAGCAGGCTGGGGCTTTCTTTCCCCTCATGTAAGTGTCCAGAGGTGGGTGTCGCCTCAGGTCAGCGGTCTGCTCTTGGGAACGCAGCCCTGACCTGTCGGTGTGCTCTGCCGTCTTTCGCGGTCCTTGCTCTCTCCCTCCTCATGTCATGTCACTTATGGCTCATGTTCGTTTGGGAAATGTGGTCCCTTGACAACCCAACGCCCGGCATGGCTCTCCTGCAGTGGTGGCCCCTGTGCCATCTCTGGGTCGCTGTCCACACCCCCTGTGACAGCCCTGCCCCTGTGGAGCCCAGACGTCGGTGGCCTCAGCCACATGCTCTCCCCACCCAGGTCACCCTGCGGTTTGGGCCTGCTGGGGACAGCTCTTCCGGATGAGGACATCTATTCCCAACTGACCTCCAACCTGCCTGTGGGTTGTTCTGGTGACTTCTGCGTCCACATGAGGACTCTCAGCCTCCAGGACCCGCGGTCCCTGGTGCTCTCCACCCTGGCCGTGACGTTTGTCCAGTGCTTGCAGCTGATGTGGACTCACCCAGCCTCAAGGAAATGTCTCCAGACAGCTGGGACCACTCCCTTCTGCTCTCCTCTCCCACTCCTGGCTGTTTCCCATCCCGCTGAATCCGCTCTTCCCTCCATCTGCTGCCCCGTGGCTCTACCTCCCTCTTACCCAGCTTTCTTCCTGCACCTTACTAGTTGACGATTACTCGTTCTACCACAGACGATGGGCCTGACCCGAACCAACCAAGTCGTGTTCACAGTATCACTCGCTCTCGGCTGCTGCTCACGTGTTCTGTTATTCAGCCCTCAGTCATTCCCATGGTGGCCGATTGGAATCTCTCCCAATCTTCTTGAAAAAATGACACCCACCCTCTACTCTCAGACGGTGACTTGCCTGTCCCTCGCGGGGCAGCACCATCTCTCCCCGAACCTTCACAGAGATGCCCGTCGCTGCCGCCCACCCACTGCTCCACCTCCCGCTGTGCTGACCGTGGGTGGCTGGGGTGGCACGGATGCAGCGGGGCCTGGAGCCAGCAGGTGTGCCAGCGCATGAAAGGACCAGGGCAGCATCTTCAGGATTCGAAGCATCAGTTACCAGTTACCCGTCCACAGCGAAGAACTGAGCTGCCGGGCCTGATAACTCTGGACTGAGCAGAGCCGTGAACTGAGGGAAGGGGGAGGAGCAGCACGGATGAGACAGAGGCATTGCGAGGAGACGGAGGAAGCTGCCCGAGGCTTCTCCAAGCTGGCACTGTCCGTTTGAAGGCGCAAACGCTTTCAGATGTGTCCTTGCCAGTGTTTTGTGTTCAGACTCGGCCCCTAGCATTCCTTCCAGAGGTGAAGTGGGTCTGTTTGCATAATCACAATGATGTCCTGTTTCTCCTTTCATCCCAAGCGTCCTCGCACACTTGGGTCAGTTACAACTCACCATGAGGAAAGGCTTAGATGTGCAATGATAAAACACAACGTGTTTACCTCTTCTGAGGCTTCTGATCTATTGATGCCAAATGTCTCTAAATGACCTAAGAGTGAAAAGTTGAAGAGAAAACACAGGGGACCCAATCACCTCCTGGGGAAATGAGTCTGAGTTGGGACCAGGTCAAGAAGTAAAGATGGGGGAAGGGCCTGTGCTGTTCCTCCTCCTCTGTCTGAGCCTTATTCGATGCCCACCTGGAGTAAGGTGAACGTGACTCTTCTCCTCCAGCTCAGGCCATCAATACGGGGTCCTGAGAGTCTGCAGCCGGACTGCACTTTTCTCTTTAATTTACTCCAGAATCTCAACGGCCCCATCCCTGAAGAGGAGGACAGATCCCTGAGGCCTCGTCCACAACTCCCCTGCCCAAGACCTGCCCCTCAGGCTGCCCCTTCTCCTAAGGACCTGGGTGAGGCTGTCTGTGCGTGTGGGATCCTGATTAAAGACCTTCAGGTTTCTGGTTCTCTCTCAACCGACTAACTTTCCCCTCCTCCCTGCAGGGCCAGACTCCTGGAGTTTCTCTTCTGCAGTGCAGCATGAGGCAGAGAACAATAGGCGAGGAAGAGCAGCGAGAATACTGCCGGGTGAGGCCTGGGCCCATCCTTCATCCACGCACGGACCTTGCAACTTGTTGTGGGAATGATGAGGTGCGTCCTGCAAAGAGCAGAGGGAATGCATGCTGGTGGAGGGCGGCAAGTACACACACCTGGGTCCCCTCGGGGAAATAGAAGGGAGGCCAGTGTTGCTGGGGTGTCAGGATTTGGGGTGCAGGTCAGAAAGGTAGGCCAAGACCAGGTGACCTCAGCATCTTAAGAATTTTAGATTTCTTTCTAAATTCAATAAAAAAATATTTCAAAGGCTTAAGGAGGGGAATGGTATGATCTGACTTGTGATTTTAAATTTCCTGGCTACTCCGTGGAGAACAGTTCGGGGTGGGGTGGGGAGAAGTGATGATGAGGCTAGAAGGCCGTGTTCCTGGGTGGGGCCTCAGCTCCCTCACTTGGAGTCACCCTGCTGTGACCCGGGGCAGGTGCCTCGATGCCCCATCAAGACCAGCCTTTGTTGCTGAAGTGGGGCAAGAGAGAAGTCCATGGACGTGTTCGGAGGTTGAGTCCACAGGGTTTGCTGGTGGAGAGGACATAGGAAACGAGGGACAGAGGAGGCAAGATTAATTCTTTTGGCCTGGGCAACGGGGTGGATGTTTTACCAATGGGGTACCACCCAGGGAGTGTTCTGAGTGGGGAAGACAGGAAGTGAAATGGATTTGGGAGGAAATAAAGTCTTCTAATTTTTTTTTTTTTAATTTTAATTTTGAGATGCCTGTGCAGTATCCCAGTAGAGAGGGCGGAAGCCACTGGTGTAAGAGTCTGGGGCTCGGGGAGCAGCGATGCCTGGAGGCAGGATGGGGGTGTCAGCAGAGCAATGAGATGGAAATCCATGGGACTGATGATGTCACAGAGGGAGCTGCAGAGGCGAGGAGAGGGCTGGAGAGGTTGCCTAGTTAAAGGAGGAGGCCCACCAAAGATTAAAAGGGGGCATCTGGTGACACAGGAGAGAAGAGTGTCTAAGGGTCCATGTCTCCCTTCAGCAGCTGGGAAGGACGAGTCAGATTGAGGCTGGCTTCAAGCCTCCAGACTTGGGACAGGGATGTCTCAACCCGGGAGAGGAGGACTGGAGGCAGCATGCCCCTTGGCGGGAAGCAGGGGTTCACGCTGTGGCCCCGCTGTGGCCGGAGCCAGTCGGCGATCTCCTGCAAGGGGTTCTGGCTCAGACCTTTGATGGCGGGTTCTCTTCAGACAGGACGGGACTCCCCAAGCTTCCATGAACAACGTTCTCTCTGCAATGAGGAGCACTTGCTCCCCTTTCTCGGCCTGCTCACCATTGCAGGCATCTGGACACTGGCTGCACTTCCTAAGGGTTAAAACCTGGTTCATTTGGAGAGAAAGACTTATCTTATAAACTTATGAACAAATCAGAGTAAGGCAAAGAACAGCCTGCAAGACACTCAGGCCCGGAAAAACAATGCTGGTGGGCTTCTGCTTCAGTTTTTAAATTTAATTCAGTTTTTTGATCACCTAAGTAGTATACCCTCATTGCAACACTTGACTATTACAGAAAAATATAGAAAGGCAGGTAAAAAATGTCATCCTTAACCACCCACACAGAGATAAACACTATTATCATTTCCTGAAGTTTATTTTTCTCTCTGCTATGAAAATTCTCTTTACATCGAATGGTAGAGACAATTTTGTATACTCCTTTTATGCATCACATTTTGTCACAAGCATTTCTCCAAGAACTTAAACACTTTAAATAAAGTAATATTTTTAATGGTGGTATAATATTACATCAAATTATAACCAAACAAAAATTTGCTCAGATAATCCCCTATTGTTGGACATCTGTCTTTATCTGCAGAGAAAGAATCAGCATCTATGATTTGATGGCACAAACAACTAGTTACGACAGAACCTGCCAAATAAGAGCTTCTTCCTCCCTGCCCCATGGCTCCTTTCTCACTGAAGGTCTTCCAACCCAAGGAAATTCATGATCCCAGAGGAGAGAACTTTAAACCGGGAAGAACCTGGATTTTGATATTCCATTTGACTGGATTTTCTATCATCTGTAATTGACTAGAGGGCTTCTTATGACCAGAGAGTCCCAGAGAAGTTATGGGACCTGCACATGAATTTATTGAGGTGGGGGGAATAGTCAAGAGACCAGGTTCCTAAGAAAGTGGTGTAAAAGATGAAGTGGCTTTCTGTTTGCAAATGATAATCCATGTGCTTCAATAAAATAGTTACACCAGACAGCTTTGTGTTGAAATCTCTGTTCGCATTTTATGTTCTTACCTTTTATCAAAGAATATGAATGTTCTAAAACCCTCTTGATAAGTACAAGGGCATTGCTTTCCAGAAGGTTGTATAAAACATAGATCTTCCGCAAGTATCTAAAGAGCATTGGGTAAAATTTGTTGCCATACATATTTACCAACATTGACAACCATCTATTAAAGTAGTTTTTTTGGTTTTAATAATATTTCTTTATCAATGGAGTGACTTTTTTGTGTATGTTTATTAAGCACTTGCATTTCCTCTCTTATGAAGGGCAAATTTCAATAGCTGGTAGCAAGAGGAAATATAAATTATTGGCAGCTTCAGGTTCCTGGGGCAGGTTGCAGGTGAGCAATAATACTGTTAATGACAGCTGACATTACTGAGCACTTACTGAGCAATAATACTGTTAATGACAGCTGACATTACTGAGCACAAGGTGCCAGACCTTGTGATGAGGACGTCTCCAGACCACGCACCTGGACAAGCATCATGAGAGGTCCTCCAAAGCCTTCCTGGGAGACATGGTGGAAACACACGTCTCTTGTGGAGTGTAGGCAATTGATAGGTGCCCCACACAGCTTTCAACAGGTGCTGGTTAAGTACTGATGAGGATCCTAGCACAGCTTGTCCCTGTTTTCACTATGTTCAATTCCATTTCATACTTATGCCTAGAATCATAGAAATAGCCGAGGATGAGGAGGAACTGGCCGCCTACTCATCTTTCTGGGGAGCTCTGAGGAGGTCAACGACTGTGAGCAAATACTCTGAGTGCCGACTCAGGCAGAGGCACTGTGCAACACGAGCATGAGTGGTAGGAAGATGTCTAAGAGTGAGTATCAGGAAAACAGAACCCATTGTAGGGATCTCAAGCAGGAAGGAGTTAACACAGGGAATTAGGAATTTATATGTCTGTAGTGAATTACTGGAGAGTGAAGGCCAGGAGGGCCACTGCTCACTCTCAAGACTCCCAGAAGTGTGTGGGTTAACGGAGGCCTTTTAGGACATCAGGAGGTTACAGGAATTGCAGGGAAGCCACTACCAATATTGGAGATATAGGGCTCTGGGTGGGTGACTTTTAGGAAGGTTCCTGGAAGCCACTAGAAAAATCCTACCTCTGTCAGTTGACTGCTGATGATATATGGCTGCCCACCATTGTTACTAGAGAAAACAGTGTTTTCCTTTTCTGTCTTCCAAATTTTATTCGAATGCCTCTCATTGGACCCCTGCTCATGAGAGAGTCTGAGAAACAATAGAGGGTGGTACTCCCTTCGAGAGACAATAGCACGGTTCTGTGACTGGGAGGTGCTTCCAGTAAAACTTGTGAGCTAAGAGAGATGTGTGCACAAAGGGCACAGAGCATAGAAGACCCTTGTTTAACCTGGGGTTTCCTGAAGTGCGTGGTTTGATCTGAGTTTTTTAGGATGAGTGGGAGTTTGATATGGAGTTGCACTCCCATGCAGAGAAAGACATGTGAAGGCAAGATTTAAGTCTTCCTGAAGAAATCTCTAGTTTCAGTAGGAAAGCTGGCTTTATGTAGGGTAAGACGGGAACCGTGGAAACTAATAGCCTTGAAAAGAGATGATGGAACGCTGTCCTCGGGTGGAGGAACGCAGAGGGGATAAATTTAACAAATATTTTGGGGACGAATTACCAGGACTTAGTGATCAAGTTGGTTGGACTGGTAGGGGTGGTGTGAGAAAGGGAGAACGGTGGACACTTTGGTTTTGCTTGAACGAGTCAACAGTGGTGTCATTAACTTAGAACAGGAATAAAAACAAGATGATGACTTAGGTTTGGGGCTTGTTGGACTTCAGGTGTTTGTGGGACATTCAAGTGACTTGACAGCTGAGTCTGGCAACATATCTCAAGTTCAGGAGGGACAGGACTCCAGTCGCAGGGCTGGTTGTCTTACACATGAACGTGGAGGTGAAAATTTTTACTGCATCAGGTCCCTTTTTGCTCAACACCCAGAAAGCCAAACACCGAGACGACCAGATTGCAGAGAGAGGGTTTATTAATCACAAGGCAGCCAAGTGAGGAAACAGGAGAATGAGTCTCAAATCTGCTTCCCTGAAAATAGGGACCCAGGGATATTTATGGGGTAGGGGCGAGGTGGTCTGAGATGATTGGAGGTGAGGAGAGATGAGGTAGTTGATGATCTGTGCAAGCGTAGTCAGGCTTCATGCCTCTTTGTAGGACTCATGTTCACAGAATGGTGGTGTTAGCATGCCCTGAGGGTGCAGTTTTAACCTCTTGACGCCAAAAGGTCGCTTATCAAACACATGTCTGCATGAGCCCAGTTGATGGGTTGATGGTCTCAACCTATCTGAAGTGGACAACAGGTTCCAATTCCTGAAAAAAATAGCTCAAACACCCATTACCATGGTGACCCAGGCTCCAGAGAGATGTTGTCTATAGGAACTTAGTGGGAATCAGATAGCATATTGCCTAAAGAGCACAGTTAACAATGGGTAAGTTTATCATTCAGATTTAAGTCCTTGTCTTACCTTCTGATAAGTTTCTAGGTTAAGGCCATTCCCTCCTTCTTCCTGGTACAGGAAGAAGATAACTTTACAAATGGAGATTTCCTTTACAAATGTAAATGTCTCTTATAAAGGGTAACCAGATCTAAGAATGGGCTTAGCAAGGACCCTCCCAGATACCCAGAGGTGTCTATGGTGATGGCCTGTTCTGGGGGCAGGCCTCCCATCCCAAACTCTTTTGGTCAGTTAGTGAGGGTGGGGGTCAAAGTGTCTTTCAGGCAGAGACATATTTTGAGGTGGCCAATTCTGATTCCCCATAGTTACTAGCTGCTTAATCATCAATGGCTAACTGTTTGCCAGTTTCAAAATCATCAGAGTGATGAGGTCAGCCAGGGAGAGCAAGTTGAAAGACAAACCTGATTCAGAATTCATAGGGATGGTAAATTATGCTACTCACTGAGTAAATGAGCTTAAAAATGAAGTGATTTTGTATTCACTAGCATTTCAGAGTAATCACCAGGATATCACTAAAGTTGGACAGTTTACAAAGCATGATCACATGCTCTGTCCACCATCAGTCCATGAAGATTTTATCTGTCTTATAGATGAGGAAACTAAAGCCCAGAGGATTTTAGGTCAGACAGCCAGTAAATATGCCCCCTCTTTTTCCTATCCTCTTTCTTCTTAAACCTTGTCATAGACTCCTGTCCACAGTTATGGTTTAAAGTGAGTCAAATGTGTTATATCTTCCAGAAATTTTGTGCAATTGCTTCACAAAATAGTGACAGTGACACAAGAATTGTTTTCCACTTATTAAAGATAAAGGCGTCTAGAGTTTTATTGATGTTCGCATGGCAGAAATTGAATGTGCCAATAGGTAATTACAGCAATATTAGCAATGGCATGAATTATAAGTTTAAAATAATTGGAAATTGACTTTTTCATGTGAAAGTGGAAAATGTTGAGGATTATCACGGCCGGGTTTGCATGCAAAGAGAAGCATATGGATTTCGTTATCTCGTGGTTCTCAAAGTCATCATTGTAGCTGTGGTCCAGAAAACATCGTGGCATGTTAGAAGTAAAGTTGAAAATTAAATAAGAGTCTGAGGGTCTCAGTGTCCATACCTGCCTGGCTCCTTGTCGTTCTTCACCCTTTTAGCCTGTGTTAAGCTGTAGTTGCCACTTAGTTGAAATTCTCATCAACCTCTTTGGAAGTTCTGATGAAACAATATTTTAGAATCTACCCTGTGGCTGGAGTGTTGGCTGGAGTCATAGAAGTATAAACTGGGAAGACCATCCGAAATCAGTCATAAGATTCACCCAATCGAATATTTCATTTCTGTGGCTGTTAACATAAAAGGGAATGGAAGCTATGTTTGTCATTCATTCGTTCAACCAATATGAGGACACAGAAAATGTGCTGCTGAGCCAATCTCCTGCATTATCAGAAAGAAGCTAGAGGGTGGGGGAGGTGGGAAACTAACGTTTATTGAGCATCTACTCTGAGACAGCATGGCATCCATGTTGTTTCATGTAGTTTTATGACAGCTCTAGAAGGGCATTAGCATGCCTGTGCTGTGGGTCAGTAACTAGGACTGGGAGTGGTGAAGAGATTGCCCAGGGCTGCACAAGTGTCCAGCTATGACTCAAGTTGGCTGGCCACCAAGCCTGGGCTCCTTCTGTTTCCTCATTTACCTGGTGGCCTGCCTAGGCTGCATTTATGTCACGTCCATGCCTGATGATCTGCCGATGGAGCACGAGGGCTGCAGGGTCATGTCCCTTCCAATCTTCCTCTGTCCTCACTGGGCTGGATTTTCCTCTTAGGACTCACTTATCTCCTTCTCTTTGTGCCTCTTTCCAAAGGTCTATTCTTAGGTCTATTTTAAATGATCTATTTTTAAAATTCCTTATCTCACAAAGGATTCTTTTACCCTTTGTCTACAATATGGTCTCAATATTTAATCCATTTATTCATCCATTTATTCATTCTATTTCATTTATCCAGTGCTTCGTTGACTAAATATTCTTCAGGTCTTACTATGTGTGAAGTGCTGGGGATACAATGTGAGGAAGCCCAGCCATGGTCATGGGGCCATTTTGTAGCTGGGAAGACCCCTGTTGCAATGGAGATTGCAATGGAGTATGATGAGTGTTGTGGTAACATATAGGAGGCTCTAGGGGGTGGGAGGCATTAGTTCTGCTAGGAATCAAGCGGAGGGTCAAGAATAGAGAGTGGTGAAAGATGTGCAGGCAAAGATTCAGAAGAAGACAGAGGAGATGAGGAGGGCTGCATCGGGCCCCATCTGGGGGCACCAGGGAACATCTTTTACATAGAGGAGGTGGGGAGTCCTGAAAACCTGTGGCACTCATGAAACATTCTCTTTTCTGTGTAACTAGAGCATAAGTGTACGTGTGTGTGTGTGTGTTCAGGGAACTAGGACATACAAACAGCTCTCATGTAAGTCACACTGCAGGCCATGAGGAGCCACCGAGACGTGGTTGATTAAGTGACTGGTCCCACGTTTACCCCGTCTTCATGTACACACTGCTCACTGTGAGCAGAATGTGTTCCCAACCCTCCACTTTGCCCAGTGTCAGGTGGGTGGAAGCAGCAATGTTCTGGTTCCAAGCTTCAAAGTCCTGCGTCTCTGCTTCCTCTCCTGCCGTAAGAACAGGGAGGGCTGCCCAAACCAAGCACCACAAACTGGGTGGGTAGAACAGCAGCGTTGGTCCTCTCACGTTCTGGAGGCGGAAAATCTGAAGTCAAGGTGTTGGCAGAGCCGCGTGTTCTCCCTCTGGGGAAAGTCCTTCTCTGCCTCTCCCAGCTTCTGGCGGCCCCGGCCTTTCCTTGGCTGGTGGCAGCATCGCTCCCGTCTCTGCCTCTGTCTTCCCATGGCGTCTTCTCTCCTTGTCTGTGTCTTCACGTGGCAATCTCTTCCTGTCTCTCTTCTCACAAGTCATAGTAGATCAGGGCCCACTCCAGCGAGCTCATCTTGACTTCATCACACCTGCAGAGACCCTATTTCCCAACAAGGTCACATTTGTAGCGACTAGGGGTTAGGACTTTGACATATCCTTTCAGGGGACACAATTCACCCCATAACAGCTGGTACCCCAGTTCAAGGCGGGTGGCAGACACATTGAGCAGAGCTGCTCAGCTGACCCGCAGACCCGCAGCCTGAAGCTAGGGTCCGGCCAAGCCCGGTGCGAGCAGCAGAACGTGATGGGGTGGGTTATTACGAAGCATCCCTGTGGCCACGAGTAACTGAAATGCATGTCTCCCCAGCAGGAAGGCCACGCTTGGACCAGTGCTGCCCCTTCATCCTTCTTTCTCGTCAAGCCTCGGGTTCTTCCTGCTCCAGCTTCACTGTCTCTTCATCCTCATGCCCTTCCTTCCTTCCACCCCCTGAAAACCCGTCTCATTCCCTCCCTCGCTCCAGCCCACAGTCACGGCCACCGTCCAGGACCTCCAGAGCACTCACCGCCTCTCCACTCCGTGTAGTTCCTGACCGAGTGGTACCTGACCTGTTTGCTGGTTCTTTCTTGTGTTCTTGTCTGGCCTCCTTGGTCTTCAGGCTTGTCAGTGGCCGGCACGGCCAGAGTGGAGGCTCACAGGAAGGAGTAGCTGAGTGGCGGGGAGGAGAGAGGCCTGAAGCAGGACGCGGGGCCTCTGCTGGAAGCCTGGACTGGGGACCCAGGCTTTCAGGACCTAGGTTGAGGGCCACCCATCCTTCCAGCTCCTCCTGTCCCTCGTCCCTCTCCGTCACCCGTCCCTTCTGGACTGCCTGCCGGCATTACCTGTGCCCTCGCCCTCACTCCTTCTCCAGCCATTGCTTCTGCCTACGATGGCGGTCTCCTCGCCTCCACTCCCTGGACTCCTGCTCTGTCCTCCAGGCCGCCTCCCAGCAGTGTCCTTTGTACGCATGGGTATTGGAGAATGGCAGTGTCCGTCAGGGTGGAGGGAGGATCTGAGGGTGAAGAGGCCAGGACCCAGGAGAGAACCCCTCTCTTGCGGCCTCGAATGCCAGATTCAGGAGACGTTTCTGTTTCCTTCTTGGGAGTCACTGAAGGAACGGAGCAGAGGAATGACGTAGTCAGGTCTGCATTTAAAAATAATTTTGCTGGTATGTTGGTGGGTTGGCTACCGGTGAGACCCACCAGTCAGGAGGCTGTCCCCTACTGATATGAGAGATGACCAGGCCCTGAAGTGTCCCCAGAGTGAGATGCGGGCTCTTCAGCCCCTGAGGTCCAGGCACAGACGGGTGTGGGGTCAGGGAAGCCTTTCAGTGGCCTGATGCTCAAGAGTAGTCCCGACACCCTCACATATGGATAGCAGGCCTGTGTAGGGTCGTTATAGGTTTAAAGTGAAAAAATCCTGTTAGGAAAGTGTCCCAAGCCTTCCCAATGGGTTAGTGTCACTCCCTAGTGTAATAAGGGCCTGCCCATGGGGTGTACCTTTAGGGGGGAAGGCTGCCTCCTTTAAAACCTTGCTTCAGCTTAGATAATGATGGCAATTTGCCCTTAAAGAAGTGAAGTCTTATCACCAGTAAAGGCCTGGCTATTTAAAATGCAGGTCCCCTGCGGCCTCAGGCAGGAGCTGTTAGCAGTTATTAGGCTGCAGGGTGACAGGAGGCCCTGGGGACAGGCATGGAGGGGCAAGGGTTCCTGACTTCATCTACACTGACTTCATAATTCTGCGCTGAAACACTCCACTTCCAAATCCCCCTCAGAACACCAGGGTGGGGTCTGGCTACGTGTAGGGCGGAAACCCTGAAATAATGCACTCATTTAGCTGGGAGCCACGGAGAACCTGCCAGTGCGGGCACCGTGCTGAGGGCACAGAGCGAAGGCAGGCCCCCTGGAGCAGACGGATGGGGCAGGGAGGGACCCACAGGTGGGTCAGCAGTGCCAGTCCCGTGGAGGTGTGACACAGGTGCCAGGAGCCTGTACCATAGTGCCATTGATCTGGAAAGGTTTCCAAGGGGAGGAGGCTGGCCCGTGGTTAACAGTGAGGAATGAGAGAATTGACTAGAAAGGGGGAAGGGCTGTCGGGCATTGGAAGAGCCTGGAGAAAGTTCAGAGCCCTTAAGTGTCGGGGTACATTCAGGGAATCTTCGGGATGCTTTTCCAGGCAGGAGAGAAGTTTAGGGGGGACACGGGGCCCAGCACTGGACAGAATCGCTGCCTGGACGCTCTCCGCGTTTGTAGAGGAAGATTGTAAAGTCTCCTCCCTGTGACTGGAGTCAGGGAAGATGCCCAGGTCTTGTCAGGGCCTCAGACTCCTCTGTAGAGGCTGTTCTGACCAGGAACTCTCCCGAGTGTCTGCCGCCATGCGGGCTAGGTCGCCTTGCGTGTGATGACGAAGGCTGCCGGGGAGAGCCGGGAGGACTCCAGGAGGGGGTCGGGGTGTTTCAGGAGAGCTGCAGAGCATCAAGTGCTGGGCTGGAGCCAGGAACCCTGGCTCGGCCCTGAGAGGCTGTCACGTGCTGCGCGGCGTGACCTTGGCAGGTCCCAGACTCCTGCTCACCTGTAACTTGCAGGTATTTCCCCACCTGTGAAAGGAGAGGCTGCCAAGGGGCTCAGCGCCCTCCAGCTCTGACAGGCGACTCCCTAGTCCCACTTCTATTAAGGATGCTCTTCTGTTGCATAATGGTATATATATATTTTTTTTTGTGAGGAAGATCAGCCCTGCGCTAACATCTGTGCTAATCCTCCTCTTTTTGCTGAGGAAGACCAGCTCTGAGCTAACATCTATTGCTAATCCTCCTCCTTTTTTTTTTTTCCCCAAAGCCCCAGTAGATAGTTGTATGTCATAGTTGCACATCCTTCTTAGTTGCTGTATGTGGGACGTGGCCTCAGCACGGCCGGAGAAGCGGTGCGTCGGTGTGTGCCTGGGATCCGAACCTGGGCCGCCAGTAGCGGAGCGCGCACTTAACTGCTAAGCCATGGGCCGGCCCCATAATGAGATTTTTTGGCTCAGAAATTTTTAAAGGGAAATGGGATGAACAATTCAGTAAACGCTGTCTGTCCTCAGGAAGCCTGGGAGGGATGGGAGCGATGTGAGAACCAACAGGGCTGGCGAGGGCTCCCCTGGGAGGACTAGGTGTGCCTCCACTGCCTCTCCGTGGCCAGCCAGCAGAAGGGGGGGCACTGCAGGCAAGGATCAGCACAAGGTCTGATCTTAATGACCAGAGACGCATTCTTCCACTCGTCCGAGGACTGCTGACTGGTTGTGACTACGCTCTGGGCATGTGCCAGGTACCAGGCTGCCGAGATGAACACAGACAACATGTGTTCAGGGCTGTAGCTCCGGGTTGCTTTGGGGTGCTTGGCTGTGTGTGGGTGTGCACGTGGGGTACGTACGGCCGAGTGCGGGTGTGCACATAGGTTGCGTACGGCCGTGTGTGTGCGTGTACATAGAGTCCATATGGCCGAATGTGGGTGTGCACATAGGGTGCATACGGCCTGCTTGCCTGGGACAGTCCTGACTTATGTCTATTTTTCCAGAACAATTACTAATAGCAGCCTGTCCTTCTGTTCATTCTCAAGCATCCCAACTTTGGATATAAATTAAATGATCAGTCTATTCAGGGCAAGTGGAGAGAAAGCAGGCTGGGAATGTCCCAGGGGCGTGACCTGAAGAGCCTGGGGGTCTCCTGACAGCTGGGGCTGCTGAGTTAGAGTGGAAAGCAGGGAACCAACAATTTAGAGAAAGAAGAGAGAGAGAAAAAAGATAATGGTGGATATGTGTCATTATACATTTGTCCACTACTGTAGAATGTACACCAAGAGTGGACTCCATTGAAGCCGCGTGCGAACTGTGGACTCTGGGTGATACTGACGTGTCAGTGTAGGTTCATCACTTATAACAAATGTGCCCTCTGGGTGGGGATGTTGATAGTGGGGGAGGATGTGCGTGGGGGACAGAGGGTGTATGGGATTTCTCTGTAGCTTCCCCTCAATTTTTCTGTGACTCTAAAACTGCTCTGAAAAATATGAAGTCTTATAAAAGCAAGCAGAATGTGATCCTTTAGGGAAGGCCCTTCTTGAGGGCTGATCGAGGCGGGCCTTGTGGGCCCTGCAGATCCCGCATGGTGACAAGGGGCCGGTGGAGGGGGCTGCCTGCGAACATGCCCGGGCTCAGTGACGCGTCCTGGGAGGAGTCGGGCCGGCCCCTGGTCCAGGCCTGGTGACCGGGTGACCAGGCCCCGAGCAGTCAGGGGCAGTCAAGGTGTGCTCACTGCTGGAGCAGCAGGTGCGGAAGAGCTGGGCGCTGGCCTGCTCTGAGCAGGTCCACCGCAGTGTTCTCTAGGGGTGGCTTTGGGGAGAGAAATTGCTGGTGCCCCCAACCTGCCAGACCTGTGAGCACCCCTGACTGGGGCTGTGCCCTGGGTGATGTGACATCCTGGGGTCCTGACATGCGGTGCCTCCAGGTGCCCCTCTCCAGGCACCCCCTCCCTTCTTAGTCCCCTCCCAGAAGCCCCCTCTCCTCCCTCCATCCTGGCTTTCTCTCCTTCCACCCCCTGCCTGTTTGGTTTCCCGTCCCCAGCTCTCCCTCCACTCCCTGCTCAGCACTCCTCCTGGCCTCTCCCCCCGTGTCCCTCCCGCTCCCCCCAGGCCCTGGCTGAGCCCCAGCTCCCGCTCAGAGGCAGCTCCTGGTGATCTGTCTCCATGTGTGACCAGCTTCTGTCTCAAGAACTGACCCTTTTATCTGTCTTCTTTCTGCTTTCCCTGCCTCCTCGGGTTCCTGCCAACACTGAGCCCCAGGACTGCAGGAGAGGGGAAAAAAGATGAAACAGGCAGCTGTTGGCAGCAGGGGGAGGTGGGCGAGGACCTGAGGGCTGTTGATGCTTCAGAAGAGCAAAACAAGAAAGACCAGATCCGCCTCCTCCCACCAGTGGGCCTGTCGTGGGGGCAGTGAGTGTGTATGTGTGCACGTGTGTGCATGGCCCTGGTGTGTTGTGTTTGGTGTGTATACGTGTCTGCTGTGTACATCTGAGCAGAGTGGTGTGTACATGTGTGTGGTGCACATATGTGCTCATGTGACCCTGGTGTGGTGCGTGTGGTGTGTACATGTGTGTGATGTGCATGTGGCACACATGTGCTCATGTGACCCTGCTGTGGAGTGGGTGTGGTGTGTATATGTGTGTGGTGTACATATGGCATACATGTGCTCATGTGACCCTCATGTGGAATGAGTGTGGTGTGTACAAGAATATGGTGTACACGTGGCATGCATGTGCTCACGTGACCCTGGTGTGGAGTGGGTGTGGTGTGTATACATGTGTGGTGTGTACATCTGTGTGGTGTTACATGTGTGTGGTATGCATGTGGCACACTTGTGCTCACGTGACCCTGGCATGGGGTATGTGATGCGTACGTGTGTGGTGTGCGTGTGTCATGCCTGTGCTCATGTGACCCGCACATGGAGTATGTGGTGTGTACATGTGTGTGGTGTGCATGTGGCACACATGTGCTCATGTGACCCTGGTGTGGAGTGGTGTGGTATACATATGTGGTGTGTACATCTGTGTGGTGTGTACTAGTGTGCACATGGCATGCATGTGCTTATGTGACCCTGGTGTGGAGTGGGTGTGATGTGTATGCGTGTGTGATATGTACATGTGTGCGGTGTACATGTGGCACACATGTGCTCATGTGACCCTGGCGTAGAGTGGGTGTGGTGTGTTGGGAGGCCCAGTCTGAAGCCGCCTGTCTACACAGCAAGTCTCCTGGCTGGCTAGGCTGGAGGCAGAGGTGTCCCTGGGTCTGGCCTGGGTGAGCTCCCGGGAATGAGAGCCTGGTCACATTTCCACATGAGCCACAGGACCTGTCGTCCCCACAGCCGGGGCTTCAACCGTAGAGACCTGCAGGCCTGGGTCCCGTCCTAGGCTGTCAGACCCTCTCCAGGGCCACGCAGTTACGGTCAGGCCCGGTGCTCTGAGCGTGGCCTGGAGGGAGGGGACTGTGGGCTCATCTCTGAGAGAGGGCCCTGATTTCCTGAGGGGTGTCTGAGGATGGCATGGGGAGGCTTCCAGGGGCTTTCTCTCGCAAAGGGGAGTCAGAGTTGGGGTCAGCGGGAGGAATGGCACTCCCCGGGAATGCCGTCTTGGTCTGCTTTTCTCTGGGCCGTAAATCGTTGGCAGCAGATAGAATTTCCAAACAGGCCCGGGGGCTCGGGGCGCAGTGTCGCTGGCTCACCGAAGGCTCAGCAGCGATGGCTGAGGGGCTGTCAGCGGGTTTGCTGTGGTGTCAGGGGCGACTTTGAGCGCCTTCCTGGATGCCCCCCATCCTCACGGCCTCCCCTCCAGTCAGCCCGCAGATCCCGACAGCCCAGGCCTCGTGGAGAATATCGGTGTGACATGCCTTCCAGAGAAGGGAGAATCGGGGAGTTCAAGTAGTTGAAGGAAGGCCTCCTCCTCTTCACTTGTTCTCTTCTGTTCTGATTTGTCAGCATCGTTTGTGTTTCTCGGGGTGGGGCTCATGTGTCCTTTGGGTGAACAATTAACCGTCACACACAGCAGAGGTTCTCTGCTGCTGGGCAAAGTTCTGTTCATTGCTGGACTTATTTTGAAATGAAGGTGTCTGGTTTGTCAGCGTCCTTCAAACTTTCTTCGAAGTCGCGGTTTGTACCGTAGGGCCACGGGGGGAAGTGTAAGTCACAGAATATTGTCCTGCGAGGAGCACATCCTCCCGTTAGGAACGCCAGTCCCCGGGCTGGGAAGAGAGGCCAGCTGGCACCAAACCCACCAGGGACGTGTGAGTCTGGCTCCCTGACCTCTCAGAGCCTCCACGTCTTCATCTGTAGCACGGGTGCGATGTTACCGACCTCACAGTGCTGCTGCGAGGGTGACGCCAGGGGTATGCCCAGGGCCTGGCCGGCGGCGAGCCTGGAGAAATGTTGGTGCTTGGTCATAACAAGACCTTGGACAGACCGTCCTCTTCCCGCACCGCGTCTGCGAGGGCCTCACTGAGAGGCCAAGAGAGAACAGCCTGCCCCAGTGCAGGTCCTCTGAGGGGAGCACGGGGACTTCGTTTACGGAAGCTCTTGCACCTTTCCACAGGACTGCATCATTGTCCTCCGCGGACCGTGATATAAAGACCGTAAGAAGAGCAGCCGTAACAATGCGGCCATTCGCGGAGCCCTCACCCTCTGGCCACACCTTGTCGCACTAAGTAGGTACAATCTCACGTCTCCAGGACGGCTCGAGGTAGCACGCGTGTCGGGGTAGCTCAAGGTAACATGCGCGTTGCTGAAACACGTGGGAAGGGGAGGGGCGAGGAGCAGAGGGGAAGGAGAGCAGGAGGTGGCTCTGGAGGTCCCCGGACCTCTGAGATTTCCCGCCTCTGAGCTTTTTTTTATGGGAAGATGTGTTCTGGATCAGACGCCTGGCTTTGTAAACACCTGTCTGGAGGACAAACTTGAATGTTTGAAATTATAAAGTGAAATTTGCTGCGTCAGCTTCCGACATAAAAGATGCTTCCCTGGGAGACGGCTTTTGTTTTAAGATCTTGCTCTAGCGCCTGTCTTTGCTGGTTTCTGTTTGTTTGTCAGTGGCTCAGTGTCACCTTGGGGAATCACCTTCGAGTTTGCCCCCTGGGTCTCTCCTTGGCTTCTTTCTCTTCCCTCCTGGGTTCTGCTGGAGGGTGTTGGGGCTGAGCCCCAGGGAGGCCGTCAGAGGGCGATGGGTCAGGCATGCACAGCTGGTCAGGGTTATGTGGCTATGGATGGAGAAAAAGTGAGATGCAGTCCTTACCTGAGACGCTGGGGTGTTGTCTCCCTCGGTTTACACATGACGTGTGAGGGTTGAATGTCTTCTCCTCCTCAGAGATATTTCTGAGAGAAGAGAATAGGGAGAAGGATATTTCCCAAATGTCCTCTTCTCTGCTAATTCCATGTGGCAGTTTGTGCTTTACCACAGGAGGAAAGGAGGAAAACTCCGTAGTCATTTCCCGGTGCTTGGAGGCCGCAGTGTTGGAGCCGGGCTAAAACGCAGCTCTGACCAACGAGCCAAGAGGCTGGACCCGCCGGCACACAGGATGCCAGGCTTCCCCAGCACCTGGTCCAGGTGGAGGAGGAGACCATGAAGCTGGGCTCTGGCGCCTGCGTGTGTGACGAGGACCGATGTCCAGAGAGAACTCTGGGGGCCTCTGCTCCATCTCCAACCGGTCACCTCCTCTGGTTTCTGCCGCCTCTAGAAGTGTCTTTGATCCGGAAGATGCTGTAGGGATCGTGGGCTCTGCCCCTCAGTTTACCCCTGAGGGAGCTGAGGCCAGAGGAGCTAGCCCATCAAACAGACCTGGATGCCCAAAAGGATCAGCACCACTCATGGTCAGCCCAGAGCACGGGCAAGAGGTGCCCGGACTCTGCTCCTCGCTTACCTCATTGGCTGGGTGACCTCAGGCAAACACTGTCTGGGCCCGTTTCATCATCTTTAAAATGGTGGAAATAACACTTCTCTTTTCCATCCTTGATGATTTTTGCTGAGGATCAAGCAAATTGATAATAACAGACGTGATTGCCTTGGAAGGTTTGGAAGGCCTCCTGCGATGGAGGCTGGAGGCCTGAGCATCAGTGCGGGTTCCCGCTTTTCACCCCGTGGAGTGCTGGGCCTGAGACACCCCCTTACTCTAGGCCCAGAATTCCTGATCCTGGACAAGGCCAGGACCATCCCCCGGTTCACACACATGCTTGTGCACAAGCACAAATGCACACACACAAGACACACGTACACACATACAAACATGGGCATGCACACACAATCATGTGCACACACAAACACATGTGCACGAACACACAAACACGTGTGCATACACAAACACATGTATGCATGCACAAACATGTGCATACAAAGTGTGCACACACGAACACGTGTGTGCACACACGAACACGTGTGCATACACAAACACATGTATGCACGCACAAACATGTGCATACACAAACATGCGCGCACACACGCGAACACATGTGTGCACACACAAACACATGTGTACACACAGAAACACGTGCACACACAAACACATGTGCATGTACACGCAAACACATGTGCACACACAGAAACACGTGCACACACAAACACATGTGCATGTACACGCAAACACATGTGCACACACAGAAACACGTGCATACACACAAACATGTGCATACACACACAACCACGTGTACACATGAACACATGTGCATACACACAAAAAGGTGTGCATACACAAACACATGTTCACACACACGAACACGTGCACATACACAAACATGTGCATGCACACACAAACACGTGCACATACAAACACATGCACACACATGAACATGTGCACACACACAAACACATATGTATGCACACACAAACACGTGCACACACAAACACATGCATGTGCGTACATAAACACGTGCACAAACACATATACACGGGTGCGAGCATATGCACTCACATATGCACAAGCATATGCATTTGCACATACATGCACACCCACAAACGCACACACACAGCCACGCACACACAGGGGATTCTCTTAACAATGTGCAGAGTGGGGACAGGTTTCCCCTGAAAGAGTGAGGATGGGGCAACCCCGTCACTGTCCTACTTTGTGACATTGGACAAACCCTTTCACCTGCCTAGGACCCCATGTCCCAATTGCAAATAAGGAAAGAGGATGAGATGAGGTTTGCGTCGGTAAGCGTTTCAGCAGAAGAAAGGAGGCATAGCAAAGTGGCCCCCTGAGACGAGTGAGGGGGTGTGTTGTCCCAGGACGGGCGGGCTGAGG
Organism: Ceratotherium simum simum; assembly: GCF_057802395.1. Taxonomy (NCBI): domain Eukaryota; kingdom Metazoa; phylum Chordata; class Mammalia; order Perissodactyla; family Rhinocerotidae; genus Ceratotherium; species Ceratotherium simum. The sequence goes on from NC_141910.1 coordinate 73,977,138, forward strand.
CCGTGCGCTGGGCTGCGGGCCTGGGGCCTCCACCACCCGAGCCTGAGGGTGCAGTGCGGAGCCATTACAAACCTGGGAGAGCTGGCAGACCTGTCCTGGCGTTGCTGGGACCTATGTCCTTTGGCCTAAGGCTGGGGCCAGGATGACCCCACAGGGAGGGAGCTGTTGAAGGGGACAGTGACCTCCCACTTCCCTCCCTGACCTTCCTGAATCATCCCATTGTCTGGACCCAGGTCAAGCCAGAGGGCACGGGTTGGCCGAGGAGGCAGAAGAAAGGGGTGGCAGACGAGGAACATCTGTCCCACCCTGCGCGTGCACCTGTGTGTGTGTGCGCGTGGAGTCGGGAAGGCTCAGCTGTGAATATGACAAATCCATGCTGGGACCAGTCATGGTACTGAGTGGCTTTCCTCTGGCTCACAGGGACAGAGAAGGTCTGGCCTGCCATCCACCCCATTGGGAGCTCACACACACACAGCCGCATGCCAGAATCAGGCAGACCCCTGGGCCCTGGCCCAGGTACGCCACCAGCCCACCATGGGCTCTGACTGGCAGGTCTCTCCACCCCCAGGGCCCCTGCCCTGGTGTTTGTGACGGCCATATCGCAGCTGCCTGACTCACTTCCTGCGCGGCGTGAGTCTTCAGTAGCAGGACTTGGAGGAGAAGATGGAACAGTCCAGCGCGGGGCTCGGGTCAGTCCTGTTCACCAGGAGGCCCAGTGCTGGCATGAGACCTGCACCACTGGCAGCATCTGATGACCCCTTGCCCGCCGCCATCTCTGGCAAGAGCCCCTGGCCTGCTGTCCTGTTGGTCACCTGGGAATACAGCAAATGTCCATCCAGCAGGATGGGGGCTCACGCAGCTTTATCTTGGCTCAGCAGGCCTGTCTGGGCTGCGCCTCCCATCCTGGCAGCTCTGCTGTGAAGCCGCGAGCTTGGCCGGCGTCCCGGGGCCGAGTGTCCCTGGAAGAGGCCTCCATGAGCAGGTGTCCCGACGGAGCTGAGACGCGGGTAGAAGGGCCCATGAGCAGTGCGAGAGCTGGACGCACAGTGGAACTGCAGCAGCAAGAAGCAGGGGTGTGCAGGCTGAACTCCTGCGCCCCGGGGGGCAGAGATAGCTGCTTAAAGACTCAGAGGCACCCCTACGGGCTGGAGGCAGAACCCTGGTGGTCTCCCATCACAGAGCTTCAAATTCCTGCAGTAGGGAAGCAATGGATTGTTGCTCTTCACCTGATACCATCTCGTCTTTTCGAATGGTTAAGGTTGAGGTGGTCACACAGGAGCTAACCTATGGGCTTACGCTTGAGCGAGGGTTCCAGGACAGGCGCACCGAAATCCCTCTGTTAGGACTGGCTCCAGAGCCTGATTCTTCCTTTGGAGGCACTGAGAAGCAGTGGCACAGAGCCCCAGGTCTACCAGGAGTGTGCCGTGCCCTGCCGTGCCGTGCCACGCCGAGCTGACACAGTCCCCTGTGCAGGGAATGTTCTAGGTGGGGAAGTGGAGGGAAGACCTCCAAGAGGTGGTTCCTCTTGAGGAAATAGCTGACATCCCCCAGACCCAGCCTGGGAGAGGAGGTCCTGAATCCGGGCTGTCTGGTGGGGAGGGAAGCCATGGCCCCCTGATCCCGTGCTGGCTTCTCCTTCATGGTGGGATTCTTCCCTTTGAATCTTGTTGCTCCCCCTAGACAGGAAGAGGGGAGATGAATAAAGAAAAGGGATGATCGATAGAGGGTTTTGGTTGAAACCTACTCAAAATAAGGAAAATGGATCAAAGCCTTGAAAAGACGGTCAGTCCCCCTCCTGAGCTCTGCTGCAGAATTCCCCCTTTCCCGGTCCCAGGAGGGAGGGCTCCTCTCACCTCTGCATGCACGGCGGTCACGTGGAATGCAAATTTACCCTGCAGGGATCAACTGTAGTGTGTGCGTGTGTGTGCACATGTGTGTGTGTGGTGTGTGTGCAGGTCTGCGTGAGAGAGACAGACAGAGACAGAGAGACAGAGGGAGACAGGGAGGGAGAGAGAGAGAATGTAATCATGTGAGAGCGTCTGCCCCATGTACCGAGGGTACACTGCACGTCAGTAGAGTGAGGTGACAGACAGCCATGGACAGACAGACAGGGGTGCTGTTGCCCTGGTCAGCTCCATCGCCATGTCCTCTCATGGGTGCCCGTGGCACGATGCCCCTTGATTCTCATGTGGGCAGGGCTATACCACACTCGCTAATCATTAGACAGTGGCTTTGTTTGATGACTGCTCAACTGTTCCAGGAAAACTTGGCTGTGCCATCTTGTGGGTTTGAGGGACTTCCATACAGAAGAGGGACCTGTTCCAGTCTGGCTGCCTGCTGAGCCCTGCCTCTGCCTCGGGCGAGCTCTGCTGTCTCCCATGCCCTGTGCAGCTGTGGTAGATGGAAGGAACGAAGAGCCAACTGCCCACATCCTTCTCTAACATCCTGGGACGTCAGTCTGGGGAGGCTTAGGGACAGGAGATAGGGAAGGTCTTGGCATATTTTGGAGGTTAAAATACAATATTTTATTTGCAGCCTTGGCAAGACCCGGCAACTCCTGAGTCCAGCAGGCTTGATTTGGCTTCAGTCCCGCACCCCATGTCCCCCAGTCTCTCCCCATCGCACCTCCCCCTGTCACTCTCTACTGCCCAGAACTCTTCTGCCCTACCCACCTCCCTCTCCTCTCTCTGCTCTTGCTGAGGACACCTTTGCAGCTCTGTGGAGGTACAAGGATTCCAGCTGTGTCCCCCTCAGCAGGGCTGAGGCCTGGGCTCTGTGCGTGAATGGGAGAGTTTGTGCCCAGTGGGGGCTTTCAACCAGGAGAGGAAATGTGTTCAGCACTGAGAACGGGAGAGTTCCTGAGACCCCCGCTCATGGTCTGTGGGTGGATCCCCAGTGGTCTACCTGGCAGGGCCTCCAGAAGCCGCCATGACATGCACACGACGGCTGTGTACGTCCTGCTCTGAGTGTCTGTGAGCACGCGGAGAGAGTTGTCCACACAAGCATTTGTTTCTCCCTGTGAGCATCGAGCATGTGCTGAGCTCACCGTTAGATGTGGGCAAACCGAGGAGCCTGGTTTCCCACGGAGGCTCACTCCCTGAGTATGGAAGGGTTGGCAGCCTTATTGGGTCCCTGAACTTTCCAAACTAGGATATCCCATTGCACTTGATGTGAAAACGAAGAGGTGAAGGGGCAGAGAGGGCCTGTTGTTCCAGGACTGAGGCCACGAGGACCAGAGCCAGTGGTTCCCCTGGGACAAGGCCCTGGGGTCTGGATGGCCTTCGGCACACCCTCCTCTGCCAGTACTCCAGGATCTCAGCTTAAGGGAGTCACTTGTCTGCTAGTCTGCCTCCTCCCCTGCTGGTGAAATTGCCCACTGCCCAAGTTACACAGTGGACCTCAGGGAACTCGGAGTAACGCCGTGCTTTTGATAAATACATAAAGATGATGACCAGTATTTTATGCTGTTTTGCACTTTAGGAAGCACAGTCACATGTCTTAAGCCTTACAATAAGCATTAAGTTGTGCAGCAGAAGAAACAGATGCTCAGAGAGCGCATGCCACTGGTTTGAGGCCACACAGCCTGTGAATGTCAGGCCTGGGGTTTCAGCTGAGATCTTGCTGCAGATCTCGGGTTTATCCCAACACACAGTCCCACCTGTCTGTTCATGGCGGGAAGGGGACAGGGCTGTTCCAGAAATGCCTGCTCATCTTGAGAGCAGACCCCACCCATAGAGGGGGCTGTGTGGAGCCACGTAGCTAGAAGGCTCAGAGGCCAGGGTCCGGTGCAGAGGGAAGCATCAGCTAGTGATGTCTGGTGTTCTTACGGGACAGGAGAGTGAGGGGACATGTCCTGGTGTGGTTCCTGGAGGATGGAGACTGTGGCTCGCTCATCTCTGCAGGCCCCTCCGACACACAGTGGGTCTGTAATTAGTCTCTGCTGAAGCGGTAAATTGCCAGAACAGAGGTCATCTCTCGGGTCTGTGGCTATCAAGTCCCCTTTGAGCACATTTAATGACGTATCTGGGATCGTCCGTCCTCCACGGAGGCTCCTAGGTGTGATTCCTACTTTCTCTATCTCCAGGGGAGCCGCCACCTCCAGACTGTGCTTCTATTTGCTGCCTGGATTCATGTCGCGGGGCGGCTACATCAAAGTCTCACAGACTGGGTGGGTAGAACAGCAGTGTTTGTTCTCTCGTGTTCTGGAGGCCGGAAGTCTGAAATCAAGGTGTTGGCAGGGCTGCACTATCTCACTCTGGGGAAAGTCCTTCTCCGCCTCTTCCAGCTTCTGGTGGCCCCGGGCTTTCCTTGGCTGGTGGCCGCATCGCTCCCGTCTCTGCCTCTGTCTTCCCACAGCCGTGTTCCCTCCGTGTCTGTGTCTTCACATAGCGATCTCTTCCTGTGTCTCTTCTTGCAAGGAACCCAGTCACAATGGATCAGGGCCCACCCCAGTGAGCTCATCTTGATTTGATCACACCTGCAGAGATCCTATTTCCAAATACGGTCATGTTCAGAGGGCCTGGGGGCAAGGACCCCAACATGATTTTTGGGGGCATAGTTCAAACTTTGGCACTACCTTCACTCCTGTCACCTTTGCTATCTGGAATGTTCATTTCAAGGAAGGAGATGGTGGCAGAAAAGGACCCAATGGGTTAGATATTTTAAAAAGGCCTCGACGCCTTCCACACCAGCAGGCGGTCACAGGGGGAAACCTGTGGCCACGTTAGAAGGAGGTTTGGTTGCGGGTGGTGCTGTCTTTAATATTTTCCTCCATGACACACCCATGCCTCACATTTCCACAAGAGCACTTCTGGGACACCCACCCTGCTTCCTGGACACGACGAAGTGGACGGATGTTGGTCTCTGGTGGGCATTTCCGTCTCTCTGGCAGCCATGCAGCTGGTGGATCGGGGTCAGCGGGGGAAATCCTGGCTCGGCTGCCCTCAAGGTTGTTTCCAAATGGTTTTGCTCGAGCAAACTTGAAATATCTTCTGGTAAATTCTGGCCTCCTTAGATCTGCATTGCATGTCTGGATTAGAGGCACTCCGGTGGCACGTTTTTATTCATTAGGTTTTATTCACTAAGTTGCTATTCGTAAGAACTGTGTGGCATCCAGAAAGCCACTAAGGGGCCCGAGGCCTTTCCTCCCACAGTAGGTCCTGCTAAGAACAGATCAAATTGGGGTTTCAGAATAGGCAATATTGGTTTTAAACCCGAGACAGAGAACTTTACATGCGCTGGTAGACACACTGATACAGACTTTCCATCCCTCCTTCCAGGGGGTCCCCTCCACAGACCTCCACTAGGCGTCTGCTTGTTGTTAGAATCAGGAATTGCCCCCTGAGGGAGGCTCTTGGAATTCTTCTTTGCCCCCATCACACTCACGTGTTATTAGGGAATACTCTCATCCTGGGATCGTCTCTTCTCAACATCCTTAGCACCAACACACGCACACACCCACACACACATGCCTACACATACGAACAGTGCATGTACCCCCTCCACACACGTACAAAATGCACGGATCACAACACACATACACATGCAGCACATGGATGGCACCACACACACACAGACACACACACAATGCACAGATGGCAGCACATACACACGGGATTTTTATGTCACTTTGTATGCTTGGTTCTTGTCTGTAGGTGGCTGTCTTGACGCCCGACTAGATTTCAAACTTGCTCTAACTCTCCTGGCTGGTGAGCTAAAACAGAAAGGGATAAAAGCAGAAGCAAAGTATCGGGCCCAGGCCGTGAGGCTGGAAAGGTGTCTGCATGGGCCTGGCCCAAACAACAAGCAGATGTGGCTGCATGTGCCTCGGGCACAGCTGAGGCTGCCCAGCACTGACAGGAAGGCAGGACGCGGAAATGGGCAGTAATGACACGGTGCAGATGGACTTAAGTGGATGCCTTCTGTGGGGGCAGCACCCCCAAACCCATCTTTGAACAATGTTCTCCACTCCAGCCCTGGAGTCCACAGTGCCTGCAAGCCACACCCTCAAGGAGAGAGAGGAACCTCAGACATGCCCTTGGGGGGTGAGGGGGCGTGGGTGGTTACTCACTCTGCTCCCGGGAATGTGGCTGGCCATCATCACGTCATGTCCTCAAGTTCGGTGTCTGGATACAGCAATTCCTGCAATGGTTTTGTTTTTTACCTTGAGTCTTAGAGAACTAACAGCAGGATTAGCAGGGAGTGACTGAACTCACTTTGTGGAATGAGAACTATGTGCATTTTACTGTCCTGTAACTTAAATTGTGAGGGAGCCACTGCAAACGTCTATAATAGGGTCCCCGTTCCTCGTCACGAGAGGGCCTGGTGCAACCTCTCAGCAGGATTGGCAGAAAGACAAGTGTTTTGAAGTCCTGCTGTTTCTGAATTGTCCAAGGTCCTTTTCTGGGTTATAAATGGCCACGCTGGTCCCAGCCATTGATCCCTCAAGGGCAGATCAGTGACGCCTGCTGAGCCTGTCTGAGCAGCCCCGGCTGGGGACCAGGCCTCTCTCAAGCAGCGGTAAGGACGAGAGGTCAGTGCCTCTCAGGCTGGATCTGACTCTGGCCTCTGGCTCTCATGGGACCGGAATGAACCAGAATGAGCTGGAATGCCTCTAGCAATGCTCCGAGGTCGGCAGGCAGGCCAGACCATTCCTCTGGAGCCACTGCTTCCTTCCGCTTCTGATGGGGCCCCTGCCCCCCCCTTTGGGCCCTCACTCCCCTCCGCACCATCTGCCTGCTCCCTGGCTGGCGCCCTGTCAGCCTTCCCAACTACAGCTGTGAACCTTGGGGGGCTCGAGTTTGGTTCAGCAGGAAAATGAATTTTAAATCTTCCCTCTAGGCCCCCCTCTCGCTTCCCTCCAACTCCCCCCGTCCAGGACCAATTTATCTGCCAGTCCAGCCTCCAAGCGGAGTTGAGGCCAAGTTGGCGACTGGCCCATGCTTGTCAGCTTCTTTGACCAGATGACAGGAGAGCAGCACTCAGCCAGGAAAGGGCTGCAAGTCCCTCTGTGTGAGAGCTTACAGAAGCAGAGCCAAGGGATGTGGGCGGGGCAGCCAGAAGGTTCTCCTAGGCTGCTGAGGAGCTGGGGGGGTGTCCCCGTCCCTGGGGGAGACAGTAAGCCATGGTGTGTGTGGTGCATGCACATGCATGTTCATGCTAGCACTCATGTGTATTTGCGTGCATGCACATGTTCATGCGAGCACATTCATGTGTGCGTGTGTTCATGTGAGAACACACGTGACACTCATACGCACACGCTATACATATATATGTTCATGTGAGCACATGCATTTGCATTCGTGTGTGTTTGTGCACACATGCATATGTGTGTGTGTGTGTGTTTGCGTACGTTCCTGGTGTGGCAGAGAAAAAGCACACGGTGGCATTTAAACACGCCACAGCTATTTGGAGTCCTGCAGGTGTATTGTGGTGCCCCTACCTGCCTTGGCCTTGACATATAAAGTCTGCTCTAGGCTCTTCAACCTGCCATGCCCCTGGGGGGGCTGTGCCCCAGGCTCAGATTCCCTGTCACATCTGAGTCTGTGTAGCTGGAGCCCAAGGGCCTGCCAGTGCTGGCGTGAGGCAGTAGCCTTGCTGCAGGGTCCCCTGCCATTGGCAGGATGCAATGCATAGGCTCATTCACTCATTCAGTAACGATTCTCTAACTATGATGTCCTGTGCATGTAGATCTTTGGACAACGTGGGATGCTGGAGGAAATGAAGAGAAGAGGCAATGGTGCTGGTGGTAATAGAGTGACAGAGGTGACAGCTGGGAGGAGCCTCTGAAGTCGCCCAGTTGCCAAACCATTGGACACTTTATCTTCGGAACCTTGTGTAGTGTTAGGTATCAGGGTCCACTCTGTCCTCGTGGAAAAACCTGTTCTCTTGGTTTCCAGTTACCACTCTATCTAGTTCACCCCACCCTTCCTGACCTCCTCTCTCTCTGTTCCCCAGGTTTCATGCTTGGCTTCTTCCCACCCTGGGCGCAGTCCTGAGTGTCTCAGCTTCACCCGTGGCTGCAGCCACACCCTCACAAAGGCCCCTTATCTGTGTCGACCCCCTGACTTCTCTGCAGAGGTCCAGATTGCATTTCCAGCTGCCCTTGGACTTCTCTGCTTGGAAGACTCACAGATGCCTCAAAACCAGCCAACAGGGGTCCGAGCTCCTCTTGGCTTCACCCCAAACCCGCCCCCTTGTGTGTTCCCTCCTGGGAAAGGCTCGCCTCCCCTCCCACGGTCTGAGCTGGAATCCGGAAGTCCTTCTTGACCGCTGCTGGCCCAGCACCACATCCTGCTGTGCTGCAGGGGCCCCTCCTCTCTCCACCCCTCTCAGAATCTCGGATCTTGCTCACTTCAGAAAGCCCTGAACTGGTGCCTCTGCCTCAAGTCTGTGCCCCATCTTGCCGCACACCTCCCTCTAATACCCATGTTTTGATCCATGCTCCAAACTGCCACCACCCGGCTTCCTTCTTACTGTGCAGCAGGCCCTTTCACTCCTCTGCGTAAAATCCTTCCTCGGCTCCCTGTGACCTTCGGATACCATCTCAGAGCTCTGCAGGGCGACAAGCCCTCCCCGTCTGCCTTGCCCCACTCCAACTTCCCGCACATCCCCGCTGGCCTGGCCCAAGAGAAGGTGTCAGGATCCCTGTGCTCAGTGCCCGCTTCGGCTTTAACCCTTGATGTCACCTCCTCTCCGCCTCCCTCTGGCCCTGAGGCTGGGGAAGGTACTCCCACTCTTGCCTGCACCACCTTGGATTTATCACTGTCAGAGCGTGTCAGTCTCCTCACTTCTCCATAGATTCTGAGCCCTCGAGGGCCGGGCGTTTCTGACTTGCCTTTGGAACTCCAATCAGGAGAGCATGCCCGGCTTACGTTCAATCCTAGTAAGCATGCGGGAAACGGAGGAAATGACCACGCCCTCCTGTGTCCCTGCCTCGTGATTGGGTGAAATGACCACTCCCTCCCCGTGGCCCCATCATGTGATTGGAAGGAATGACCACTCCCTCCCTGTGTCCTTGTCGTGTGATTGGAGGAAATGGCCACTCCCTCTTTGTGTCCCACCACGTGGCTCAAGGCTCCCGTGACAGGCGCTAGCCCACCCTAGAGGCGGCTCCCTCTACCGTGCCTGGCCCTGACTGCTGGAACTTCTCCCCATAGGCTGAGTTCTGTCTCCCTGTCACTTGCCTTGAGGCACACAGTGTCTATTCCTCTTCTCCTTGACAGCCCTTCAGTGTCTCCCGGAGTTTTCTCCCCTATGAACTCCCCACGAAACAAGGAGATGGCAGGATGATCGCTGGCCGGGAGCAAGTCCCGCCCCTCTCAGAACTCGAGTTTTTCTCCTCCATGTCACTGGCATGGTGCCTGACCTCTTCACCCAGAGTTTGACCTGGGCCGTGTTTCTCACACCTAAGTGGACACATGGATCCCTGGGCAGCGTGTTCAAATGCACATTTGGGTGGGACCTGGGAGTCTGCATTTCTAACAAACTCACTTGAGTGTCTGGAAGCTGGGCAATATGCACTGTCCCCCTAGTTCTCTGTCCTGGAGGAACATCTCTGGCCATGATGTAGAGAGCCCTACCCCCTTGTCTCTGGTGTACCACCCTTCCTCTTTCACTCCTTTTCCACTCCTCCTTCCTCCCTCTCTCCCTCTCTTCCTTCCTTCTTTCCTCCCTCCCTCCACCCTCCGTCTCTCCCTCCCTCCCTCCCTTCATCAACAGTACCCTCTCAGCCTCAGGCATGGACCTTGGATCACGTTGGGTGCTGAAGGTGTGATGATGGACATCGACAGTCTGATGTGGGAAGCAGACCATAATCACATAGTCACACAAAGCCGTGTGGAAGGGGGCGTGGACGGGCTCTGCAGGTTGTGGAGGTCGTGCGTGTCCCTGAGCCAGGGACATTGGAACTAAGTGCTAAAGGAAGATTGTGGGTCAGTTAGCACACAAAGACAGAGAAGAGTACCCTGCAGAGGACAGTGTAAGGAAAGCACCCCCAGGACTCAGGACCGGCACAAGGCCAGTGTGGTGATAGGGGGTGGGCTGAGATGAGAGTGAGGGTGGACCTGTGGTGGGGATGGGACCTTCAAGGTTTGTCTCTAGTTTAAGAGGAAGAAGAGGTGGAGGAGGAGAGAGAGAAAGAGAGAGAGAGAGACATGGGGAGAGAGATAGAGACAAAGAGAGAGGGAGAGAGACAGAAAGAGAGAGGGAGAGAGAGAGAGAGGAGGGGAGAGGGAGCGAGAGGGAGAGAGAGGGAGAGAGACAGAACAGTGGTGGAGACTGGCCATTTTCTGACGTGTGCTACCTGGTAAGACTCTCCTAATGTGGGCTCCTGAGTACTGACCTTGGCATGTGTATTTGGACTTTTATTTCCTGTATTATCTGCTCTGGCTGATTTGAATCTTCTGAATGTCGGCCTTCACAGGCTTACTGAGATCTTGGTCCCACGTGCTCCCTCCCTAAAGCAGGTGAGAGGAGAACTGGGCCTTGCCCACCGTCTGTTGTCTCTGGGTGCCTGTGGGCCCTGGCTTTGAACCCATGCCGCCAGGAATATCCTCAGGGTCAGCCGTCCAGACGTCCCCAGGCTCCCTGCCTAGGAGTGCTGGCCAGGCCCTCTCTCCTCACCATCCCCGGCCTCACCTCCCTCATAAATCTCCCTCGGAGACGAGGGGACATGAGGGTTCCTTCCAGATGTGCTGTCTGGGAGGACGGGGAGTGGAAGGGAGGGAGGTGGTGCCCAGAGTCCATCTGGACAGGTCAGCCTGCCATGACCCACCCCTGCTCCAGCCCCGTGCCCTACTTCTAGGCAGGCATTGCTGCTGAACAGCCCCCACTCCCCCAAAGCCAGGAAAACGTTTCCCTTCCACATCAAGCAGAACTATCCAGTCTTCTTTTCAATAAGTTTAAAATATTGTCACCAAGTTACTGATCTATAATTTCCACTTGTGAGGGTTTCTTCTAAAACCGAGATGGAGCACTCTTACAAACAGGTGCAGGTGAGACCCAGCTCTTGCGCGCACTGTGAACCTTGCTGTGAATGCTCCCTAGGTGTAAACAGCCAGCTCTCTGCTCCTTCTTCTCCCGATAAAGCCCTTACTGTTCAAAGAGAGAAATTAAGTGCTCATCAGAATTGTGTCTAAATTTAGCAGATAATTTTAGAGCTTTAAACTAACGTTTTAAAAATGACCTCTGTAATTTTGGCAAGCAAAATGGATTCCATCAAACAATGGTGATTTTAAGGAACAGGATCGATTTCAGCAAACCAGGTGAATTGACCCCCCCTGGAAAGCAGATGGCAGAGCCGGCGGATGCTCAAGCCTTACAAGGAGTTGCCCCCCCTTGGACAGGAGAGGATGGAGCACCGTGTGTCGCTCCCCTGCCACAGAGCAGAATTCGCCTCCCTGTGAATCTGAGCTCAGCGGACAGTTTGACAGGCCTCCCGCGCCGGGCCTGGCACACATCTGTCTCCCGTCCAGCCCTGCAGCCCCCACACTGTGGAGACCAGCTGCCCAGAGCTCCTGTTCTCAGCTGTGGGCATGTGAATCTGCCATGTGCTCACAGATCTAAGAAAGAAGACCACGCTGCTTTTACGTCTGCTAGAAGAGCCTACATTTTAAGATTATGAGGATGTGTATTTAAAAGAACGTAGCACTCATGGGCCAAGGATTTTTCCAGGACGCACTACTGACCTATGGTCTTTTTGTGTGTAGCTTTTAGAAACGGGACAAGCAGTCGAAGAGAGCAAGGGGTCCAGGTCTGGAAAACAGGACCCCAATCCTGTGCTTCTCTGAGAGTTCCAGCCAACATGGGATCCCACGTCTACACCTCTGCCCTGAGATATTACTCATGTATCGAGACAGAAACTGTTATGACTGCTTATGCACTCCCTGGGTGAAATGGAAGAAGAGCTAAGGGACAGATTTGGTCCTGTCCAGAATCTGCACTTTAGCCAAGGACACGGGAAAGCAGTGGTAAAACGCTGTTTCTGACCTCACATGGTAAGCTGTTAGCGAGATCCTGCCCAGCATTGCAAAACACTCAGCTTCTGCTTGGGAGGGGGTGCAGCGTACTTTTATGGTGTGCTCTGACACCGGCAGAGGCTCTGACTCCCGGCCTCTCCCTGCCTTTTCGAGCCACTGCCCTCTCCGTGGAAGTCAGAGGATAGGGACCTCGGGATGCGTCTCTGCCCTCCTGAAAACAGATGAGCAGCTTGAGAGGAGCCAGGACCTCACCTCAGAATCAGGTCCCCTCATCAGTCTTGAAGGCACATGTTGGACATGGTGGCCCCCTCAATTCTTATATTGAAGCCCTAAACACCAGGACCTCAGAATGTGACTGCATTTGGAGACAAGATCTTTAAAGAGATAATTAAGGTAAGATGAGGTCATTAGGGTGGGCTCTAGTCCAATAGGACTGGTGTCCTTATAAGAAGAAGAGATTAGGATGCAGACACACACAGAGGGATGACCACGTGAGGACACAGGGAGAAGACGGCGTCTACAAGCCAAGGAGAGAGGCCTCAGGAGAAACCAACCCTGCTGACTCCCTGATCTCAGAATTCCAGCCCCCAGAATTGTGAGAGAACACATGTCTGTCGTTTCACCCGCCCGTCCGTGGGACTTTGTGACGGCAGCCCCAGCTTGGGTGTCAGAGCTCTGCCTCTGTTGGCATTCCTGAGAACGGCAGTCTAGAGAGTAATGGCCCCGGGTTCCTCGACACCCTTCCAGGAGTGGGCTTTGTGGCCTCTTGCCTCGTGTCCAAGGGGGCTTGGGACCACTTTGACTGATAGAGGAAGGGGAAGCAATGCCAGGTGACCTTCCCAGCTGGGTGTTCTACCTGGGGTTTGGGGGTGCTTGTATGGACATTCCCCTGGGACCCAGCGCTGGGATGGGAGGATCCTGGGTCACAGAGAGAGGCCACGTGTAGACACTTCATCAACAGGCCCACCAAGTCCAACTCTTGAGTCATCTCAGCTCAGGTGTTCAACACAACTGAAAAATTCTCCAGAACATTCCAGCTCTTTGTCGTTCCAGTCACTCCCAGCTATTTGAGTCTCCTCATAAGAGGCCCTGGACATCAGGGAGCAGAGGCCGGCAACCCCTGCTGTGACCGGTCCAAATTCCTGACCTGCGGAATGGTGAGCTTAGTAAATTGGTGGTTGCTTTCACCAGGAATTCTGGGTGGCTTGTCACACAGTGGTGGGTAACCGGGGGCACCACCCTGCTGTGAGAACCCTGTCCTTCGTTCATTCAGCAGATTTTATTGAGAAAATAGTATTGTCAGAGGTTGCCCAACGTGCAAGTTTGCAAAGTTGAATAGGTGTTGTTCCCTGTAACACAGGGGACAGGGGCATCTCAAGGTCTCTGGCTGTGTGTTCATCATCTTCCGAGCGTAGTCCACTGGCGCGTGAGGGTGGAGCCCTCTCCCTTTTGGGCTCCTCGTGCTCTGCCCACATGATTTGGGCTGAGAGCGTCAGGCTAGCAAGTCCTCTTTGCCCCTCACCCCACTCTCCAGCAACCACACTGGACGTGACCGTCCTGATGGGCACCGCCCTTGGATCTCTTGATACCTCCATCCACCACTGACCTCTCAAAGGTCTCCTGGGCCTTGTGCTCACACCCTGGGCTCGAACAATCCTGTCCTGTTTTTTATTAGTGCCACAGGCAGGAGTCTCATCCCCACGTCATAAGCAGAACAGTGAGGTGGGTTTGGGGCTTAGAGGGGGGCTGTCACCTCTGTAAGGGGTAAACAAGGGTCAACGGTCGTGGAGAAAGCAGGGGGGAGTCGGGGAGACAGAAGTGCTATGGGTCTCTGGTAAAGAATTTGTGTGTTATTCTGAGTGGAGGGGGTGGCATGCCCAGCTCTCTACTTTAGGGTGACCCTTCCAGCTACCAATTGGAGAAGGAAGCCAAGAGGGGTGCTGGTCCCATTATGAGAGTGTCATGGGGCTGCTCAGAGAGGATGTGGCTGGACCAAGTGGGGATGAGGAGGTAAGATCTACTCCGGAGATGGAATCACCGTAATTTGTTCCTAGGACAGCTTTGGGGTATGTGGAAAGTAGAGGGGAGAGTGACCCCACACCACCTGGTAAGCAGAGAAACCAAAGAAGACGTGTTTTTTCAGCTGTGAGAGTGAGTGAAATGGGGATTCCCTTTCGGATATTTTGTGCTTGAGATGTCCTTGAGACACCTAAATGGGAATATTAAGTTGGTTTTGGGGTATTTGCGCCTGAAGCTCAGAGGAATGTTCTAAACTGGAGAAAGGTGGGTATCCTTGGTTTAGGGTCCTATTAGGGTACACGGTGGCCTCTGAGAGTCATCCGGGGAGAAGTGACAAAGATGGACGGATGCCTCCTGCTACTTCTGAGTCTGCACCTTTATTCTCTGCATTACTGCCCTGCAGCTGCTGTCACAAACTGGGTGGCTTTAAACAACAAAAATTTATTCCCTCACAGTCCTGGAGGCCAGAGGTCCAAAATCAAGGTGTCAGCAGGGCCATACTCACTCTGGAGGCTCTTGGGGAGGATCCCTCTGCCTCTTCCAGCTTCTGGGGGCTCCAGGCATCCTTGGCTTGTGGTCGCATCACCCCAATCTCTGCCTCAGTCTTCATGTTGCCTTCTCATCTGTGTGTCCAATCTCCCTCTGCTTCTCTTTCCTAAGGGCACTTGTGATTGGATTTAGGGCCTACCCTCGTAATCTAGGATAATCTCCATGTCAAGATCCTTGTCCACACCTACAAAGACCCTTTCTCCTTAAACGGTCACATCTACAGCTTCTGGGATTGGGACCTGCTCTCTTTGGGAGCCATTATTCAGCCCACTCCATAAACAGAGGCCTAGGGAGACCATCCTTAAAACAAAAAGCTCTGTCTTGGGGTAAGAGTGCATCTCAGAATTGCATTCCTAGACTGATGGAACTCCTGGCTGTCTGACCATTGGCCTGTCTCTTGGTTATCAGAGCCTCGGTTTACTCATCCACAGAGGGGGGATGATGCTGTCCCTTACCCCGGGCCTGTTGTTTGAGTGTTAGGAGAGCCCACATGTAAGGTGTTTGGTAGATGCTGGACCCACATTGATGCCGCACAGATCTCAGGCCCCCCCCCCCCCCCACCTTGGCTGGAACTTGAGTTGTTCCCCGCCCCTTCAGTCTCTCCTTACACGTGACCTGACTGGTTTAGCTGTGTCTCCTGTGAACCTTAGACTCAGGCTGGGATCTTTTCTGAGAGACTTACACAGAGCAATGGAAAGCACGGTGATGGCCAGCCCACCCAGGGTGTCTGACGCCACCTCGGGCCTTCCACCAGGGCTTCGCTCGGGTGGGGAAGGGGCTGGAGACTTGGGGCCAGGCCGTGCCCTGAGAAGCTGTGGGAGAGGATGGCCTGCTGGCTCCCTGCGCTGACGAGCCCACGGCTGGGCTGCCTGGAGCTGGCAGGCGGGCCCTCCTGGGGGAGGGAGAGCTGCGAACCTGCCCTGAGATGAGCCCGGCTTTCTGTTCACATCTTTCCATGGCAACGAGGGAGAGGGGACCGGGAAGCGGCATCTCCCAGGAAAGCGTGGGCGCCGCTGTCTGCAGGCAGCCAGCTAGAAGGAAAAACCCAAGATTGGCAGCCCTGATTCCAGCCTGTGCTTGACACGTGCCCATCACGGCATCACAGGAAGCGCCCATCTGCAGGTCCCCCAGGGCTGCTCGGTCTGCCTGACGTTGCAGAAGAGGAAAAAGAAACAGAGAGGCCGAGGAACTTGCTCACAGGCACACAGCTAGTTAGGAGATTTGGGACCGACACAGAGGGCTTCTGGCTGGTGGGGCCCTCAGGGACCCCGTAGTGTTCCTGCAGGACCCCTGGTTTGAGTTCCACTTGGTTCTACCCAGGGGCCTCATTGAAACAAAGGGTGGGGCTGGCCTCAGTCTGGTACTGAGAAAGGAGGATGGGTGCCACACAATTTAAGGAAACCCAGAAATTCTGAGGATATCTGCCCACCCCGAGTTCATTTTGGGTTCTGCCAGCACATCTTTCACTAGGGAGCTACGAAAAATGCACAAATCGCCTGTTCAGAGGGCATCTAACATCCTCCCAGTGCAGCAAATCATGGCTGAGAGGAAGGGACGGGAGAGGAAGGAACGTGGACAAACAGAGACTGCAGAGCCTTCACAGTCGCAGCGAGCTGTAGGTCCGGTTCCCTGCAGGGCCATCCCCCCGGCTGGCCACTCATGGCTGACAAACCCCAGCGGTAGCCCGGGTCCCCTGCTGACCGCCCGAGACGGAGAAGCTCTCAGCCGCAGAGGCTTCTTCCGTTGACCCCAAATAAGCTTTTATGCGCTTTCCACCCAGATTCCTAATTCCACTCACTTGGGCTCCACAGAAAAATGATTTTCCCCTTTCTCACGACGGCAGCTCCGATACAGAAGAAGCCTCACGTGCTGCTCTGTGATCCTTTCCTGCTGAGCGTGTCTGAGGACGGGGACAGCACCGTGCTGCTCTCCCCTTGAACCTGCATGCCAGGGGCCGACCTCAAGGTCAGGGTGCTTGCTGGGGTGTGCTACTCGCCCCTCAGGCTCAAGGTAACCCAGAAGATTGTCACTGGGGGTCTAGTGAATGTCCCCCAAGCAGGATGTGGCCTCCAGGGATGACAAAGAAGCTTTATTCAGGGAAGGAAATGCCTAGAATGTCAAGAGGAGAAACCCGGTGATCTAAAGACACAAGGCTCAGGGTCGGGCTGCGGGGAAGGACCGGGCATCCTGCCTCCTTCCCGGCAACTCAGGATGCGCGCTGCAGTGTTTCTGAAAGGGGCTCTCTGCGTCTGCTTGAACGTCGTCAGTGCTGGTAGCGTATCAGTTGTCAGGCGCACGGTCACTGGTGGATGGCTTTATTTTTAGAGTTATGTTAACATGCAGCTGAAATTGGCTTGCCCGCGCGTGTCCGGGGAGCCTTCCCTGGGGGCGGTGCTGCCTCAGCCCTGGGCCCCACGGCCTGCTGACGGGCCTTCCTGGGGAGTAATGCTCTTCCTGGGGGTCTGGTTCCAGGCGGGGCTCAGTCAATGGGGCTGCAGGGAGGCCGTTCCAGCCAAGGGCAAGAAAACGCAGGTGCGCTGAGCGCCCACGCGTGCTAGGCTTCATTCCTCCTTATTTTAAAGACAGTTTCATCCTACTTTACACCTCGGGCTGTCCCTGCTTTGTGAAATGCACCTGAGTTTGTAATAATCTGAAGCCGGAAGCCCGGGTATGTTTTTCTTAAAACTCCATCTGCTTTTTAATTACCAGAGACTCCTCCAAGATTTTCACGCGTGTTTGGCTCTTCAATCTTGGATCTTGGTGTGTGGATGTTTGCTTCTGCACCAGCACAGGCGCTCTGGCTGGGAGAGGTGGCGGGCTGGGCCTGCAGGCCAGTGGGAACCGTTGTGGGTCTCCCTTGCTGCTCACCAGAGTCCTGCGAAGTGGGTTCAGCTTACACTCTCACATCGGCAGGCACAAAAGCTCACTGGTTCCCACGTCTGTCTTTCCCCACTGTGCCGCATGGTCACCATCGGAGCCACCAGAGTGTGAGGTCGAGCCATGGGATGCAGGTCTGGATCAGGACAACTCTGGCCGTGACCCCTGCCCCTCAGGACGTCGTCTCTTGCAGGAAGACCCCAGACGTTCCCCTGCCCATCGTGCAAGCACCACGACTCCCCAGTGACGGAGGGGACAAGGACACGGTCTCACCAGCTTCATGTTTTTAATCAATTTCAAGTTAATATTTACTTAAAGCAAAGTAATACGTAAGCGTAGTTTAGAAAATCAGTTGTATGTGTTGGGAAAATGCCGGTTCCCACTCCCGGAGCCACGTGGGCAGGGATGTCCCAGGGACACCCTTCCGAGCCCTGTCACCCTCTCTCGCCTCTCTCTGAAGGGACGATAGATTCATTCACTTGGTGACTTTGTGACGAGGCGCGGGGCAGACGTGCCTCCGCCCTGCCCTCGTCTTCCCTCCTGGGATCCAGTCACCTTCCGGAAGCACACTTTTTGGTTGCTTTCCGCGTGCTGTGAGTTTTGTAGGAGCAGGTCACCCTGCGGGGCTGGGGCTCTCCCAGGCTGTTCCTCTAAGTCTGGGGTTCAGAATCAGAAGCCCGTTGCCCCCTCCTGGTCCTGTCCCTCCAGCCTGTCCTGTGTCAGCACTCTGGTGGGAGGGAGGGCACTGTGTACTGGGCAGCCTCAAGCAGCCCCCACAGTGTCAAAGGGCTTCTCACAAAAACAGCAGTTCCTGTGCCTCTTCACTTCCCCTCGTGTAGACTTTTTTGGGGGTATTTATCTTTGTGTTCTACTAACATGCTCTTGGTCATTAGACGTCATCGAATGAGAAGTGGTCCCTGGACTGATCTCGTGGTAGCAGAGGGCTCGCTCCCCGCACGCCTCCTCTCCCCTCGTCGATGTGGTGACTTGCAGTTAGGTGACGGCTTCCGTCAAGAGCGCTCAGGGCACTCTCTGGCCTGCTCTGTCCTGTGCTGCTCCGTGTGTCCACACAGTGTCATCGACTGGCTGAGTTTGTGGAGATGGGTCTGCTGGGGAGTCGGCCGTCTTGGGGGGACAATCCCAAACGCCAGCATCTAGAGGTCCTTTTTCTGAAAACCTCTAATTTCTTCAGGGCTTGGCTTTGTGTGGCGCCTGGGAGGGCCAACCAACGGGGTACAAGGCTGTTCAGGATGCAGATTTTCGCTTGTCCCCCCTTCCCAGCTCTGAGCCTCACTCCAATCCTCCACTCTGCTGGTGTTGCTGAGGCCGGAGCCCCCGGCTCAGTTCCTTCCGAGGGTCTCCTGCAGGCCAGTGTGCGGAGCAGGCGGAGGGAGGGGTGGGGGAGAAGCAGTCCCCTGCTGGGCCTGACGAAGACCTGAGAGTCAAGAGTCCTGCTCTGTCATCACTGTTTCTGTTTCCTCATCGCACGTTCCCTCCCAACCCGCTCCTTGCCTTCTGGCTCAACTTTCCACTGGGACTGTCCTGTCAACATACCGTTGGCCTCCGTGTTGTCAGTCCCAACGTCGTGTCTGTTATACCTGACATTTTGACATCATCTTCCCTTCAGAACATGCGCAGGCACACACACCTGTGCTTGAACATTCGAAAGATTTTCAAATATTCGAAACCGTCTTCCTCTCCGTGTCTTCAGCCTCCGTCCGTCCCCAGCTCTGGGCTACCATTCCGACTAAGTTCTTTGTGCATCCAGGCACAGGCTACGCTCATGTAAGCATGTGTGTTTGCATAACTTTTTTTATTTTCCACAAATCGTTGCATACTAGAGACATGAACTTATCCTGAAATTTTTAAAATTTAAAAATATACCTCAGCGATTGATCCATGTAAGTGTAGATAAAACTGCTTCATATTTTAGTTATTGCGTACACTCCCACTGTGGGCCTGTCGCACCACTGACCTGACAGCCCCCTGCGGACGGGCAGGCAGCGGGTTCTGTCTCTGCTACGACAGACAGCGCTGCTGTGCATGTGCGTGTACAAGCCATCTCTCGTACACGGGAACATACCTGCTGCTCGGATTCTCAGACATGTCATTGTTGAAGCAAAAGAGATGTTCACTCTAAATGTTTGTCAATATTGCCAAACTGCTGTGTGAATCTGCACTCTCACCGGGAAAGTAGTCGGGTCCTATTTTTTCTCACTTTTGACCCATCATGGGTGTGATAGATTGCTTCGGTCCTCGTCCATTTCTCCCCCTCCAGCGTGCCTTCTTCCTGCCACAGAGGCCGCAAAATAAAGATGGCATTTCCCTAAATCCGTCGCAGCTGGTTTTCCGGATGCAGGGTGGGTCTGACAGTTTGTTCTCTGTCGGGGAGAGCTGGAGGGAGAAGGGCAAGAGGCACCTCGCTGCTCCTTGGCTGACTTTCGCAGGGCGCCCAGGCAGCAGGCACTCGGGTTCGTGCAGTCCCACTCTGTGTCCAGTCCCTGGTCCTCTGGTGGCAATGGCAGCAGCAGCCTCCTGGGTGGGCACCGCAGCTCTGGGGGCCGGTTTCTGGGCTGTGCTCTGGTGGACGTTCCTGGAGGCCCAGCCCGCAGCCCCCTTCTCCAGGGTCCAGTCATATCGTAGCCCCTCCTTCTCCGTTGTAAACCCCCTTCTTAAAATTGCTGATGTGGAGCATTTCCTGCCGCTGAACCCTGGTTAGTATCACATGGTCACTGTGTGTGTGTGTGTGTGTGTGTGTGTGTGTGTGTGTGTAACGTATACTCTGTTTTTTTTATGACAGCTTTATTGAGGTATTATTCACAAACCATAATATTCACCTTTATACAAGTCAGTGGTTTTTAGCATATTTGCGGGGTTGTGAACTCCCACCACAATCTAAATTTAGAATCTTTTCATCACCCCAAAAAGAAACGCTGCACTCATGACTCCTACTCCTCATCTTACCCACCGCCTACCCTCCTCACCCCTGGCAACCACTGATCTCCTTTCTGTCTCTGTGGATTTGCCTATTCTGGACATTTCATATAAATGGAGTCGTATAACATGTGGTCCTGGCTTCTCTCACTCAGCATGATGTTTTCAAGGTCATCCATACTGCAGCGTGTATCAGCCCTTCATTCCTCTTTATGGCCAAATCTTATTCCATTGTTTGGGTAGACCCCATTCTGTTTATCCACTAGTCAGTTGATGGACATTTGGGTTGTTCCACTTTTGGCCTGTTATGAACAATGCTGCTGCGAACATTCATGGACGAGTTTCTGCATGGACAAAGGTTTTCATTTCTCTTGGGTACACACCTAGGTGTGGAATTGCTGGGTCACATGGCAATTATGTTGACTCACTGAAGAACCACCAGACAGTTTTCCAAAGCAGCTGTACAATTTTACATTCTCAACAGCAGTATGTGAGGGTTCTGATTGCTCCACTTCCTCACCAACACTTGTTATTGTCTGTCTTTTTATTAGAGCCATCCTCATGGAGCGATATGTTACCTCATTGTGGTTTGACTTGCATTTCCATGATGACTAATGATTTCGAGCATCTTTTCTTCTGCTTACTTGACACATGTATATCTTCTTTGGAAAAATGTCTATTCCAATACTTTGTCCATTTTTTTAATTGGGCTATCCATTGTTTTATTGTTGAATTGCATTCTCATTTTTATAAGGTATATATTTCTCTTCTCGTAGCTACTCTTTAATGTAACTTAGTAGAAAATACTTATCTTCTATTTCTTTAATAAAATTGATTGATTCCTACTATAAGCAATGAAATGATTACAGTATATTTTCAAAATATTTTTCTTTCAATCTACTTCTTATCATCGCCCTGCTTTTATTTACTTGTTTTTCTTGGCATTTACTTTTATATCTTTAAATATACTTTTGTCTCTGTTACTGGATTTATCTACTGTAAATGATAACTTCTGACTCTCCATCTATCACAAAATAAAACAAAAGAAGAAATCAGTGTACCTACTCCCCCAGCCATAAGCCAAATTAGATAACCTGATTTGTCATTTCATATTTTTCTCCCATATAATACACATACAACATATTTATTTATGAAAATAGTATCATGAATACAGTTTCAATCTCTTGTTTTCTCACTCAGAATAATTTGTGGAAATCCTTTCACACTACCGAGAACAGCTAATTATTTTTAATGGCTGTGTAGTGGGGATGGTGCAGACGTGCTACGTAGTTGCCAGCTTCTCTCTAATTGATGAACATTCACTTTACCACTAATTCTTGGTCAAAACAACTACAATGAGAGCCTTTGCACATTATTAAATCATTCGAGAGACATTTGTGGCTGGATATGTCTTTATATGGTGGTCCTTTTATTTCTGTTGACATTTTTGAGGGAGTCCTCCATAAATAGTACCTTTCTTCCTCATCTAGATTCTAAATACATTGAAAACATAAGAAAATAATTATGGAGATAAAAATCACCTTCATTATTACTTGTAGTGGCTAAACTGGAGGATGTGGCATTAGATCTCCGCCAACGTGGGCTTCACCTGGAGGCCATCAGTCAGGCCTCCTTCTGGTCTCCTTGTGGCCGCAGGGCCCTCACCTAGGCAGAGGGAGCCCTGGAGCAGCCTCACTCCTACGAGGAGGGCGTAGAGCCGAGCCCAGCGTGCCTGGCTATTCGTCCCCGTGTCCTGGAGCCGTCTCCCCAGGCTGCAGGGCTAGACGGAACAAGAGTCTGGAGGACGCAGAGTGTGCTCAAGGAACACCCCCCTGGGTGGACAGCAGGACTGGGAAACATGATTTCCCTCTGCCTCGTCCCTGGGAGAGATTCCCGACGAGGAACTGCAGGGCACGGAGCGAGTATTGACGTGGCCGAGCCACACCGTCTCCACCAGCGATGTTGTGTCCGTCACAGTGAGGACTGCTCCTCGCAGGTTGGTTGGTGATGGGTGTGAGGTGTGTCTCCTTGTCGCCTCCACTGGCCATTTTCTGAGGTGCTGGTGGCCTTGTAGCCTTTCTCTCCTCCAGGCGGCCCCTCACCTGGCTCCCGGCCGCACGCCTCCTCAGCTGGCCGTCGTCCCTCACTGGCCGGTCCTTCTCAGTCTCCCTGTTGGTTTCTCCTCTGCTCAACCTCAGACATTGGACGTCCCTGAGCCCTGACCCCGCACCCTTTTCTTTCTTTTCACAAACTCTCCTCAGTGGCTTGTCCTGTCCATGGCTTTGCATCCTCTGATGTCCCCTGGTCCAACCTCCCTGCTCAATTCTCAGCCCGCTACTGGGCATCTCCATGTGGGTTCGGACAGGCATTTCAATCCCACTTGGCCAGGACAGAATTCTTATTCCTTCTCCAACCAGTGTCCCCCCCAGTCTTCTCTGTCTTAGCAAATGGCACCCTCTTCCATCCAGTTTTTGAAGCCCACATACCGTTTTCTAAGATGCCTCCCTTCCCTCCTCATGCATTTCACAGGGAGATCTGCTGACTTCCTTCCGGAACGCCTCGAAAACCCATTTCCTCTCTCCAATGCTGCCACCACCACAGGAGTCTAAGCTACCGTCACGTGACCCCTGGGCTACTATAACCACCTCCAAATTGCTTGTTCCTTGACATTCCTTCTGGCTGTCAGAATGTCTGCTCCCCGTCCAGAAGCTGCGAGTGCAGCTGCTGTGCCAGCCCCGGAAGGCAGAGCATGGTCCCCTGGGTCAGAGGTCTCAGCCTGCACCTCGGGGGCGGGGGTGGAGGTGGGGGTGGAGCCGGGCACAGTCCTGGCTTTGCTGCTTCTGAGCCCGGCTTTGAGGCTCCTGGTAACAGTCAGTTACACTGATTCTTGCAATAAGTACTTTTCCAGGTTGCAGCTGAGCTGTTCTGGGCTGTTCACCCTCGGAGCCCTGGGCCGTCCTGACGGTCCCGCTGCGGTCCCGCTGCACTCCCGCCCTAAGCTCCGTTCTCAGACGACAGCCTAAGGGATCGCTTTAGAACATAGTGAGGCTGCGTCATCACCCTTCTCCTCTCCCATTTAGTATAAGATTTTGCCTGCTCACCCCAGTTTACAAAGCCTGCGTGGCCTGGTCTCACCCGTGGCTCTGCGCCATGGTCACCTTCTTGAAAGTTACTGATGCATTTAGCAAAAATGCATTGAAATCCTCCTGGATGCTGGGTCCCATAGGAGGCCCCGGGAACCCACTGGGCATGTTCTTGCTTCACGTCCTTGGGCCTTTGCTTCATGCTCCTGCTTCCTCAATTTCTCTACTCTCCGATCCCCATACAACTGGCTTCTTCCTTCCAATTGATCTTGACAGAAATGTCCCCTTTGTGGAGACGGCTCTCTGACCACTGATCTAAAATAAACACCAAGACGCCCCCTAGGGCCCGGGTCCCGATCCTGCTCTGGCAGACTTTGGCATGTCCGCTTTCTGCCCTGAACCTTTGTTTCCCATGAATCCCTCTCTTTGCATTCTCTACTAAGCATTAGCACCATCTATGCTTTTCTCATTCTGGCTTATGTAAGTATTTATTTGCTTGTTTATTATCTGATTTTCCCAACTGGGATCTAAGCTTGGTGACAGTGGGGCCTGTCCTTACTCACCACGGCACGGTCAGCACGGAGAGCAGGGCCCGGAAGGCTGCAAGGGTGGCTTCTGCAAGAATCCCTCTGCATTCATCCCTTGCCTCCTCCAGCATCTCCCACTTGCTGCCTCCATGGCTGAGCCTCCGTGGGCTCTGGTGCAGATGGGCTGGGCTCGGTTGGCATCTCTATCTTGTCTGTGGTGCTTAGCGTTCCCTCTCCTGTCCTCTGTCAGTCAGCCAAACCTCCTCCACTGGTCTGCGTCTTCCAGAAATTCCTTGAGATCTCTCGTCAGCTGATGTCTCTCTCTTCCTCCCTTCCTTTTGTGTTATTGCTTTATACTTTTAAAAAAATTCCTGTATGATTTCAGCGGGGTGTTGAGAAAGAGAGGAGATAAACACCTCTGGCCTCTTCCTTGTCAAACTGGATCCTAATGACTTCGTTAGTGGGAGATAGAGGTTCAAAGGCAGAGAGTAAAGGGCCTGGTCATACGGCCAGAGCAGGCCTGGGCCTCGGGCCTCGGGAGTCCTCATCGCTGTCACACCCCCATGCTCCACCTTAGCTTATGTTCTGGATGACGTTTTAGGGTCCCCCTCCATGCACACTGTTGAGGCCACGGAGGTTATGGGACTCACCTCCAGTGCAGCCAGTAATTTCTTCCACACTCAGCAGCTCCGTGGACCAGGTTGCGGGCCCGGGCAGGGGGAGAGGGCAGCCGTGGAGCCCCAGGAGCAGCCCATTCTCACGTGCTTTCAAGTCTTGGTTCCCCCACCCACTAGCTACTCAGAAATGGGAACTGAGGTCAGATGTGCTTTGAAGATACTGCAGTGTCCTTATTACTATTCGGTTATAAACTCTGCATGTTGGGAATAAAGGAAGTATTGAAACGGTGAGTTTCACTCCCAAAGAATCTGTCCTGGAAATCTGACATCAGCCTGTGCATCTTCCTCATTCTCCAGCAGCGTAGAGGGATGCTCCCAGCCCCGAGGCCCCAGGTTAAGCCCACTGGAGGCGAGCCTGCTTTCCCAATGTTTTTCAGCTACCTTAGTTTAGAATCCGGGGTGTGGGGCATTACCTGTGACCCTCTGAGAGGAGCTTTCGCTCCCCACTTCCCTGTTCCCTGATGCAGCTGGTCCTTAGCTCTGTCTTAGAGGAAGCCTGAGGCTCTGTTCTCAAGCTTCTTTCCACCTGGGCTGCAGCCGTGGGGAGGAACAGCACAGCCTGAGTGTTTGCTTCCCAAGGACACTGGGGTGGCCGCAGCTGCAATACGAAGCCACGTCCAGCCAGGGCCCTGTGCATGCCCACCTCCCCCTACCTTGACCAGGATGGTGTTGTACTAGAAATCCACACCACTGCAGCTTTGCTAATGGCTAATGAAGAGGCTGGAGAAGCCACTGTACCAGCATCATGCTGAGTCCTGCTTGGTGAGTAATCACTTCCCTACATTATGGGAAAGACTTCAGTCCATTTAATCTCTTGAGCCCCTTTCACCAGGCTTAGGTCTGGGTGCAGGTTGGCCCTCGATTCTTACTTGCATATAGAAGAGAACGTCATTTTCTCACGGTGAGTCATACTCTTGTAGAGGAAATAATCAGAAGTCTTCTTAGAAATAAAATTCCATACGAAATTGAAATTGAGTGTAACAAAAACACATTGGAACCTGAGCAGGCAGATTCTACTCTTCTGTGAAAGTGTCAGCACCCAGTCTTCCTCCAGCAGCACCCAGTCTCCATCAGCAGCACCCAGTCTCTATCAGTAGTACCCAGTTTCCATCAGCAGCACCCCGTCTTCCATCATCAGCACCCCATCTCCATCAGCAGCACCCAGTCTTCCATAAGCGGCACCCAGTCTCCATCAGCAGCACTGAGTCTTCCATCAGCAGCACCCAGTCTTCCATCAGCAGCACCCAGTCTCCATCAGCAGCACCTAGTCTCCATCAGCAGTACCCAGTCTTCCATCAGCAACACCCCGTCTTCCATCAGCAGCACCCAGTCCTCCATTGGCAGCACCCAGTCTTCCATCAGCTGCACCTAGTCTTCCATCAGCAGCACCTAGTCTCCATCAGCAGCACCCAGTTTTCCATCAGCAGCACTTAGTCTTCCATCAGCAGCACGTGGGCTTCCATCAGCAGCACCCAATCTCCATCAGCAGCACCCAGTCTCCATCAGCAGCACCCGTGCTTCCATCAGCAGCACCCAATCTCCATCAGCGGCACCCAGTCTCCATCAGCAGCACCCCATCTCCATCAGCAGCACCCAGTCTCCATCAGCAGCACCCGTGCTTCCATCAGCAGCACCCAATCTCCATCAGCAGTACCCAGTCTCCATCAGCAGCACCCAGTCTTCCATCAGCGGCACCTGGGCTTCCATCAGCAGCACCCAGTCATCCATCAGCAGCACCCAGTCTTCCATCAGCTGCACCCAGTCCTCCATTGGCAGCACCCAGTCTTCCATCAGCAGCACCCAGTCTTCCATCAGCAGCACCAAGTCTCCATCAGCAGCACAGAGTCTTCCATCAGCAGCACCAAGTCTCCATCAGCAGCACAGAGTCTTCCATCAGCAGCACCCGCGCATCCATCAGCAGCACCCAGTCTTCCATCAGCGGCACCCAGTCTTCCATCAGCAGCACCCAGTCTTCCATCAGCTGCACCCAGTCTTCCATCAGCAGCACCCAGTCTCCATCAGCAGCACCCAATCTCCATCAGCAGCACCCCATCTCCATCAACAGCACCCAGTCTTCCATCAGCAGCACCAAGTCTCCATCAGCAGCACAGAGTCTTCCATCAGCAGCACCCGGGCTTCCATCAGCTGCACCCAGGCTCCATCAGCAGCACTTAGTCTTCCATCAGCAGCACCCAGTCATCCATCAGCAGCACCCAGTCTCTATTAGCAGCACCTGGGCTTCCATCAGCAACACCCCATCTTCCATCAGCAGCACCCAGTCTTGCATCAGCAGCACCCAGTCATCCATCAGCAGCACCCAGTCTTCCATCAGCTGCACACAGTCCTCCATTGGCAGCACCCAGTCTTCCATCAGCAGCACCCAGTCTTCCATCAGCAGCACCAAGTCTCCATCAGCAGCACCCAGTCTTCCATCAGCAGCACCAAGTCTCCATCAGCAGCACAGAGTCTTCCATCAGCAGCACCCGCGCATCCATCAGCAGCACCCAGTCTTCCATCAGCGGCACCCAGTCTTCCATGAGCAGCACCCAGTCTTCCATCAGCTGCACCCAGTCTTCCATCAGCAGCACCCAGTCTCCATCAGCAGCACCCAGTCTCCATCAGCAGCACCCCATCTCCATCAGCAGCACCCAGTCTTCCATCAGCAGCACCCAGTCTTCCATCAGCAGCACCCAGTCTCCATCAGCAGCACCCCATCTCCATCAGCAGCACCCAGTCTTCCATCAGCAGCACCAAGTCTCCATCAGCAGCACAGAGTCTTCCATCAGCAGCACCCGGGCTTCCATCAGCTGCACCCAGGCCCCATCAGCAGCACCCAGTCTTCCATCAGCAGCACCCAGTCATCCATCAGCAGCACCCAGTCTCTATTAGCAGCACCCGGGCTTCCATCAGCAACACCCCATCTTCCATCAGCAGCACCCAGTCTTGCATCAGCAGCACCCAGTCATCCATCAGCAGCACCCCATCTCCATCAGCAGCTCCCAGTCTTCCATCAGCAGCACCCAGTCTCCATTGGCAGCACCCAGTCTTCCATCAGCTGCACCTAGTCTTCCATCAGCAGCACCCAGTTTTCCATCAGCAGCACCTAGTCTTCCATCAGCAGCACCCAGGCTTCCATCAGCAGCACCCAGTCTTCCATCAGCAGCACCCAGTCTCCATCAGCAGCACCCAATCTCCATCAGCAGCACCCCATCTCCATCAACAGCACCCAGTCTTCCATCAGCAGCACCAAGTCTCCATCAGCAGCACAGAGTCTTCCATCAGCAGCACCCGGGCTTCCATCAGCTGCACCCAGGCTCCATCAGCAGCACTTAGTCTTCCATCAGCAGCACCCAGTCATCCATCAGCAGCACCCAGTCTCTATTAGCAGCACCCGGGCTTCCATCAGCAACACCCCATCTTCCATCAGCAGCACCCAGTCTTGCATCAGCAGCACCCAGTCATCCATCAGCAGCACCCAGTCTTCCATCAGCTGCACCCAGTCCTCCATTGGCAGCACCCAGTCTTCCATCAGCAGCACCCAGTCTTCCATCAGCAGCACCAAGTCTCCATCAGCAGCACCCAGTCTTCCATCAGCAGCACCAAGTCTCCATCAGCAGCACAGAGTCTTCCATCAGCAGCACCCGCGCATCCATCAGCAGCACCCAGTCTTCCATCAGCGGCACCCAGTCTTCCATGAGCAGCACCCAGTCTTCCATCAGCTGCACCCAGTCTTCCATCAGCAGCACCCAGTCTCCATCAGCAGCACCCAGTCTCCATCAGCAGCACCCCATCTCCATCAGCAGCACCCAGTCTTCCATCAGCAGCACCCAGTCTTCCATCAGCAGCACCCAGTCTCCATCAGCAGCACCCCATCTCCATCAGCAGCACCCAGTCTTCCATCAGCAGCACCAAGTCTCCATCAGCAGCACAGAGTCTTCCATCAGCAGCACCCGGGCTTCCATCAGCTGCACCCAGGCCCCATCAGCAGCACCCAGTCTTCCATCAGCAGCACCCAGTCATCCATCAGCAGCACCCAGTCTCTATTAGCAGCACCCGGGCTTCCATCAGCAACACCCCATCTTCCATCAGCAGCACCCAGTCTTGCATCAGCAGCACCCAGTCATCCATCAGCAGCACCCCATCTCCATCAGCAGCTCCCAGTCTTCCATCAGCAGCACCCAGTCTCCATTGGCAGCACCCAGTCTTCCATCAGCTGCACCTAGTCTTCCATCAGCAGCACCCAGTTTTCCATCAGCAGCACCTAGTCTTCCATCAGCAGCACCCAGGCTTCCATCAGCAGCACCCAGTCTTCCATCAGCAGCACCCAGTCTCCATCAGCATCACCCGTGCTTCCATCAGCAGCACCCAATCTCCATCAGCGGCACCAATTCTCCATCAGCAGCACCCAGTCTCCATCAGCAGCACCCAGTCTCCATCAGCAGCACCCGTGCTTCCATCAGCAGCACCCAATCTCCATCAGCAGCACCCAGTCTTCCATCAGCGGCACCTGGGCTTCCATCAGTAGTGTCCCATCTCCATCAGCTGCACCCAGTCTCCATCAGCAGCACCCGTGCTTCCATCAGCAGCACCCAATCTCCATCAGCAGCACCCAGTCTTCCATAAGCGGCACCTGGGCTTCCATCAGTAGTGTCCCATCTCCATCAGCTGCACCCAGTCTCCATCAGCAGCACCCAGTCTTCCATCAGCAGCACCCAGTCTCCATCAGCAGCACCCCATCTCCATCAGCAGCACCCAGTCTTCCATCAGCAGCACCAAGTCTCCATCAGCAGCACCCAGTCTTCCATCAGCAGCACCAAGTCTCCATCAGCAGCACAGAGTCTTCCATCAGCAGCACCCGTGCATCCATCAGCAGCCCCCAGTCTTCTATTAGCAGCACCCAGTCTTCCATCAGCTGCACCCAGGCTCCATCAGCAGCACCCAGTCTTCCATCAGCAGCACCCAGTCTTCCATCAGCAGCACCCAGTCTCTATTAGCAGCACCCGGGCTTCCATCAGCAACACCCCATCTTCCATCAGCAGCACCCTGTCTTCCATCAGCAGCACCCAGTCCTGCATCAGCAGCACCCAGTCTTCCATCAGTAGCACCCAGTCTCCATCGGCAGCACCGAGTCTTCCATCAGCTGCACCCAGTCTTCCATCAGCAGCACCCAGTCTCCATCGGCAGCACAGAGTCTTCCATCAGCTGCACCCAGTCTTCCATCAGCTGCACCCTGTCCTCCATCAGCAGCACCCAGTCATCCATCTGCAGCACCCCATCTCCATCAGCAGCTCCCAGTCTTCCATCAGCAGCACCCAGTCTCCATCGGCAGCACCCAGTCTTCCATCAGCTGCACCTAGTCTTCCATCAGCAGCACCTAGTCTCCATCAGCAGCACCCAGTTTTCCATCAGCAGCACCTAGTCTTCCATCAGCAGCACCCGGGCTTCCATCAGCAGCACCCAGTCTTCCATCAGCAGCACCCAGTCTCCATCAGCAGCACCCATGCTTCCATCAGCAGCACCCGGGCTTCCATCAGCAGCACCCAATCTCCATCAGCGGCACCCAGTCTTCCATCAGCTGCACCCAGTCTTCCATCAGCAGCACCCCATCTCCATCGGCAACATCTAGTCTTCCATCAGCAGCACCCAGTCTTCCATCAGCAGCACCCAGTCTTGCATCAGCGGCACCCAGTCTTCCATCAGCAGCACCCGGGCTTCCATCAGCAGCACCCAGTCTTCCATCAGCAGCACCCAGTCTTCCATCAGCAGTATCCCATCTCCATCAGCAGCACCCAGTCTTCCATCAGTAGCATCCAGTCTCCATCAGCAGCACCCAGTCTCTATTAGCAGCACCCAGTCTTCCATCAGCAGCACCCAGTCTTCCATCAGCAGCACCCAGTCTCCATCAGCAGCACCCAGTCTTCCATCAGCAGCACCCCATCTCCATCAGCAGCACCCAGTCTTCCATCAGTAGCACTCAGTGTCTGTCAGACCAACATGGACAATAGTTGAACTGAAGAGTTGCTGAAACAGAGACTGTGGTTGTTCTTCATTAGAGTGCACAGTTCCACTTCTGATGCTTAAAGTAGTCAAAATATTTGAAAGCAGGATGTATCTTGTGGAGATTGGAAATGTTTGGAGGTCGTGGACACTGTCTCCCACTAAGACTGCCCGAGGACGAGAGGTGGGAGAGCAGGAAGCCCAGTGGGGAGGACTCCGGAGGCTGATCCATCAGTGTGGAGGGTGTTTCAGCTCCAGAGCTGTGAGCAGGAGGAGGCTCTCCCAGGTGTAGTGTTGGAGGAGTGGGGCTCTTTCAAGTGTCCTGCGGCAGACAGTGATGTTGCAGGAGGGAGGTTTGACAAGGTGGTTTCCAGCGCCCCTTCTAACCCTGAAATTAATAAAAACAGATCCCCTCTGGAACTCAGCTCCGAATCAGATGTGTGGGATCCCCACCTGCTTCTCATCTCTGGGCGGCAACCAGAGAATAAGGCCCCTCATCAGCATCTCCCCAACGGGCTGGGTGGTTTATAACACGGTGTAGGTTTCTCACCCTCCACTTTATCAAGACCATCTCAAACAGAAGTTTATTTTATTAATTCTTTTTTCGTCCCATATAACCTCTGACGAGAGTTTTTGCTAAAGAGGGAATACAACAAGAACTGGGTTTTTGATAATTTTTGGAGTCTTTGTCGTCATATCATTTGAGATTCTTGAGTACAGAGGAAGGTGTGCATTTGTCTTTATGTCTCTTAACTCCTGACAGAGGGCCTGTAAGTTAGCAGTTGTTAGTCAATATTTCTTACATCCTGACTGGAGCAGTTCTGACCACAAGCTGGGGTTTGGGAGTTTACAGTCACAGCATCCGTATGGGGCAGGGCTTGGGTTTGAACCCAGTAATGCCTAAGCCCCCGGCCACGTTCTCTTTCATTATACTGGGCTGCCTACATGTAAGTAGAGCCTGATTTTGTTTGTCCTAAAACAACTTCATTTGGATTTCAAAGCATGCTTCCCTGTTCCAGAGTCTCGATAGCCTTGGTGATTCAGTCGGCTTGAACACATTCCCTCTCACTCTTTATCTGCTTAGTGATTTTAAGACCCTCAGATAAGGAGTGGATTCTGTTCAATTTAATTCAGTTCAAAGTAACAGTTGGGCACATATTAGTCACTATTGCTGGGTGATAAATTGGTCTCAATCTTAAAAGAAAAAGCTTGCAGTGTCCCCCAGTTTCTGTGGGTCAGGAATCCAGACCTGGCTCAGCTGGTCCTCTCTCGGGGTCTCTGTGAGTTATAGTTGCGGTGTCAGCCAGCTGAAGGCATCTTGGGCAGGGCTGAGGGACCACCCTCATCTGGGCTCCCTCACATGACCGGGAGCAGGCCTCCGGTAAGGCTGGCCGCTGCCTGGGCTCCTGAGTCCCTTGCTGTGTGAGCCTCTCCATAGGCTGCTCACAGGATGGCGTCCCCGGGGCCAGGGATCTGAGAGCCACAGGGAGCTGGTGAGAGGGACCAAAATCATCGTCTTTGGTGACCTAAGAGGTGATGTCCAATCACTTTCTGCTCTGTTCTAGTCAAGAGAGAAGAGTCAATAGGTCCTGACCACAGGCAGGGCCAGGGAGGCATGTAGATGGTGAATGCTAGGAGGTGTTAGAGGAGACTCAGAGACTGCCCACCAGGCACCCTGCTAGCCATGGGGGTTCAAAGATGAGTAAGATTCAGTACCTGGCCTCAAGGACATTATAATTTAGTATGAGAAGCAGCCATATGAAGAGATTTATTTTGGTATAGTATTTAAATCAAATAGTACAAATATTTTAAGAGGTATAATGGTAGCTCAGAGAGAGAATGATTCAGCTCTCTTGCTAAAGGGGGGAGAGACAGAAGGCAAGGAAGGCTTCCTGGAGGAGGTGAAGCATGAACTGATAGCCCTCCCCAATCTTGGCCAGAAAGAACTAGGACCAAGTTGTGTTAGAAGTGGCCCAGCTGGCAGCCCCAGAGTTTATGGTGCTCCTTTCCCTCCGGGAAATGTCTGCATTTCTCATCAAAATGCCCCTGAGAAGCGGTTGAGAATGAGCACAACAGAGCGTCATGGCTCTACTCCTGTGGCGATATTAATATTAAAAGTACATAACAGCAGCGTTTCAACATTGCGTCCCAGTCAGCCTGCATTATGCTCTTGCCAAAATAGCCTTGTAAACATCAAATTTCGAGAAAGTGAAGGAAATTATGTTAATCATATTCCTAAGAGCACTCAAGCAAGAGGGCTGTTTATTGAACATATTGACACGATGAAAACACCCTGTTAGAGTGAGCGTCCCTTTGGGCTTCCTGAGGTGTCACTGAGGGAATTTGAAGTGTCGCCACTTGATGCTGGGCGGGCTGACAGACGCAGGGTGTCGGCAGCTTGGTGCTGGGTCAGGACGTGAAGGGCCTGCAGTGGGGCCTCCATCAACAGACCTGGAGGGACACCCCCCCAGGGCAGGTCGGGCTGGTGGCCATGTCCCTGCCCAGCACGTGGGTGAGCAGCGGCATGGCTGAAAGGAAAGGGGTCCAGATACTAGGTGGACTTTCCTGGCAGCAGGTGTCCAGGGCTCACCTGGCACGAGTGGGGGAAGCCAGCTGGCCTGAGCCCTGGATCCCCTGGGCTTCCCACCCCAGCCCCCACCCTCAACCTTCCGCCACAATGTTCACCAGCTGGCCTCGCCCTGGACTCTGCTGTTGGGGGGCTGAGGTGGCATCATCTTATCTCTGATTTTCTTGGTCTAGGTTGTTGCCTGGCTCAGAGTGGTTACCCGTCAAAATTCACTGAAAACAGCTTTTAATTGTGCAAGTCATCGGTAGCCCATCTCAACTCTAGAAAAGGGAGAAGAAAGAGAAGGTTCCAGAATACAGACCTTTACTTCTGTCCCTCTATCTGTTGGCAGAGTTGCTGCTGTTAGCGGTTGAGTACACAGCTCTGAGGATAGGCTCTGGATGGGCCATCCACGCTGGAATCCGAGACCAGCCATTCCCTGGCTTTGTGACCTTGGACTCAGATCCCTCGTCTGTGGGGAATGGAGATGACAAAGCCACACACTTCAGGGAGTTGGGGGAAATTATTGTGCTCCTTCATGTTAAGCCTAGATGAGAACCCACACGAGGAGGTTCTCAGTGATGGGGAGCCATCATTACTACACTGGTGTATCACTCGGTGCGTGATTTAACCCTGTCCTGGTTGCAGAGAGTCTTAACAAAAGCCAACCGGAGCTGAATTGAGCATAAACGGCGTCCAGGGGCAGCAGGTGGGACCAGACCTGGGAAAGTGACAGGAAGGTGCCTGTACAGATGGCCTCCCAGCTGCATCTCCTCTCATCTCTTGCTTCTCCCTTCTGTCTGCTTGTCTGTCTTTCCCTAGGACCAGCCGTCTCTGATGCTCTGCGGGCGTGGCCGAAGAAGGCTGCCCCACGGCTCTGCAACCACCAGGCCCCATAAAAGCCACCTAGAGAGAGAATCTGATGTGGCCCCACCGGGTCAGCCTCACTCTTCCTGGTCCAAACAGCAGGACTGGGGCCACGGGTCATGGACACAGAGGTGTCTCGGAGACTCGTCTCTCTGGATGAAGAAGAGCAGCTCTCAGAAGGGGGCACTGCGTGAGCTGGGCCCACACCCCAGAAGAGGTGCGCTACGCATCGGAACTCGGCCCCATTTGGTATGATTTATCACGACAGCTTTGCTCCCCTCTGAGTTAGGGAAACCGAGACTCAGAAAGGCTTACTGTTATTTGGGGTTTGGGAGTTATGTGTAATGTGTGTTTTCTTCTTTATGCTTTTTTCTGTATTTCCTAAATTTTCTGCAGTGAGCAAATAGGACTTTTATAAAAACAAAACTTTACCAAGGTGCTCCGCTTCCTTCTGTCGTAGTTCCTCTAGGAGTTCTCAGAGGTGACAGACACTTCACAGGCACAAACTCGGCACCAGTGACTTTGGGAGAGTTGAGTGGGGTGATGATGGTGGGGGCCGGGCGTGTGGCCACCTGTTTAAGGGAATAAGTGTGGATCAGCACAATCGGGCGCGATCTTGGTCGCAGCATTCAGCTGAGGCATTTCTATGGGTAAATCATGATGACTTGTTTAAAAATACTCTATTTGAACCCATAAAATGGCCGGTATTTACATTTGGTTAAAAATAGCTTCTTTATTACAAAGGAACTTTAAAAAAATCCCTGAAAGTTTTAAGAATTCTATAAAGGGAAGACACTTGCAGAAGCAGTTAATTATACACTTCTGCCAGGCTGGTGGGGCGTGTTTATTATTTTGTTTTTGGAATTAGATGTGAAATTCTTGAATGAGAACAATGGCAACTAACAAAAGCATCAGGAAGGAAGTCAGCACAAATTGAGGGGGAAGAATCTGTGAAGAAGGGAATGGTGCAGAAGGGACAGGCTGGTCCCGGGCTGGGTCTGGGTGAGCACGTCCTTGGAGGAACTGAAGGGATGTAACCTGATTGTGGACACCGTTACCATGTCGCAGCTCCAGTGCCTGCCGACCCGTGTAGGAACTCTGCTCCCTGAAGAGTTTCTCTGGAATATTTTATTTTCTTTGATGTTCCCAGAGGTGTCTCACCTGAAATAACAGGTCTTCTAGGAACCCACGTTGGTAGCTGCTTCCTTCCCCCACTCCCACTGTGTCAGGCACCCACCTTCACGAAGTGCCCCTCCACCGAGTCTACCCAGGCTCGCGGGACTAGCCTGGCCCTTCGTCTCTGCGAGCCACCTGCCCTCTCGCCCTGCATCTCTGCTGTGCTGTTTGGTGCCTGCGGTGATGCACCAGAGCTCTCGGGCTGCGCGGACCAGGGATGCTTGGAGATAAACTGAGGGAGGTGGGCGTTCCTCTCCTAGGTCTCACAGAGACATAGAGGAATGGCTTTCTGTTTTTGATTCTAGTTTCTCTCCCCACCCTAGGACTCATGTTTTGGTCTGAGAGACTCTGTTCCTGGAGATAAACTTAAACAACGTCAGTAACTTGTCAGCTTGAATTCCCTCTTCTCTTAGCAGGAGTTCTCTCCCTGGAGGCTGCTCAGTTCTTCATGCAAATGGGATTGGGCAGGCCCTCTCGCCTTTGCTCAGCATGCCCAGATGTGTCTAGATCCCAGGGGCCAATGTGGTTTCGACCCCCCCTGGCCTCCTGTTGCGTGTCTCTGGGCTCTGACAGGGGCTGCCTCCCACTCCAAGTGTGGGCCTCCCACTCTCTGTGAGCCACATGTGCCGTTCAAACCCAAGACCCGTCTAGAGTTTCCTGAGAACCAGCTGTCGACCAGCCGCTGCTTCTGTCCCTTTTATATTTGCTGCCTCAACCTTATTCTCACTGTGGGGCTGATATTTTTATTATTGGGGAAATAAGACTCAGAGTGATTAAGTTAACAAGTTTGTAGACTGAGTAACGTGGCCACTACAGTGCGGACGGAGAGTCAGGAACCCCATCAACACGGCCATCTCAGATCCCCAAGCCCTTTCTCCTCAGCATCATCCCATCCCATCCCAGGAAATGGCACCCCCAGCCACCCAGGTCTTCAAACCAGAGACTTGGCATCACCTTGATCCTCCCTTCCCCTCACCCTCTCACCAGGGCCACCAGCTGGTCCCAGTGGCTCCACCGCCCAAGGATGCTCGATCCTCTAGAGTCTCCTGCTCTCCCTCCTCCACTTGACCCGAGTCAGGATCAACCCTCGCTCGACGGCCGTCCAGTCTGTGAAGGAATTTTCTGTTTCTGCTCGTCAGAGCGATCCTTTAATAACGTAAGTGAGACCCTGTCACTTCTCTGCCTAAACTTCCAGGTGACTCTCTGTTGTCCCCAGAATGAAACATAAGCCCCGATAGATGCTTCCTCAGGCTCTTCCCAGCTCAGACCTTGTCTCATCCCACTCTCCTTGCAGCTCCTTTGCTCAGCTTCTGGGGATTCCTTTCTGTTTCCCAAATACCCCAAGCTTTCTCTCAATTCCTGGCTTTTGTCTCTGTGGCTCCTTCCTGGAATTTTCTTTTTCCAGCTTGTCACATGGCTGTTTAATTATCTGTTTGCCCAGAGAAAATGTACTCTCTCAGAGGCCTTCGCTGACCACATCACTCTCAGTTGTCTTCACTGTCTGCCCTCCCCCGCCCCCTTGCTGGGATATTAGAAGATTCTTGCTCGAAAATTACAAAACCACAACCCGAAGTGGCTTAAGGAAAATGGGAATTCACTGGATCCCGTAACTGGGGAGTCAGAGACGGACTGGTGTCAAACAGCCGAATGGAGGGACTCATCAGAACGCTCCCTTCTCTGTCTCTCAGCTTGTCCCCTCGGCCCTGGCCTGATTTCCTCCTGTTATGGAGGCTTTCTCAGTGTGCTCAGGACACATGGCTGTCAGTAGCTTCAGGTTTACATTGCCCCTGATTAGCTACTGGTGTAGAAAGCAACTCTTTTACTGGTCTCCTACAGAAAGGTCCCGGGGAGGAATGGCATTGAGCTGGCTGTGGCCTGGGTTACCCTGGAATTGAGTTCCATGGATGAAACGATGCTGAGCTCTGATTGGTCAGCACTAGGTTGTGTGCTCACCCCCAGAGCCAAGTGCAGGCAGCCCCCCCACCCCCCATCTGCAGGGACTAAGAGTGCAGGAGGGAGGGGTCTCTAAAGGGAAGATGACAAGATTGACGGATTGATGCTGGACGGGCAGAAACTGTGGATACTCACAACACCACGCTCTATGTCAGTACTCTATTTCTCTTCTCCTTGAGACAAAATAGTCTGCCATTTTCTCTTATTTGTTTTATTTATTACTATCTCCCCACTGGAACATAAGCTCAATAAAACAGGGGTCTTTATTTTAGTTTTGAGAGCCCTGTGGTATATGGTTGACAATAAACACCTGCTGAATGAATGAAGGATGGAAGAAATGCAGCAGCAGAACTGGGATTCAAACCCAACTTCTTTGACCCCAGATTTGTTCCTCTTCCCCACCGTCTCACTTCTCTGTCCTTAAACTCACAAACTCAGACTCTGCCTCTGGGTTTGCAGGTACCTTAAAGGTGCCCATGTGTCCTGGCGTTAATGAACACGGGCTGCTATTGGTCTGTGGGTCAGTTCTCCCAAGCTCTCCTCCACCACAAGAAGAGCTGATGGAGGGTTGGTTCTCTCTGTGTTCATCACGTAGAACACAGAAGCCGCTAGTCTGGGTTTGAATGAGTAAGTGGATGAATTCAATCCAGGAGCTTCTGTCTCGTTATTTTCCGCAGTGATACCACAAAGCATTGTAGAACCCCTAGCTTTGTTTACTCAGTCACCACTTCACCACTGGCAAAATACTA
Source organism: Ceratotherium simum simum (assembly GCF_057802395.1). Classification (NCBI taxonomy): domain Eukaryota; kingdom Metazoa; phylum Chordata; class Mammalia; order Perissodactyla; family Rhinocerotidae; genus Ceratotherium; species Ceratotherium simum. Next base: position 74,015,090 of record NC_141910.1, read on the forward strand.
ATATTGATTTACCTGTCTCATAAGGCTGTTTGAATATTCATGAAGTTCTTCTCTGCCTCATGAAAACATTCATTTCCACCTGTGATTAGATTACAGGAAGACTTCTGTCTCCTGATTTGGCTGAGCAACCCTGGCAGAGATTTCTAGCTGTTTATCAAAATTGGTGTTTCTTCTTCTTGGACACACAACTGGACGACGTTTCCCAGCCTCTCTTGCAACAACGTGCGACAGTGTGACTTAATGTCAGTGCATGGATGTGAGGACAGGTGCAGTGGGCCACTTTTGGGTCTGGCCCATGGAAAGCTCCACGAGCCTCCCTCACGTGTGTCCCCCACCCTCCCGCTGACATGGAGATAGGCCCTGGGCAACCTCGGGGGCCTCCTTTTGAAGACGCCAGTCTGCTCAGCCTGAGCCCCCAAATGACCGGGCACCACTGGCCCATTGGCTCTCCAAGTCCTATTACGTGGTAAGAGTGAAGTTCTGTGTTTGAGCCCTTCCACTTCTGGTGGTTTGTTTGTTTCACTAAGTTCCTGACTTCTCTCCGTGATGCCAAGTGATTCCACAAGGAGACTCCAGTGAAATCTCAGTCTTCTGATTTTTGTTAAAGAGAAATGATAAAAAGTAGTACCTAGAGGCTAACTGAGTGAACAGAAATATAGAAATATATGTCAGTGGCTATTTCCAGATGTCAACTTGAAGTGAGATGACATATACATATTACATCTATTCATTTATGTGTACAGTATATTAACATATACTGTACATATATTGTCATGCATATATATACAAGATTATATATAACATTCCAACCTATTTTCAGATGCTGAAATCTAAGACGACCCCATTATCAAACAACATTGTACTTTAAAAACTAGCACCTATTCTTTGAAGCCGGGCTCAGCATTTTCCAACACAATTAATTGCGATAGCATAAGAGATGATAAAAACTAAAATATTTTTATAAAAGGTGGTAAGTGTTAATGTGATAATTAAACAAACTAATTAAGAATGTGTAAGGCCTCAATTTTTAATTCCTAGTCCTAAAGATTGAAAGAGAGGGTAAGTGGGATCTGAAGGGCCTGATGTCCTTGTTATTTAGGTCACGTGTGGGGACAGCCAGGAGCCCCTCCCTCCACTGTCCATGAGTACCTGTGTGGAGTCCTGTCCTCTGGGATGGCATTGGCACTTGTATCTCCTTAAGCCATCCTTGGCCAGGAAGACCTGAAAGAGATGACAGATTCTGTACGACAAGCTCAGGGCTGCATTCAGACATCCTGAACCATCCCTGTGAATGGAAACTGAAGGTGTGATAAATTGAGAACAGGTTCCCTGGAGAAACAGAATCGTTAACGTATGCATATAAGGAATTGGCTCACCCAGTTATGGAGGCTGACAAGTCCAATCTGCAAGGTGGGCCAGCAGCCTGAAGACCACGGGACAGCTGATGCTGCAGGTGAAATCCAAGGGCGCCTGCTGGAGAATTCTCTCCTACCTGGGGGAAGGTCAGTCTTTTTCTTCAATTCAGGCCTTTAACAGACTGGCTGAGGCCCACCCACGTTGTGGAGAGCAATCTGATTTACTCAGTCTGATTTAAATGCTCTATTTAAATGTCAATCCACAAACACCCTTGTAGGGTTAATCCAAAAACATCCAGAATAATGTTTGACCAAATATCTGAACGCCCTTTTCCCAGTCAAGTTGACACATAAAATTAACTATCTCAGGGGATCAGCAAACTTTTTCAATAAAGGACCAGAGAGTAAATATTCTAGGTTTGTGGACACGTGGTCTCTGCCTCAATTATTCAATTCTTCTGTTGTAGTGTGAAAACTGCCACTGACAACACATAAACAAATGAGCAGGGCTCATGTGTTCCAATAAAACTTTATTTTCATAAACAGGTGGGGGCCATAGTTTGCCAACTCCTGATATAGATAAATAGCTGACATTAATTGAGAACCTAGAATGTTCTCTAAGTACTGTCTATGTATAAATTGATTTAATCTTTTCAAATATCCTCTGAGAAAATTCAGGCATAGGCACAGTTCAGTATCCCGCCAAAGCTATCAACTAGTTACTGGTAAAATTAGTTCTCAAACCCAGGCACCATTATTCCATAATCCTCATCCAGCAAGATGCACCAGCTCCTCTGAGCTGCTCTGTTCTTGCACATGGACAACCCAGAGAAGCTCAACTCAGTGCAAGGCATCTGGTCCCCTCTCCTTTTTCTCTGATGCTCTGACAATGTTGTAGGGTTAGTAGTGTCATCTGCTTTTTCAGGAGACATTTCTCTTCTTTGGAGTCCTAAAGCAATAGGTGTAGTAACTTTGTTTTCATAACGATTTCTCCATATTTGGTGTGGAGGAAGGGTATTGATACTCACTGTGTGTGCCAGGATATGCCCCTCCCTAAGCTTGTAACCCTACATTTGTGAAGTTAGTTAGTGCTCGTCAACCTCTCTGTGATGGTATCGACCCAATTTTTTCCAGACAGGAAACAATGGATAAGTAGTGGATAGGTAGTATTTGCAAGGTCATATTCTTAGTCAGTGGTGCAGTGGATTCAGCCTAAAGCACATGTGTCTGCAGGACATGGGCTTTCTCTGGGCTGTCTCTCTGTACTGTAATCAGATTGTTAAAATTAATCAGAACTATAAGAAAGTTTTACCTCAATATCACTGAAGACTGTTTGCTGTTTCAGTTTTACCAATAGCTCTTCACATCTCAAAGCAACAACCTTGATCATTATTATGACTATTTTTACCAATATCACTCAGAAACCAGTGATTTCTAGTGGGGTCATCCATTGCTACATTGGGAATAGTTACAACCACTACAGAGGTTGTAAATAAATGCTACTATTGGGGGATAAGTCATCACCTCCACTGTGGGTCCCACTAGTTGGAAGAGGAAAAATTATAAAAAGAAGTGGATAGAATGTTCTTGAGATTTTAGTTTTCAGAATCCAGCCTTAGAACTAACGTACTGAGCAATTCTTTCCAAATGCAAAATATTTCTGGCATCTGAATCCTTAAAAGTGACAAAGAGCAAGATGCTAAAACTCCCAATGTGATTGTTCCTTTGATCAGATGTGGACCGAGCCTAAGAAATATGACGGATGCTGGTTACATGTAAAAATGTGGGGGCACCTGTGCCCTGGGCTTTCGTCCCAGGTGGATGGAGAACATGGCAGGAAAGGACATTCTGTGCATGGACCAGAGGCTGTGGATGAACTTGCAGGTGTAACTGAGGATGCTGAGGGACAGCTCTTTGCAGGCAGGCGACGTGGTTACGTTTCCTGGCACCACTGATGAGCGGATGTCTGGAGAGCGTTTCATGCTGCAACTAGTAGCCGTCTTCACTGCCCAGCAAACCCACATCCGCGTGCTTTACAGACGGGACGACTGAAGGTAGAGAGATGAACTGACTTGCAGACATTTATATGGCAACAAATTCTTGGCCCAGGATTTGAGCCTGTGTTTGGACGGCAAATTTTCACCTTTTCACAACTTTAAAACTCTGCCAGATCTTATCACCATCCTTCTAAAATTGTTGTCAGAGTCAATACAAGGCTTGGGGCCGGAGGACTGAACGGGTCAGGAAGGTAAAACAGGACCTCTGGGTGGGGTTGTCGTGTTGGCTGTGTTGTTTGTGCTTTGCCTGAGGGCGGGGCCAGGGGTGTGGTGAGGGCTGAAGCCCTGCCAGCCTCACCCACCCAGCTGTTAGCTCTGGTCCTGTTAGAGGCTGGCCACGCCCTGAGGAAGGGGAGCCTTCACTGCACCCAGAGGCAGCGAGACAGCCAACCTGTGTGGCTGCCCTCCACCGAGATGCCGGCTCCTATAGCAGCGTGGTCAGCTGGCTGCAGCCCTGCTCTGAGGTCCACACCCAGTGCAGGGGCTGCATCAGGGAGTGGGGTTGAAGTTGATGGTTCCCGAGTAGGGAAATGACTCAGGTCTCGAGATTAGAAGGGACACAGGGGGACCTAGAAATCCCCCTCTCGGGTCTCCTGAGCCTTTCTCCTGGTCCCTCCTCTAGGAGACACCCACCACCACTCTGGAAGACCCCTCAGTGCAGATGCTGAGATTGTCAGTCCTTTGTGATTTGTAATGAGTATGTGAACCAAAACCTGCTTCCTTGAAGTTCTCCCTTAAATGTTCTCTCACTTCCCTTGAAGTCTCGCATCCCTGCTGCCAGATATTCTCTGCAGAGTGGTGTGGAAATTGACACCCTGTCTCCTACGGTGCCATGCAGGATGCATCTGGAGGGAAGCTGTGCGGCAGGTACCACCAGAGACCAATTAGCAGCATCATCGTCCCTGTTCTCACTTCCAGCCCCACGCCAGGTTATCCTGAGACGCTGTAGTCCTTGGTTATTTTAGCACGCATACTCACAAGTTTTGACAATGTCTTCTGGTAAACAACCTTCTCTGAGCCTCATTTCCTCAGGGCCCGCTGATCTGAGGAGCTAAAGTGCTAATGTCAGATCACACTGCTGCCTGGTTCCTGGCCCAACAAATGTCTATTTCCACTGTTGCCGTTAAGTCCTCAAAATAAAGAGAGTGAATACAGGTGTCCCCAAAGGGGGACAGGGTGTGGGGAATTTCGTGTGCGGCCCTTTGGGTGACCGTCACACCTCATCCACATGTACACAGAACAGGTGTCTCATTCAGTCGCCCATGGAAGCAGCTGTGATTACACAGTGGTGAACCCCGCCTTCCACGGGGGTGCTCTCATCTGACTATTCGTGCATCAGGTGGTTGTCTAGAGCCTCCCATGCTCCAGGAGCTCAGCGGGCCCTGGGCCACAGAAACACGGCCTGTGCTGACGGTGCTCACGGTTTGGCGGGGAAGGCAACTCCACCAACACGTTTGTGTCCATTCTGTGCCCAGTGTATAATAGAGGGAGACACCAGGTCCTGGGGGGCACAGGGAGGGAGTCTGGGGGGCCAGGGAGGGCTTCACATGGTGGGATGTGGGGATGGGTGCTGGGAAAATTCCTGTGACATGAGTAATCACAGCAGGTGGGCAAGTGGGAGAAGGCAGCGATGGAGAACAAACAATGCAGTTGATTCTCAATATTCACGGTAGTTACACTCCATAAGGTCACCACAAACACTGACAGTGAATGCTGAACCACTGCTCCTGGGGAAATACAATGTTAGTGGATTAGTCGGGGTTTTCTAGAGGAACAGAACAGATAGGATGTGTGTATACAGAGAATGGGATTTAGTTCAAGGAATTGGATGGAGGTTGGCAAGTCCAAAATCTGCAGAGTGGGTCATCAGGCTGGAGGCCCTGGAAGAGCCAATATAGTAGTTCAAGTCAGAGGGTCTGCTTCTGCAGAATTCCCTCTTGCTTGGGGAAGGTCACTCTGATCTATTCAGGCCTTCAACTGGTTGGATGAGGCCCACCCACATTACGGCAGGCCATCTGCTTTACTCCAAGTCCACCAATTTAAATGTTCATCTCATTCAAAAAAAATCCTCATAGTAACATCCAGAAAAATATGCAACCAAATATTGGGGCACCACGGCCCAGCCAAGTTGATTCATAACATTAACTGTCACAGTTAGATTCCAGCACAGTTCACAACATTGTCATCAACAAAACACATAGCTTTGTCTTGTGTGTGTTTCTCTTTAAAGACACCTTATCTAGTGTATGTTGTTGACTCACAAACATTGAACTCACAGCCAACGGCACATAACTCAGGCCTGAGCGAAGCTGATCTAACACGTGTTTTCTCCGTAGGCTCATCACAGCCTTCTTGTGCTTAGGGACGCTCGACAGCACTTCAGCACGACTCTTAGGGTCCGTTTCAAACAGTGAAATCACCAACAAAAAGGACCAAAATGTGAAAAAGTGGCACTAAATAGACTACAAAAAAGGATGAGCTGCAACAAGAAGACAGAGCGTTGTCTTGCTCCATCTCAGCCGGGACGGGCGCAGCCGGCAACTCAAATTTTCTGCCGCTCTGTCCAAGAACGACCACGAAAGCATCACGAATACTGAGGGATTTTGGTGAGCAGGCGAATCTGTAGCTATGGAATCCGTGGGTAATGAGGATCCACCGTGCGAAAAGCCTTGCGCCCGTGAAGCCCCTGATAGTGACTCAAGCACGGTGGAGCCGGGAGGTGGCCGTGGTGGGGAAAGAGCCGGGAGAGGCCCGGTGCCCAGGCACTCTGGTAAGCCCGCACTGCGGGTTTGGCCCTTTTATTACAGGCTATGGGAAGTGATCGAAGAGTTTTGAAAAGTCAGTGGTGATCAGATTTGCATTTTAGATGTGTGACAATTCTATAAAAATGGATAAAAGAAGAACACTGGAACCAGGGAGGTCTGAGTGAAGGCTGTGGCTGGGACCCAAGCAGAGGTGGTGATGCTCCACACGAGAAGGCTGGAGGGAAGGGACGCTGGGAGGAGAGTCAGAGGGCAGAGTGGACAGGGCTGTGTAGGAGAATGAGGGTGGAGGGAAGGCTTGTGGGGCTCCTCCAGGCTCAGGGTTGCATTTCTGGAATGGAGTCTGTTTTCAGCCCTCCAGCCATTGTTCCTAAGAGTCTCCCTTCCCCATGCCCTCCCTCTATGCCTGAGGCAATGGCCAAGCTTCCTCCTCCCCTCTGATTCTCTGGGAGCCCCCCGGCTCCCGCAGCTCCTCCTGTACAGTGTGCCTTGTACCCCTCCACGTCCCCCCAGCTGAGTGGCTGCAGATTCCCTCAGCTGTCCACAAACAGGGATGACTGCACTCATAGGGCCTCCCCCCTCCAGCCACTGGGAACAATTCCTTCCAGACCTGCCACTCTTGCACTTAATCAATTAAATTCCTCTGCACCAAGGATGATGATGCTCAGTCCTGTCACTGCCAGGAGCTTCCTTGCGGGGGTGGGGAGGGCAGAGGTCTGAGAGAGTAAGCAGCTCTTCTGAAGACTCAGCAGAAGGGAGAGATCTGAGGGGAGACTTTCTGGCGACTGCAGCCCTGGCTCTTTGTTCACCTCTGAGCTTTGAGCTTTGCTGTGTCTCAGAATGAGTTACGACCCACCCAGGATGGGGATTGGTCCTCACCCGCCCTCTACGGAGCTGTGGGAGCGTGCCTGTCCCTGCATCGCGATCTGTCATTGTCAGACCCGGGGAGACACCGCCTCCTCTAAGTCAGGCTCAGCTTGGAGGCTGGGCCTTTTTAAGATTCTGAGTCTAGTGGAGCTCCAGCCAAGATGTATACTGTAGGTAATGAATTATCCATGATTAATTACAATTAACTAGGTCTCTTTCTTCCCCAGGAAGTTGATCTAAATATTTACAAGGAATTCTGATCAGATGCTCACTGTCCAAACTAATATTATTTCACCCCAAAATACAAGAGTGATTTCATCCAAAACCAGCTGTTGTTTTGAGTCCAATCACCATGTTATATGGCGAAACAGGATAGAGGAAGATGACATGTGATGAAGTATAATATGGCCGGTCAGTCACCAGGGCAGTGCTCGGGCGAGAGTCCACACTGAGCTCACCAGGTTTATCTGAGTCCAGGTTGCCTGCCCCCTGCTGCCACGCCCACCACCCTCTGCCCCTCCTCATGCACGGCCTACAACAGAGTCCCCTGAATGTGGACCTGGATGCGCAGACCTTCCCTTGATGTGCTCACCACTCTGGAGAGGGAGGCTGGCAAAGTGCAGGAGGACTCACAGGCTCTGCGCTCCCAGCACCCGAGGGAGAAGGGCAGACGGGGCGTGTTCTCTCCCACCCAAGGGGCCGCGAATAGGCTCAGCAGCCGCCCCTGAGCCTGGGCGCCTACAACGTGTGCAAAGGGACCTCAAATTGTATTTGGAGGATGTTTGGGGGTTAGACATCTGAGTGGCATAGGATAAACGTTTAATAGATGAGAGCTATTTATATTTTTATTACAATCTTCAGCTCAATTGCTTCCCAAATGAGAGTAAAGAGCAGGGAGGAGAAAACTCAGACATCTGAGGTTTGACAACTGAACAAGTGGGCTGCTGGAGCTGGCTCTCTGCTCAGGGTGGGTCCACAGAAACAGGACCCAGTTCTGGGCGGACTGCAGAGGTGGAGTCGGCATTTTTACCTGGAGCGCTGTGTGTCTACAGAAGCAGCCACCTGTATATAAGGTTACCTTTGAGCAGCAGGTCAAAGAACTCACGTTCTCAAAGGACCACCAATTTGGTCTCTCTCTGATTCCCTCCCTGCTGGGTCCTCTCAACATCAAACATCCTTGTGAACCCCTGAGGGCAGACTATCTCCTGGGGACCCAGTTCAGCATAAGATGGACACCGAGGGATTGATGCGTTCTCCTTTCTCTACTAACAAGAATTAATCAGAAAATGACTCATCTCAGTCATGTCTTGGTGTGAACTGGAGTCAGTGTGTCTCCTGCCCTGGGACGTCAGCAGTGACGTCTCCCGGACGCAGAGAGCTCAGCTTCCCTGGTGTTTGCCTGAGTGCCAGCTCCCTGTTTTCTTGCATTGCATCCATTTATCACCAGTTCTGTTGTTTGCTTAATATTTTTCTCAAAACTGATTTTTAAAAACTTATCCTAGTCTAAAGCAATACTATCTACGGGAGTTTGATCTGCTAGTTAGATTTGTTTTTTGAAATAAATCTTAAATTCATGATCATCAAAATAAAAAAAGGTTTGTTCGTCCCTCCCCCATTTGTGGTGTGTGCCTGCTGCACTCTGGATCATTCTTTGGCTCCTGGCGACAGCATGGGACTTGCAGCTGCTCAGATCTGGGCTCCCATCTCAGCTCTGCCTTGGTTCCTAGCTGCATAACCCCTGGAAACACCACTTACCCTCCCAGATGTCCAATTACCACGTACGTAAAAAGGAGGAAGCGACCCGGACTATGTGAAGTGAGGGCTTGCTGCGTTGACCCAAATAGGCTCAAAGAGGCTAGTTTCTGCATCAGACTGTTGATTCCTACCACGTGGCTGCTGTCCTTGCCTCCTTATGCTTAGGGATCCCTAATTTGGTGCAGGTTTGGGTTGGCTTCGCCCTCTAGAGAAGGGGGTTCCTTCCTATCCCCAGGGGTAAATCCTGCTTGGTCTAAGTCAGCCAGGGCAGTTCCTTTCCTTCGCCAGATGAAGTTTTAGACTTAGGTTTGTAGTGAAATCTGGTCAACCAGGGGCGGGGGCTGGGGGCTTCCTCAAAGGGCTTTTCCTGGATATTAAAGAAGATGTGGGGGTATCAATGACCCTTTGCTCTTTCCTGGTGTTGCCATCTATAGTGGCACCTAGACCTGCTGTGGGCTTCCTGCCACCTCCAGGAGGGCCGTCCTTGGGGACAGGCCATGCACCAGGATGGCAGAAAGACCCTATATCCTTCAGGGCTTTCTTGAATTGCTCACCCTTAACCCTGCATTTTTGTTAGCTGAAATAATAACTACACTTTATGTTTATATTTTATACGTTGCCTGCTTTTTTTGGTGAGTTTTCTGTTTGTTGTGGCAGAAAGCATCCTAACTGATATAATTCCCTTCCAAGATGATGTGGGGTATTCTAAGCATCTCTGAAACCACACCTTTGGGGTGAGCATCGTTTTACAAATAAATGAAAACACCCAGGTCCCTCCAGAATGGCCTAGAAATTCTACTCACCCCAGTTCCTCCTCTGTGCCCCACAATGGTGATCCAACCTGTTGTGAAAAGCAGCGCCCCAGCCTGGTCCATGGCAGGAAGGGGCTAGAACATGTGTCTTCTTGAGCACCTCTCCTCTCCTGCCACCTCGGTTTCCCCTAAGGGCCCTAGGGTTCTGGAGTGTGCGGGATGGAAAGGTCAGGACTCCCAGCCCTGAGGGTGACCTCTGCTTTCTCTACCGGTGCCATGGCCACCAAACTTCAGTAGGCACCCTGACCCACTGTGGGGGCTTTTCCCTTTAGTGCCGATTCCAGGCTCTTACTTCCAGGGATTAGCAAAGCACATACGAGACAGAGTCTAGAAAACTGTGTTTTTAGCAACCTGTCCTGGGAATTTCAAGACAGGTCTTTTAAGGGCCAAATTATGCAAAACATGGGCCTTAAGTCAGCTTGACAAATTGCTTCAAGACTTCAAGTATGTTTTAGTTCTCAGCCAGGGGTAACTTTGCTCTGCGGGGACACTGGCGGTGTCTGGAGGCATGTCTGGTTGTCATAGTTTGGGGATGCTACTGTCATTTAGTGGGGAGTGGATTGGGATGCTATTACCCATCCTACAATGCACAGGACAGCCCCCACAAAGAGTTATCTGGCCCAGCCTATCAATAGTGCTGGGGGTGAGAAGCCCGGGTGGACTGAGCTTGGGTGATTGGTGAGGTGACCTTCTGTGAAACACTGTGGCCTCCAGGAGCAGAAAAGAAGGAAGGAGGTGAGGGAGAAAAAGTCTCAGTGAGACCGAAAGACCACCCTTAGCTCATTAAATGTCTTGGCGGGAACTTTCCCACTGCTATCCCCAGAAGCAGGAGTGTAAGACAGGAGTCCAGATTGAAGACTCCTTGAGAAGCACCTTCCAATCTGTGCGGGATGCCACCTTCAGCAAGTGTCAGCAAGTAGGAAGATAATTTCGAGACATGCATTTTCCAAGCCAGCTGAAATGAACTATTTTAAGCATTTTTTAATTAAAAATAAACAATCTGGCATAATTTTACATTTTCTATCTCTTCAAAATGCTTTTGTCCACTGTAAATCGAGGGTGGTGAACCAGAGGGCAGAGGGACCCCCAGCCCCAGCCGATTTAGATCTGCAACCATCAGTCACCAAGCCAGAGGGGTGACGTCAGTAACCACAAACCAGGTGCTCTGCCTGCATTTTCAGTAAGAATTTTCACCAGAGCTTCGTGGGCTCTTAGAAGATTCAGCACATCCGCTGTCACAACATAACCTGTGACTGTCACAAATCTTCTTTTCCTTTTGTCCTTGAAGAGCTCCTGTTGGGATGTGCCCGGCCCATCAGGCCTCTGTGCGGCTACTCCAGCACGCTCACGTCTGCACAGACCCACGCAGCTCGGGCAGAAGGAGACAGAACCCCTCCGGCACCTGCTCTTGTGCTCAGCAATGGGTTTTGTGGCTGCAGAGTGAACTCGGTGGATGGCAGGTCAACATTTGCATCTTTTGTGTGTAGTTCACCGCGCGTGCGGAGCATCTTACTAACTAGAACAAATTAATCAGGGAAGAATTGTAGCTGCTTTGAAGAGCATCATTTTCCTGACTTTGGAGCGAAGCTGCGACGCTGACCTGACGGTGAGAGCAGCAGTGGAGTGGAATGAGGAGGCTGGAGAGAGGGATGAGAATCTGCATCCTTTGTGACAGCTGCGTGACCTCGAGGGAGTCACATGATCTGGCTCAGGCTTCCTTTTCCTACCCACGAAATGAGGATAAAAATGCACCCACCCTCTTGCCGGGTCACTGTTGAGATCCAGTGAGGTAACGGATAGGAAAGAGAGGGGTTGTTCATGGCCACGGCACCACCAAGTTGCAGAGCTTGATGCTCTCATAACCAGGGACTAGGACTTTGTGTTTCAAACACTAAATAGATGTTAGATTCCTACCTTCTTCCTACCCCACTACTTTTACAAGGCCCGACAATCTTTGATAAGACTTGCCAGATGTTTTTAAGACTCTGCCTTATTCAGGAAACCTAGTTCAGGACAACAGGCTCCGGAGGTGGGGACAACCGGGCCCTCGAGGAGATGGTAATAGAATCTTGACCCAGTTACCGATTTCTTAGCGAGTCCTTTCTCTTGGAGGGTTAGCTCAGCCCCGATTATGTCTGAATGACCACAGTCTGGTGTTCACAGTCCACAAGAGCGAGGCCTCCTTCATGCCGTTTCATCAAATCAGGGAGTAAGTGCTTAGACCATTCCTGATGTAGATGGGAGAGTCCCGACGCTCACTCGCAGGCCCAGTTAAAAATCACCGCGAGTGTAATACCTTTGGGATGGAGAGCTGGCTGGAAATGGGGCCTCGTGCTTTTCTGACAATCGTATGCTGCGCTGGGCTCCAAATTCTGATTATCGGATCAGCAGGGTCTGTGCGTTTCTTACAGGAGCTCTGCAGGGAGCACGTCTCCCTTCCAAGAGGCTCTCCAGCGGACCTTCACTAATGCACCCGGGGAGGAGCAGCAGACCGTGCTCTTCCCAGACCGCCCCACCCTCCGGCATGCACAGCGCTGCCAGCTGAGGTCTGCAGACTGTCATTGATTCTCCGTCCTCTCAATGCAAAGCCTCTTCAGTCGCATGCATTCGTCATCCTTTATTGAGCAGCTACTGTGTGTCGGGCACATGCCAGAGCACAGGGCAGATACTGAAGAACAGGATGAGATGGTCAGAGACATGTGACATCACGCCGTGCGGTACAGGGAGTGGAAGAGCCGCGTGTGACAGGTGACGTCACGCCGTGCGGTACCAGATCTGAGAGTGCCCAGCAGAAGGACTCTGGGGCCAGAAAGGGGAGCTGTCCTGCAGGATAAGGGATGGGGACTCTTAACATGAGGTGATATTTAGGCTGGTTCCAGAAGACTGAATAAGCGTTGTTTCCATAGAGGACAAGGAATGGATTTCGGCTGGGAAAGAGCCGGTGCCACAGCACAGAGGTTGCAGGAACGTGTTCTGTTCAGAGTCGAGTGTGCAGCACAGCTGGCTGTAACACGCATTGATGGGATGGAGAAGAGGGAAGAGTGAGGAGATACAGTGCTTCCTGCATTTTCAACGGGGACTCACTCAGGCCAGGGGAAGAGCTGGGACACTGTCCTGAGACTGGACGAAGAGGACTGGCTGGACCCCATGAGGCCGTGCGTCAGGGGGTTTGTTGTTCAGTGTCCTGCCTCTTAGGAGAGCATCGGCACTCTTTGTAACGAACTGGGATGCAGACCACCCCCCCCGCCCACCCCGGTGTTTCCAGCTGACTTTGTGGAGGGCAGCCCACCATTTAGGAGGTGGAGAACGCCCTCAGCCCCCAGGCCCTACAGTGCTCTGTGAAACGGACTCTCCACCATTTTGGTTACCTATGCCCATTTGGGGACAGAAGGTGGTTGCAGTAAGCAGATGTGACCTGAGGGGCCTGGGCTGAGTGCTCCCCAGTTCATGAGAAAGGAGACCCACCCAGCAAGTGCTGCTTTTACCAGCAAGCCTTCCTGGAGGAGGGGAGTCTGGGCAGACACGAAGGTTGTGTGATGTCGGGTCAGCGTGAGAGGAGAAAGGGAAGGCAGCAGAGCAGACTTGCACTGGAACCCCAAGGATGGCCTTGTGTCCAGGAACAGCAGGACTGGACGCCCTGCCGGTGGAGACAAGGCCTAGTGGGAGCAGTCGTCCTGCCGCATTGAGACATCATGGGAGAGGATGGCTGGTGGTGAGAAGGTGGTGCCTGCAAGTGAGGAGGAGCATCCTGGAAGCCAAGCCCGGGAAGGGGAAGGCTCCTGCCAGCCATGCTCCTGGATGGAAATGCACGTCTCCCTCACTGTGAGCACAAGGCAAATGCTTCCTCACTTGGCTGAGAGCGAGGAGCCAACGTGCCTTTCGATCGATTCCTTCACACTGCGCTCTCAGAGTTATTTCAGTTCTTCCCAGTCCTTTTTAGTGTGTGCTTATCAATGCCGAGTCCTTCCCCACCTGTGGGTACCATGAGGAGTTTTGTGTAGTTTCAGCCAATACCAGGTCTGCAGTCATAATGTGACGTTTTGGCCAATTACCTTCAGGCCAGAGGTGACTTGTTCATTCACTGTTTCCATGGGGCTGTTAGTCCAAGTGCGTGATGACTTGGTGACAGGCCCGCAGAAGCTACCAGAAGTTGTTAAGAGAAAAGAGCCCACTATTTCCTAGAGGAACTATTCAAAAGAAGCCCGTGAATTGTTCATCAGATTCCAGATTCGGGCTTTGGTGTCGGGCCATTTCTCAGGAATGTTTTCTTCAGACACCTGCAAACAAAAGGGCGTGTTTCTTATTAACTGCCGATGGGTGCATATGATCTAGAGGTAAACAAAACCGTGGTAAAATTCAGTTGAGTTTATCTAATTCCTTGGGTGGGTCATCACGCATCCCCAGAGCCCGAGGTGTGTCCGTCCTTACTCTTTCGCCGGAAGTGGCATTTCCCATCCTCCTCTAAGTTCGGTGTGGCGCTGTGTGTCTCTCCGCACCCAGACGGCATGCTGTCCTGATCTTCTTGGTTCTTTCACGAGTTTCGTTCTTTCCTGTGGACCATCAGCTCCCAGTGGGCTGGGGCTGGACTCCTGCTCCGTATCTTCTCGGCACCCGCGTGTGCTTTGCCTCCACGCAGCGGGCATGCAGTCACCGCTTACGTGAAGATCTTATACTATCTTCCACTTTTTCATTTACTTCTGATCCAAAAAAAATGAGGTGGAAAACGAGTTCATGGTGTAGTTGACAGCAAATACGTTATCTGTCATGTTCAGATAGGCCGTCCTGCAGTGATTTAAGTATAAGATTCTATCGTCTAAATAAGGTCATTCCTGTTGGACAGACACTGCGGGCGGGCGGTCCAGGTGGAGTGAGGCTGGCTCAGGCACCCTGGCAGCGATCACGGGTGGGGGAGGCTGATAAGTCACCCCAATAGGAAACAAAATTGCTCCCTGGAACTCGTGCAAACGGGAAACAGCTCACAGCCTGGGTTGTTGTTTGGGGTCACGAAGGAGCCACCTTCCCCTGCTTGGCCGCCTCCGTGCCTGCCCCTCTCCACGTGGAGTTTCAGTTTGTCAGAGATAAACTCCTTCCTGGTTGGGTAGCCTGGATGCTGGTCTTAAAGTCTCCAGTATCACAGCAGACACAGGCAATCGCCTTTCCTCCCACGTTACCAGCTCTGACTTTCTCTTTAAGGTGTTAGGACAGCGCCATAGGACAGGTGCGCTCCCACCTGTGCACCGCCGTGTGCACTCAAGGCTGTGACGCGGAAGCATTGTTCTTTTAGCCCTTGACAGCTGGGTGCCAAGAAGCACGAGATGAGATTAGAGATCTCGCCTTCACCCTGGGTAGGCTTTTGACTTATTTCATTTTCACTTTTGTCTTAGAATGGAGGCATAAGCCCTAGGGACCATCTCATTGGGTCTCTCCATCTTCTGCACATGAGGGAACTAGGGTTTGGCACAGGTTCCACTTCACCGAAGCTCACCAGTGGTAAAGCTGCTCCTTGGGATGCCATCTTGCATTGGAACAGCTTGTGTCTGTTTTCAAGGGCCTATTGCAGGCACTGTAAATTTTCTTTTTAAAGGAAACTTAGATTTTTCTTTTTAAAAATCTCCTTAAAAGGGGACTACTCCCTGAACCACCCCACCCTGAGCTGATGGTCACTGCTGTGTCTCCCCGGCGTCCGATCGTCTCTTACACTCGCCCAACACCAGCGGAGCGGCCTCCCCAGGTTCTGGGAGAGCCTCCTGGCCCTGCTCCACATGCGGCTCCTGGTTCAGTGCTCAGTCAGAGCATTAGCTCCATAGACAAATGAACGTTGACTGTGTCAAACCAAAAAGAGCTCAGCTGGAGAGCCAGGCAGACCTTTCTGAGCCAAACCTCAGCCCTGCCACCTGTTAAATTCTGACCCTTTGTAGGTTATGAGCTTAATCTCAGCTTCCTCGTCTGTCAAGCGGAGACCACGGTGCCTTCCCAGCTGGGTTGTCATGGAGATTTAGCAGCATTTGGTCTGTAAATCACAGAGCTTGGGACGACCGTGGGGTCCTTGATCCCGGTTGGTTCCTCCTCTTCCCTCTGATGAAGATGTGTCTGAGGACGACCTCTGTGCTCACGCCAGAGCCGGGACTGGGACTCAGAGCTCGTGACCTGACATTTCACCCACTACGAAGACTCCCCAGCAGAACTCTTCGTCATGAGGCTGCCTTTGGATTTTGTGACCCCGCTGCAGGATGCTACCCGGGTGCACAGTGAGCAGAAGCTCGCTTGACTGTAATATAATGGGCCTCTGGGAAATGGAATGTTGTGAAGGTCTGAGGGCTGTCTTGGAAAAAAAAGAAAGCCTTTCCTTGCTATTGTTGAAAATCTTTATAAAATACATACAATTACAGTAATAAAAATAGCTAACACAAAGTGGGTACTTACATAAGCCAGCTACATGCTATGTGCTAAGTGGTGTAGACTCAGTATTTTATTCAGTCTTCGTGATGCTTTTTCTCTTCTTTCTATGTCTAAGAAAACGGAAGCATAAAGAAGTTAAGTAGCTCGCCTGACGTCACATATAATGGATCCTGGAATTGAACCTAAATTTGTCTGATCCCAGAACTCCACACTCTTATCTCATTCTCTTTAGAGAGTGTTACAGCCTGTTTAGGAAACATCTGGAAACTACTTGCATTCTTTAGGGTTTCATTTGTTTTTACGTTTTTCTATAGGTTTTTTTGTATGAAATGAAGTAAGACTGTCATTTGAATTTTTCCCATTTAGATAATTCTCTCAGGGCCGTGTGTTGACTAAGTCCATCTTTCCCATTGTTTCATGATTCTTCATTTTTTATCCTATTAAATTCCTAACTTTACTAGAATCTGGTTGTTCTTCTCTATTCCTGACTCATCATTGTTTCTCATGGACTTCTCTCTCCTCACAGAGATCCACATCCATCTCATCTTCAACGAGGCCACCAGTAAGTGGGTCTCTGTGCCACATACGGTGAGTCACGCCTACCTAAGGAGCTCCACAGTCTCACAGTCCCCTGCCTCCGGCACACAGCCGAGGAGAACAGGCAGCTCCGGGCACTGACAATTATCTCATTAAAAGGAATGTCATTGATCTGTGGGACGGCCCACTCCCACCCAGCTGGGCCACCAAGCACACGCGCCACAGCCACCAAGGAGGAAGAGGACGAACCTGGAGCTGGGCTGTTTTGTTCCAGTCATGGCCACGGCCATGCTGCCTTGAGGTCCGTCTACTTATATTTGCTCTTGAAGAGCAGGATTGCTTTCCTGCTTTCACAGATCTGCAGGCCCCACCCCACTCTCACGTTCCCTTGTCCCTGTAGCCGGTCTCAGCATCCTCTAGGCTGTGCAAACTCAAAGGTCTGGTCTCCCTTAAGTTAGAATCCATCTGAAATTCCTGTGACTCCCTCCCCCAAACACCCCAGACCATCAGCTTCCCCCCCCCCTCGGCCGCACCTCTGGACAAACCACCACTGTCTGACCCCAGGACAACTGCCTGGCCAGCTGGTCTTTCTTCCCTTTCCAGGCCTGTTGCACAAGCCCTTCTCCATGGCGCCAGGAGAGTTTTGCAATAAGCGTAAACTTGATGATGTTGCTTTTCTGCTTAAAACACTTCAGTGCTTCTAATTTTACTTTAAATCAACCTGGAGCCCTCGTCCTGACTTACCAGGAGGTCCCCACTGAGGCCCACACTGCCCGTGACCTTGCAGACACTGTCCTCCGGATCTGGCTACCTGGATCCCTGCCACTCAGACCTCAGCTCCAGGGAGGGCCTCTGCCCGCCCCTCGCTGCCCGTTGTGGTCTCCAAAGCCGACTCTGAACCGACGGATGCATTGCGGTCATCTCCCTCTGCCGCCCTTACACCTATAGTATCCGGTGACGATGACCGCAGGGCTCTCGCGGGTCAGTCCCACACCAGGCCAAAAGTGTGAGACGAATATGTGAACAACAGTGGGCTTGGGGTATGATCTCACCCCACAGGGAGCCTTATTAATGCCACATCCGAGGGACATCTCTACCAAGGTCTGAGCAGCGTTGGAGCCATAGGGAGTGTCTGTTTTCATCTCCTCGGCTTGTCTGCATTTGCTGTGTTTTCCCCCAAAGCTCGCAGCTGGGGCAGGTGGGGAGGAAAGACCTCAGGCCGCAGGTCAGCACATAGGTTTGCTCAGATGAGTGGAGCCCCAGAGTCCCACCGTGTCCTCAAGACCCCCAGGCGCCCTGGAGTTTCGAGGTGGCTGGGAATTCCACCCGAGCTTCTTCTGGGAAGTGCTCTCGTGGGCGGGAATTCCATTTAGTGTAATTTCTCTCATATCTGGAGTAGAAGCGTGGATGGCTGCGTCTGTAAACACAAAAGTACCATGAGGATTCAAGACGGCCATCCCTTTCTGATAACCTGGACGGGGCTCGCATATTCTGGGAGCGTTCTATAGGTTTCTGAGAAATGCTAATAAAATCAAATGAGTTCATCCTGGCTTTCAAGTAACGTTGGGTCTCGCAAACTAAATTACTGGATCTGGTCTTCTGAGGACTCCAGAGCTTTAAAAATGTGGTTATGTTGGAGCCTGAGGTCTCCCTGACTGGCAAAATAGCACTAAAACGTTCTGTAGGTTGCTCCTTAGATGCCACAGCAATGAAGAAAGCACTTCATTAGACTCACTATGAAAATCTTCATTGCCTACAGTCATTCCCTACCAGAGTATACTATTTCCCTACCGTTATTTCCCTACCCGTTCATTATTCCCTCTCCCCTTCCTTCCCCATCCCCCAAGAGTCTGCCATGTACAAGGCACTATGCCAGAAGGTATGAAGATCCAGAGAGAAGGTGAATAAAACTATCATATCAAAATATGGCTTGTGACGTAAGAGAGGGTCAGAACATGCCGGCAGCTCTGGGAGAGAAATGGATAAATTGTAACTGTGTGTGTGGGGTTGTGTGTGTAGAGGTGGGATGAAGAATTCAAAATTGAGACAGAGAGCATGGTGGTGGGAATGTTAGGATACCCAGAATATGGCCAGGAAATGAAGAGACATCCAGTTGGGATAGGCCCCTGTGTACGTGAAGGCGGACAGAGCACAGGAGACAAAGAGCTGGACAGCAGAACACCCTCACTGCTACACTTGGGAACTCTTCTGAGTTGAGTTTGCTTTTGGTTCATTTAGATAGGTGACGAAGATGCTGATAATGCTGATATTCACCCAGTGCTTCCACTTGTAAGTACTTTGGAGCGCCATCCCATGTAATGCCTCCTTTGTAGATGAGAAAACAGACACAGGTGTTAGGTGGCTTGCTCCAGGTCTAATGGGGAATGAAGACTTGGAGTCTGACGCCCAGCATCCCGTCTGCAGGGCCCGCTCACCTGCCACCCCGGCATTGCCTCTCTGGGGGGGGAGTTGTTGCAGCCTTCTGCAAAGGGGCACCTGCTCCACTGTCTGTCTACTTCGTCCTCATTCGTTCATTCCCTCAAAGCACCGACTGCTCACTTCCCACGCCAGGCTCTGTGCTAAGGCCAATTTAGGAGCGATGGGCAGGAGGGGCTTCAAGTGGCATGGAGCACCCTGGGAAGTCTTGCTGTCACCAGGGATCAGCTTTGGATGTGAGAGTGGAGGTGGCAGGGAGCCAAGGGCATTGCAGGGGCCAGATCAGCAGAGATGCAGAGCAGAATGTTGGGGGAACAAGGTCAGGGCGGCCAAGTGGTCTCAGGTACTGGCACGAGGATTCTCTGTTCACCTTCGTGTCCCAGGGGAAGATAATGCTATTATTGCCCCACCCAGAATCCCTCCACACCTTTACCCTTTGGTGCACCCGCCCCCGCCGTGCTTTTCCTCCCAACAGCCAGCACCCGCTTCGCCCTTTTTTGGAGGCCTGTGCTGAGCCTGCTGCCCCTGCTCTGTGCAGGACTGAAAGTCCTGGGGGATTTCCACCCCATGCCTGGCAGACTTCCCCGGCACTGGTGTGGCAGCGTGGAAGCCCCACCTCTGTGCCTCAGGGGAACCTAGGTGCGCCTTCCCTCTAAAGTCCTTCTGGCAGATACAGCTCAAGCCACCCTCTGAGGGACCTTGCCCGGGTACCCCACGCTTGGCTTCCTTCTTCCTCTGTCTTACGTGCGCTACTCCACACAGATTTCCTGGGAGCACTTCCTTAATGAGTCACCTACCTGCATGTGGACCTTCTCTTCAGGGACAGCTGCTGTGGGGCCCGACCTAAGACAGTCTGGGCAACAAGAAATGTTGGAGGATTGGATGAAGGAATGAATGAAGGAACAGGATGTTTCCATTTGTTGAAAGAGCTCTATGCGGTGGAGGAATGTTGCAACATTGTTGCTTACATGTTGCCTTTCTGCAGGTGACCTGGACGGTTCAGTGTACCACTTCCTCAGGGATGCTGTCCAGACCACCGTCCCACCAGCTGGTCCCAAATAGCAGGGACGGAGAGAAAGACTGCTGGAGGCGACAGGTTGGGGAAGCAACGCATCCTCTATTCGCCTCTCAGAGTCCCAACTATTGACACTTTGCATACATAAAGCTTTGACCAGCACTGCATTAAATATGTATACTTAATTTTTTAATTCAATCTCTTTCAAACATATTTGGCCATGGAATCCTTTCTTCACTTAACACTGATTAATTTTCACCCTAAGTGACTTTCCACATAAAATGCCCCACAAGAGCTTGTTGAGAGACACCCCTCCTGGTGGAGCAGGGAGACTGGGTTGGACAAGTGATGTGAGTGGACCCTCACCAGCCCACCCCCACGCCCCTGCAGGGGCATTCAAAGCACTCTCTGGATGAGAAGCCATTATTAGCAAGAGAAGTATGACAAATCTATTTTCCATTTTAACAAGTGAACTGTGTAATAGTTACACACTATAACTTTTTTTCAACAGGACAGGGCATAGCTGGAAATGAAGCAGAATCTATGAACAACCAAACCTAATGAATCCTGCAAACATTGAGCTTTAAGTGGCAGCGTCTGGAGTTGTACCATACTGCGTGTCAGCGAGTGACCTGTGTTGAGTGGGCTGTGTTAGGATATTAATTATGTAATCATGAGGTGGAGTGTGGTGCAAAGAAGTAACCAGGCCTCTGTGGCAACATGATGTCACTCCAGAGCTGTGTGCACTGCCACTGGGAGCTGTGGCAGAGACAGTGGGTTGAAGGTGCTAGCAATCCAAGTCCTGCTAATGGACCGAGGCCAGCTCCTAAGTCAAATGTCACTGTGATGGAATTGATCCTCCCTCTTATTTCCATGAGAATGCAAAGAGAAAGGGCAACTTTGGGCCATATTGACCGTTGTGTACCTGATTCACGTGCAAGTGCACTATGCCAGGTCCCGAGCAACTCTGACGCAGTGACAGGTGAGATGGGGCTCTGTCCTGGAGAGTTAATAATCCAGAGGGAGACAGACGTGTAAGAACAGCTCCTGGAACCAAGCGACAGCTCTGGAATAGCTTTTCAGAGGGGTGTGGCAGGTGCTGAGCCAGCAGCGCTGAGCTCACGAATGGCCTGTGGGTAGGCTGCAGTAATCTGGATCTGGCCAAACTCTGGTTCTTGCCCTTCTTTTAGTTCTTGTTCATCAGCGAACCTTTGTCGGATACTAACCACTTGCTCTCCAGTGTGCAGGGCGCTAAAGATACAAGAATGAACATGAGATGTGACGCAGTACCTCTCCTGAGAGGCAGTACAGGCCTTGAAGGAGGCACACACTTCTTGATAAAAAGGTGAGCTAGGTAAATTCTGTGTTGGTGGTGGGCACAGGGTGTGTGAGAGCTCAGTGGGGCATCTGGCCTTCTCTGTGGGGGTGGATTCAGGGAAAGCTTCCTGGAGATGGTGACCAGGCAGGGGGTGAGGTCTAAGAACAGTGGGCTGGATGAGAGTCAGAGGGAGGCCAGGGAGAGAGGCTGAGAGAAAGGAATGTCCCAGGTCATGGGTGCACATGCTGGTGGGAGTGACTGGGGGACCTAAAGTTGCTGTTACCAGAGAACAACCATCAGGGTGGGCGAGCCTGAGATGATGCTCCAGGGGAAAAGGGATCAGCTCATCGATGGCTTTGTAAGCTGTGAAAAGACATGTACATTGTATTCTGCAGGCAATAAGAAGGGTGCTGGTGCTTGTTAAAAGGAAGCAATCTGATGAAATTGAAGTTCTGCCGTGATGTTGATAGTGGAGCTGAGCGGGAGTGGGACCGGAGGCCCGGAGACTGTCGAGTGGCTCTCGAAAAGGCCTGAACGAGAGTGATGAGCTTCCGACCCAGGGCTGTGGTGGGAGGTTCACAAGACTCATCTGGGAAGTAAAATCAGCAGACTCGAGACTAACGGGGTGTGTGTGGAGGGCTGGAGGAGATGGGCGGAGCTTGTGGGGACTCCAGTTTCTGGCAGGGGTTGCTGATTTGGGGGAAGGTGTTACGCTCAGTTTTTGGAAGGATTTTCAAGTCCTGTGGAATATGCAGCTGGACCCGCCTAATAAACAATGAATAGACTGCTTTCAATGTCATGGGGCAGTTCAGAGCCCATCTCTAGATGGGGGCCGCCAGCCCTGCAGGAAAGTCCAGACCACAAGTACCCTTAAGGTGAGAATGCAGTGGTCCGGGGACATGGCAATGGGCTGAGGGTGGTGGAGAGAACAACCCACAGCAGGGACTGAGGCACAGCCATCTGAGAGGGGAGAGGTTGTGCCAGGAGAACCGATGGAGTCCAGTTTCGAGGAGTGAGGGGACACGTGGTAGAGAGGCCAGCGGGTGATGAGCTCTGTTCCCTGGACGTCACTGTGGTCCCATCAGACCCTGGCGACAGGTGCTGGGTCTCCGGGGACCATGTCATCTCCTTGTTCCTGTTCTGTCTTCATGACCACAAGTACACCCATACCTTCATGGTTCCCATAGGGTTTTGTCTTTGGGCCTTATTCTCAGCTCCAGGTCACCCCATCCGTCTGTTGATATTTTCCCGCCAGAGCCAGCAAGCGTTGGTTTTTCTGCATGACCATCTCCTGGATGTCAGGCACTGTGCCGAGCATTTTGCACATGTTATTTCAGGTGTGATTATCACTTTTTAGAAGTAATCCCACAATCACGGAGGTGGGATTCAACCCAGTCAGTTCAACCACAAAGCCCACGATCTTTACACTGCATCCTGCTATTCCTCCCACATTGTAAAAGAGCCACAACCCTGGGTGACACTGAGTGTGGAACACTGTCATCAAGACCCCACGATGCTCATTAAATGTTGGATAACAAGATGCATGAATCCACGAATGAGTGAGTACATGAACTTGGAGCTGGAAACCATGGCTTTGCTTCTCAGCAAACTTCCTGATCTATTGAGGTGACTCAACTCAGGTACCAGTAGAGGACACTAGCAGAGCCCTTTGCAGTCTGCAGAGCACTGTCACTTAGGTCACTGCAGCTCCATGGAGGCCCTGTGTGGAGGCTGAGTGACTTGCTCATCTGGTCAGGAAGTGCCAGCTGGGTCTTGAACCCAGGGCTCTGCCCCCGAGCCTGGAGGTCTCTTTGCAGTGCTGGCTTCTCAGCTAAAGGCAGAGATGAAGGCAAGACCATCAGGGTTAGCAGAGTCCAGGCTGCGAGTGGCCAGAATAGTGGGTTTTACAGGCAGATTCCAATTTCCAAGATGACTTCTTGGTGTTTCTCTGTTTATAGTTACCTCCTTTGTGAGCATTCAGCCAGATGGCATCCATGCAAACTCAAATATCCACCAAAAGTCACTCCTTCAGATACTAAATTCATTTCCATTTATATACCTCACCTCAGAAAGGTCTTACATCTGGTCTTTGATCTTACAGTTTCAGTTTTCAAAGCCTGCCCATCTCCCCTTCTTTCCTGTGCCTTCTGTTTTTGCAATCTTTCCTGGAACAAAACCTGGTATCCTGACACGGCACGTTGGGAGCCCCAACACGGGCACGTCTGGACTCCTGACATGGGCACGTCTGGAGCCCCAACACGGGCATGTCTAGAGCCCCAACACGGGCAGGTCTGGAACCCAACACGGCATGTCTGGAGCCCTGACACGGCGCATCTGGAATCCTGACACGGGCATGTCTGGAGACCTGACATGGGCACGTCTGGACACCTGATACGGGCACATCTGGAGCCCGACACGGCATGTCTGGAATCCTGACACGGGCACTTCTGGAATCCTGACACAGGCACGTCTGGAGCCCGCCACGGGCACATCTGGAGCCGTGACGTGGGCATGTTCGGAACTTTCCAGAGCCCAGTTGTTTCCATGCACATTTGCAGAAAAAGCTGCCATAAAACAAAACAATGTTCATTTCTCCTGGGCCTCCTCTGGCCCAGAGTTTTCTCTGATATCACGTAGGCCTGTTTTAAGGAGGATAAAAAGCTTCTGTGTATAGGGGAACAGTGATTCCAAGGAGAAAGAAGCGGATTCTGCAAGCACTGCGACCCTGAGTACAGTGCCTGTTCTGGTCTCACAAGTCGGGGGAAGGTGAGTGGTCTGTTCCACCATTTGTTTATTTTGTCCTGACATGTCTATGGGGCTCCTGCTGTTTTCAAACACAAGAGGCCCGTGTGTCATTCTCAAGAAACTTGTGGTCCTGCAGCAGGGTGGTCCCAGGGCAAGTCCTGCAGGTACAGGTTGACGTGGTCCAAGGAGCTTTGTGAGGACAAAGGGATGGGTCTGCATGACTCAGAGAAGAGCTTTGAAGTGTAGGCTTCACCTCGATGGTGAACAAGGTGAGAGGTGGAAGCAGGAGGAGAGGGAATTCCCAGGGAGGAAACCTAAGCTTGCTGTATTTGCAGGCCCCCAAGCATTCAGGGCTACTGACTAGCACTTGTTGGGGTCCAGGGCGAGCTGAAGGCCTGGGCCTGGGAAGATAGATCTGAAGACACAAGTGCGGCCAGGCCATGATGGACCCCGGCCACAGTTGATGGTTTTGCTTGCTCGGGGAAATAAACCCAGAGAAAGAGTCATCTTAGAAACAACGAGCGCTCATTCCTCACCCCACCCTCTCCGTCCCCACAACCCCGTCACAGTGACAGCTCAGAAAAGCCTGCTGAATTAACCTCATTGAGGACGATGGCTTCTCTGTTGCTCACAAATGCAGCCTGATTCATTGTGTGGCCTGCAGAATCAGATTTTAAATTCTGTCTTAGCTTTCGCCTGTTGGACTCCAAATCCCAAACCCCTTCTCACCCACCCACATGTTTTCCGGGGCTCAGGCCTCTGGCAGCTCCTCCTCAGGACCCAGATGGGCTTCGGGGCTGGACCTCCATTCATCACCACCTCAGAGACACTTTGAATCTGCTGCGTGTCCCATCGGGGAATGTGATCTATGACATTGTCTGGGTCAGGCATCCAGCCTGTGGGAATTAGCCCTCTTCTCAGCCATTAGTGCTGCTGATGGAGCACCGATGCCATCACATTTTGGACATAATTGCTCCTATGGTCACTCAGCGCCAGGGCTGGCCACTCTGTTTCGTGCCATCGGGCATCCAGATCCTGCCTGGGCTCAAACTGGCTGAGTCACTTCCCGGCTGAGGACCGCTGGTTAACTTTCTCTCTCTTCTTTTTCTCTTTTGTTCTCAGGTTCCTTGGCTGTAAAATGAAGACCTTGGGGAGGTTTCAATAAAGATACATATAAAATGTTTAGTGGTGTAACTCACTCGGGGTATAACTAGTGACTGTTGTTAACGTGAATAGAATGTGGTCCCTGTCCTCAAAGAGCTACAGCCAGGAGGGAAACCTGAAGTTCAGAAGATAAATGCCCTGTGGTTTGATGAGAGCAGCCTAAAGAGAGACTGCAGGGATGGGCAGTGTGCAGGGAGGGCAGGGTGCAGGGAGGGGCAGTGTGCAGGGAGGGCAGGATGCAGGGATGGCCAGGGTGCAGGGATGGGCAGGGTGCAGGGAGAGGCAGGGAAGGGCAGGGTGCAGGGAGGGGCAGGGTGCAGGGAGAGGCAGGGTGCAGGGAGAGGCAGGGTGCAGGGAGGGGCAGGGAAGGGAAGGGTGCAGGGAGGGGCATGGTGCAGGGAGAGGCAGGGAGGGGCAGTGTGCAGGGAGGGCAGGATGCAGGGAGGGGCAGGGTGAAGGGAGAGGCAGGGATGGGCAGGGTGCAGGGAGGGGCAGAGTGCAGGGAGAGGCAGGGAAGGGCAGGGTGCAGGGATGGGCAGAGAGGGGCAAGGTGCAGGGAGGGGCAGGGTGCAGGGAGGGCAGGGTGCAGGGAGAGGCAGGGAGGGGCTTGGTACAGGGAGGGGCAGGGTGCAGGGAGGGCAGGGTGCAGGGGAGGCAGGGAGGGGCTGGGTACAGGGAGGGGCAGGGTGCAGGGAGGGGCAGGGAAGGGCAGGGCGCAGGGATGGGCAGGGAGGGCCAGGGTACAGGGAGGGGCAGGGAAGGGCCAGGGTGCAGGGAGGGGCAGGGAAGGGCAGGGGGCAGGGAGGCGCTGGGTTCAGGGCGGGGCAGAGTGCAGGGAGACCAGGAGCGCCAGGCAGAGGAGTTGGAGCCAGGAGCACAGGGCACTTCCTGGCGGGAGCACCCCACCCCCATCATATCCAGGGGATGCCCAGTAACTGGGAAGGAATATGGAGCTGTTCTTTCCAGAGCCGTCCCCAGAACATGGTGCTTTGGTCACTCCAAGTTCATAAGAGACCCTGATGCCATATCAGCTTTGGGTATTTTAGTCCAGATGGAGACAGTAAGGGCCATAGGAAAAAAAATGACCCTCCTGATTGAGATGTGTTTTTTTGTTCTCGTTGTTCAGACACTGAAGAATAAGGAAAGAGAAACAAAAAGAGACGTAGACAATCTCGCCAATCCCTTCCTCTCCTACTGCACACTCTGCTCCGCTTCCCCTCCCTCCAGCCAGCAGCAGAAATGGTCTACATCGTCAGTGCCGACGACCTTCCAGGCAGGAGAGACGGGTTCGGACTTGCTGACACCTGGGATGACCATCACCCAGGTCAGGTGGTGAGGAGGTCCAGTCTTTGGTGAGAAAACAAATGTGACAAAGAGACCGGGGAAAGGAGACATCTGAGTGCCGTCTTCGGAACCAGACGGCTGAGACAACAGCCTTGTGGTGACGTCACAGGAATCGGAGCAGTGAGACCTCTGTGCCCGGGGATTCACTGGGTCACGTCAGCCTGCCTGCCCACAGCATCTGGGGTCTCCCCATCCTCTTCCCCCACACACACATAGTCTGTGTGATTTGGACTTTGTGACAGGAAACCCTGAGCGGACAGCTCCTTGGATCTGGGCTTTCTGTGGTATGGTCATGTGTGTTACTCATGGTTCTCCAGAGAAACAGAACCACAGGAGATATGCATATATATATTTACGAGCGAGCACTTTATTTTAGGAATTGGCTCTTGTGATTATGGAGGCCAAGAAGTCCCACGATCTGCTATCTGCAACCTGGAGACCCAGGATGACCAGTCGTGACAAGTTTGAGTCCGAATGCCCAAGAACCAAGAGTGCCGATGTCTGAGGGCAGGAGAAGACGGACATCCTGACTCAAGCAGAAGGAGTGAATTGGCCCTTTCTCTGCCTTTTTGCTCTGTTCTGGCCCTCCCTGGACTGGATGAGGCCCTCCCACATTGGGAGGACACTCTGCTTTATTCAGTCAATTTACATGCTACTCTCACCCAGACACACCCTCACAGACACACCCAGGAATAATGTTTAACAGCTCCTGGGTAACCCCTGACCCAGTCAAGCTGACGCATAAAATTAACCATCACAGCACTCGTTGGGGAGGGAGGGAGTGTCCCACCCCACTCGACACACGAGGCGGCACCCAGTGGGAGTGACCAAGGGCTCCACTTGTACTCTCTAGAGGAGAGCTGTGGAATATGCCCCAAAGCCAAGATAGGGGGTCTTTTAATAGGTGGAAGGTTTCATGACTCTTTAAGACTTGGCCTCTATCTTCTAGGTGATGGGGAGCCGTTGATTGTTGTAAGCAGAGGAGCGTAGGTAGGTCCACCGGGGCAGGTGTGTTGGAGGCTCTGTTAGCTGACTGTGGGTAGTAGATGACGTTGGAGGTAGATAATGAGGATCTGCCTTGAGCAGCAGCTGGGGAGCTGGGGAGAGAGCAGAGTTAAGCACGCTAATGGCCAGGTAGGCAGGGCTTGGCTCTCGACTGAACATGGGGGTACGTTTTTCCAACAGCAATTCTGTGACACCAACTGGGGGTCCAACGATTCAGTTCAATTCTGACGCTAACTACCGGGACTCAGCGTCAGACTCCACAGGTTTAGGGCTCAGACCCACAAGACTGCCGTCACTTCAGACGCCAGTCACAAGGCCCAGGGCCACTTGCACTTCTGACCAACAGGCTGTAAATTCAGGGGGTCTTGTGGCCCCTCCAACCCCTCAGGTTGGATAATTTTCTATAATGACTCGAAGAACTCAGCAAAGTGCTGTACCTGTGATAACCAATTTGTTATTGGTTAAAGGATTCAGATGAACAGCCAGATGAAGGGGCATAGAGGTGAGGTCTGAGGGGGCAGAGCTTCCGGCCCTCTCCCTGCACCCGGATGTGTTCACCAACCCGGGAGCTCCTGAACCTCATTGTTCCAGGATTTTTATATGGGGTCTGTCACCTAGACGTTGTTGGTTAGCTCATTGGTCATTGGTAAGTGAATTTAGCCTCCAGTCCCTCCCCTCCTGGAGGGTGGGGGGTGGGCTGAAAGTTCCTCTGGGACAGCCCCATCCTGAAGCTATCCAGGCCTCCATCCATGAGTCACATCATTACCATAAACTCAGGTGTGGTAGAGAGAGCTCCTTAGGGTAAAAGACAGGCCTATCTCTGGGAAATTCCAGAGGCTTAGGCACTCTGTGCCAGGAGCTAGGGAAAAAGACCACATACATCTTATTGGACCACAGGACGGGCAAGGTTAAAGGAGACACAGAGGGTGCTGGCCAGATTTCTGACTCAGAGCCCTGGTCAATGACGGGCGAAAATTGCCATCAACCTTGCAAGATACTGCTCGCTCCAGAGAGTGGCCGGCTTTGTTCTTGCCTCCCGCCTGGCACTTACCCATGGCTCCCGCCAGATTTCAGGTTCCATTCTGCTCCTTTCCCTGCTTGCAACCCCACGTGCAGGTTTCCGTGGGAATGAAGTGGAAGAGAAAAGGCCAGCGTTCCTGAGAACCACTACGTGCTGTGTGATCTTGTTGGTTAGACACGATTCTTCCTTTATTGCCGAGGACACTTCAATAGTGCTTCCACTTATGCTATCTTGGTATTTGAAGCACATCTGTGAGATAAGTAGAATGAGTGTCTTTAGACCCATTTTATAGATAAAGAAAGTGAAATTCAAAGAGATTGAGTCTCTCCCAATGTCTTCCAACCAATAAAATGACAGATTCAGGACTCAACTGATACTTGGCTTCCAAATCTACGTTTTTCCATGATTCCTCACTTAAAATAGTTCTACAAAGAACCACATGCTACTTGGTATATCCTTGTATTAACTGCAGATCCAGCTAATATGGTGGGGTTAACACGTACCGACTGGAGATATAGCAGAAGCTCCCGTCATCTAGAAATAATGAGATGTTTCAATAAACCTACATTTGAGGCTGCCCTCTGCTTGCAGGAGAAAGAGACACATCATGTGAGCATGAATTTACATGGAGTCCCATATTAATGTAGTCTCAGTGACAAGTTCTGGGGCTGGGTGGATCCCCTTCTCCACTTCATTGGAGGTCTGGGAGCAGCGATGCTCAGAACAGGGGTTCCAAACCCATAGAAGATGCTCTATCAATAGAGGCACAGCTGTATCACCTTAGAACTATTAGCATGCTGTTGAGAGATGGCTTTTAAGAAATAAAGTCAATCTGATAATTTTGCCGTACATTTGGTTCCCATAAAATTGACCTGTCTGCACTCATTTAGATTTCAAGATAGAAAGGGTTGTCTTGAAAGTGTTTCCTTTCCTCTAATAACAGAACATAAGATAGAGCCTGGGATAACATGGGCCTACGTGTAAATCCTTGAATTTTGGTTATTTCAAAATAATGACTTTTTGAATACATATTTATTTGTAACTGCTTTTTAGGGAGATTGTGCTGGACACTCAGAAGGGGGAGGGACTAGTCAAACACAGCCCTATTTTCAGAGAGGTTAAAATCTGGGGGGTAAAAGAAGGTTTAAAATAATGAAGGCAACGGCAGAGTATGAGATGTGTCACACTGATGCTGCTATACTTGGGGGAAGCATTCGGGGGACAGGAGAGGCTCAGGGAAGGTGTGACCCAGCAGAACCTCGGAAGGCTCAGGGGCCAGCACACGGGAGAGGAGGCAATGGGTATTTCATGGTGAGGAGGCGGAATGAGCAAGTGCAGATGCCCCACAGCACAGGTGTGTGTGTACGTGTGTGTGCGCATGTGCTCCTATGTCTGTCTGCGCGCGTGTGTGTGTGTACGCGTGTGTGCTGGTGTGTGTGTGTGTGTGTGTGAAGCAGTGGAGAAGGGCTCCTTGGAGCTGTCAGGGCCTGGCTCAAGTCAGATACCAAGAGACATGGTTGAGTCTCCAAAATCTATCCCGATCCGGGCAAGTGAGGGAGGGTTTGGGGGGTGGTCTATGCTCAGAGGGAAGTGTGTTTGTACGTGTCGAGGGAGAGTAGGTGAGGTAAGAAGGCTGGGAAGAGACATCGGGTCACCGGGGCACTCTGTATCCAGCTGGGAGTGTGTATTTTATTCTGCTGGATGTGGGATAACCGCTGGGAGGTTTTGGGCGATGAAGTGAACAGGACATAACTGTGCTTGGAAGTGGCCCACCTCCTGTGGTGATGTCGCTGAGGTCTCTCTCGAGGTCGGAGTCTGTGTCTTCCGCCTCTCCTGACTGAGGCCTGGGCCTCGTTGCTGTGCTCATATGGGGTGGCTCAGGCGGCGGGCAGTCACCTGTGTTAGAGCAGCCCACGCTCCTCTCCCAGTCCCTCCAGATCTCCGGTTCTGCCCACTTGGAGCCCTGATTAACGAAAGCCGCTAAGTAGAGTGCTGTGTTCCCAGCGTTCTGGACGTGGCTGGAAGCCAAGCTCAGAAGACACAGATTCACTGTCAGAACTGATGGGAGAACCTGGGCTGCCCCGAGGGGAGGACCAGAGGCTGGTGCCAAGATGATGCCACCTGCCACCATCTGCCCCTTCCCGCCCACAGGCCGAGTGGGCGCCTACTCGGCCCAGGCCTGACATCTCCTCTCTGCTGTGCCTCCATCCTCCCCACCTCTCCATCCTACATCCTTCCCATGGCAGTGAGGGCAAAGGGCCCAGTGTGGGGGGCTCCTCTGCACACATGTAGGGACGTGGGGGAGGAGGGGCCCGCAGGGAGCACTGACTTGTGGGAGGGACACAAGGACGGCTGTCACAGCCCCTGATGGCTCTGGACACTGGACAAGTTCACCTTGGACAATAGTTCTCAAATCCTCATCATCCAGGCTGCACCGAGACCAGACGAATCAGGATCCCGGTAGGAGCCCAGCACCCTTATTGGAGATTACAATGTGCGGGCACAGCTGAGAACGACTGCCTGAGACGAAGGGTCTGTGTGGATCCTCCACGTGTGGACGGGGAAGAGGTAGCCCAGGGACCACCCAGAGCTGGCTTGACTTATCGTCCCCAAAGTCACCTGCCTATTTGCTGAGATTTTAAGGGGCTCAGAATACCACCCCATCACCCTTCCTGGAGACTGGAAAGTTCTACCAGTAGAATAATTTTCTTCATTCGTTCATTCATTCCACAAACATCTGTTTAGCACAGAGCACCTGCCGGTGCTGTGAGAGAGACTGAGCAACCAGAAAGGCCTGGACACAGCCCTCCAGACGTGGATTTCTGAGGAGAGAGGAGCAGATGCCTAGGACTGTAACCTCAGCACACGGGTGGTCTTGTGGAAGAGGAGTGTGCTCTAAAGGGTCGGCATGCGGTGAAGGAAGTGGTACACCGGGGACCACGGAGGGAAGGAAGACCTGGCAGGGAGGCAGCGTCTGTGCCCGGCCTGGGCTGCTGTTCAAAGCCAGACCTCCAGTCCCGCCCAAGAGAAGCGCTATCTGCAGATGCGGAGCTGCGTGTGCAGGGGCTGCGAGCAGGAAACCACTTGGTGGGCTGGCGGCATGAGGCACAGACGTGGATGGCAGGAGGGCTGGAGCCAGGCTGAGCTGCTGACTGTGTGCAAAGCTGGCAGAGTGCAAACGAGCGTCCCATCCGTGCACCACAGCCTTGCCTCCGGACAGCCGGATGCGGAGGCCTGAGGTGAACAGGACTCGCGCTGGGGAGCTCACCCAGGAGGACTAGCCCAGGCGGCAATAAAGCCCATATTCCTGCAGGCCGGAACAGGGTCACATGCTTCTCGTAACTCGTTTAGTCCTCACACGTTCCTGTCGTTGCACTATTTTCCCAAATTGGGGAAGCAGAGGCTCAGAGGAGCCAAAGACTTGTCTCAGGTCACATAGGCAGCTAAGCCATGAACTAGGAAACAGCTGTCCACCTGAGGGTTCAAGAAAGAGCACCCCAGATGCCAGGCACAGAGAAACCCCCAGTCAGAGAGACCTTTGACCCCAGGGAAGCAGGGCCTGGCCATAGGCCAGGTCAGGAGCAGGGGCAAGTCCATCCCAGGAGAGGCCTGGGCCCCAGCAGGGAACGGACAGTGTGCTCTTACAGCAGGGCGTGGAGGGCCTGAGAGCACTGGGCTTGGTCAGACACTGGAGCACTGGAGATCAGGAATCCTGGCAGGGTCTGGGGTGTCCTGAGAGCTTGGGGAGCATCCTCAGGGCACTGCTTGTGGGCATCCCATCATCCATCTGGGTCCACGGCAGAGACGCGGCGTGACCCTGAGCTCTCCCAGCTTCTGGTGGTTGAGGCTGTGGGGATTCCTCGTCCTTAATTGGAATTGAGGGAGAACTGGGATGGGAATAGGACAGTCGGGTGGGGAGACCAGAGCTTGGGCTGTGGGGAGCTCAGAGGCAGCAAAGAGCCCATGAAGCTGCCAATGAATTCCCCGGGGGAACCGCACATTCTGAGGACATCATTCAGTAATCCCAAGTGTGGATCAATCGGTCAGACTCAGCAGGACCATCTTGAAAATCAGCATTCAAGACAGGGGAGTCTGCTGGGCACGGAGTGCCCTGGAGCCCGTCCTCTCAGGCTGTCTCCTCGTGCATGTGCTGGCAAACGGGATTTGTGCCCACCTCCCACCACTCCCAGTATTATTATTTTGAAAGGAATGTCTTGGAGAAAAAAAATCTTGTTTGCTCTTGGTGGAATTTCTGCCCCAGGATGGGAACTATTTTAAGTGTAGAAACCTCCCTTTTGTGTCTTGTATCACACTGCTAATTCAACTCTACCTTGCCTGACTGCCCAGCTCCAGCCTCCTTCAGAGAGCCCTTCCCCGGGGCAGGTCTTCAAGGTGTTTGTCCAAAGCACCACCACAGAACCTCCAGTTTCGCAGAGTGGGAGGTGTGACAGGACAGTGCCCCTTGGCAGTTAGAGATGGGCTAGATGCAGAAAAACCAAAGCTTAAAAAGGAAGGATCACTTCTTCTCGTTGCCTTTCCCTCTAAAAGGGAGTTTCCTCTGGGTTTGGTGGGAGTGTCCTCAGCAGAGGTCCTGGGTGGATCTGGGCAGCATCGTGTCTCGAGAGGGCGTGGGGACTCGGGAAGGGCTCAGTGGTGGCCACTCCAGGAGCTTTGATAGGCAGGAGTGTGAGCCACTTTCAGACATTCAACTGGTTACAGTTGTTTCCTATCAACACTGCCTTCTATGCTTCCAGCAGGGCTGGAGTTTTATCAAAGATAAACCCTAGAAGTCACGGAGCCATCAAATAGAAGGGCCTGGTGACAGCAGGCCAGGCTTGTGGTGATAAAGCCTGGAGGCCAGTAGGCTGTGAACTGTTAGTGCCCTATCCCATCACTGGATAGTGAGGCCTGCCTTTAACACAACAGAGTGAGACATCCTTGCTGCATTCCTCCATCCCTGGAAGGGCTGCCTTGAGCTCCCAGAGACTTGTCATCTCATCATGATGCCGTCAGCATGAGACTTGATGGACCACCCACACAATGTAGATGCCCCGTTTCTCTCACCTTCTTCATTTTGCTTCTATTTCCTCATAAAGCACTTGTGCCTGGATACATAGGATTTGTAAAGGAATTCAGAGGCGCACCAGGAGAAACAGTCTACACTGTGGACATCGCAAAAACTTCTAGAGTTCTTTCTCCTCATTTCTTTTCTTCCAAGTCGCTCCCTGTCATGCCATCACCAAGGAATCCTTCTTTCTCTCTTTCCCCATGAAGCCTCCAGCTGGTTCCATCCCTTTCATCCTGCATGGCACTTCCACCCCACCACAGACTCACCTAGGTCACCTGCCTCTGCCCATTTTGATGGATATCAAAGCAAAATGCCTAGAAAATTAACAGATCTACTTCACCTAGAACACAGCTGGGTGCCCATACTTTTTGTTACATTAATATAATCCCCTCATTGGCAGACGCAATCCTGAGGGTCCCTAAGGAGCCCCCAGACACCTTGTGGTGTATCTGAAGTGGAGCTTGTCGTTCTGGGTTTGAGGCTTGCCCATGGTCTACAGGGTTCTGATCAAAAGAGCAGTGGGAGCCAGCCAGGTGCCACCTCCCAGCCACCCTCTGCAGGAAGGTGTGGCCACGTGACTGAGTTTGGCCACTGTAGGGTGAATGGTGCTACTTTTGGGTCTGCCCATATGAAAACACTCTTGTGGGAACCTTCATGCTCTTTGTTCCTGCTTTTGTACCTGTGTGCAGAGGAGCACTGCAATCTTGAAGTCACACGTTGAAGACAGGAGAACCTGGGCTAAGAAGTTCTGCTGGAGGAATGCCAGCTTCGCTGTTGCGGGTGAGAATGACGTATCAGCCCTGGCTCAGTCGTTAGATATTGGGGAGTGTTGTCTGTCTCAGCAGCTAGCGTTCTCTGAGTTGGTAAAGAAGCTAATAAGGACTTACTTTAACCAGTTCGCCTACTTTAAGGCTAAATGCTGCACTAAGGGCTTTCAGACTTTCTGGAATATGTTGTTTCCCTCACGCTCATCTCCAGACCCTAGGATGCACCCTCAGACACTTGAAAGGGCAGGGTGTGTGCTGTGGGTGTCTAGACTTGGGCAGCGACCTCCTAGGTTTTGGGAACCCAGCCAATTGAGGACAGTGAGGGGAGGCCAGCGAGAGGAAGCCAGTGTCGGGTAGCCAGTGATGGGGGACCAGCATGGGGAGGCCAACGTGGGGAGGCCAGTGTGGGGAAGCCCATGATGGGAGGCCAGTGAGGGGAGGCCAGTGATGGGAGGTCAGTGAGGGGAGGCCAGCATGGGGAGGTCATGACGGGGGGCCAGAAAGGTGGGTGGGGAGGTCAGAGAGGTGTGGTGTGAGCAGAGGGGAGATCTGCTCTGACCTACTTTAACTGGATCCTTCTGTTTTCTGAGAAGGGCTAGTGCAGAGGGCAGGAGACCCTCCAGGAGGTTGCTGCTGATCCGGAGAGGGACAACAGTGATAAGCAGACATCCAGGAGCAAGATGAGGGCGATACGCTGGGGTGGTGGGTGAGTGGGTGCACGAGCTGATGGACCTGGTGTGTGAGGAAGCCAGGAGTCAGGGTGACCCCCTGATCTCTGACCTGAGACATTGGTAGAGTGGGGTTGTCTCTTACTGGTTTGGGCAAGACAGGTTGGGAAATGCTGAGAATGATGCTTTGGATCAGCTAGATTTGGGGATTTGGAGCTGAGCCTCCAGGATTCCTTCTAAGGAGGGGCAAGCCCAGTGCAGTGACTGCTCCTTTGCGGCAGCTCTGAAATCTGAGGGAGGATTTACACCCCAGAGCCGCCCTTGCTGACCAATCTAATCACTCTGAATCTCACTTCACTGCTTCTCCACATCTTCCTGTGCCCCAAGACCGGTGTTCTTCTCCAGGATAGATGCTCCAGAACCTTCCATACCATCATGGTGAAGCCCCCTTCCCGCAGGCTTGTGCAGTCAACGATAATGCACATGTATCACAGCTTCTGATGGGTCAGTTTTCCCAAAGAAATCTTCCATCCCTGAGTCACACACAATCAGCAGAGCGTAGACAAGCACACGTTATTCTCACCCCTGGGAAACTCCATCTTTGCTGCAGGAAGTCCGACAGCAGGAGGCCTGGCCATCTTTGAGAGGGGCGGTGGGTGGGAGCGGTGAGCCTGGAGCAGGAGCCCGGGAGCCAGGCAGACCCTCCTTTAATTAAAGACACTGCACAGCTCAGGCCTCCAGGGCTGGCGTGGGGTGGCTGGGGGCCCCCGACAACCTTGGCAAAGTTCTGAAGATCTTCGAACAGGACGTGGCATCTCCTTAGCGAGAGTCTAGGCCAGGTTCACTGTGTGCCATGGGGACACCAGTGAGGGTGTCTCAGGAAAGGACCTGCTCGTGGTATCCACCTGCATCAGCCGTTCTGCTTCACATGGAGGCCCCCGCGAGGGATGCACAGCCTCCACTCACCTGCGTGCTCTGTGTGGGGACATTGGGACTGGGAACGTCCTGGGACAGCCTCTCCCTCCCCATCTCTCCTCAGCTGTAACAACTGGGGAAGACTTCTTCATTTGCTTATTACCAGCAAGTCTCCGTAGGCTGGTGAAATGCCATACCTTTCCTGGCACTTATTTTGCCCAAATGTGCTCAAAGTCAGACTATGAAGAATCTCCGCGCTTTCTTCCCCCCTCCCTGCTTGACTTCACTTTCTCTGTTTCTCTTTAGAGAAGAAATGACCTCCAAAGACCACTTTGAGCACTTTCATGTGAGAGATCCTTTCAACAGATGGAGCTGGCCGGAAATGAATCCTTCTCCTTTTTGTCCGCCCCTCACATCAGGGGCGCCTGGAGGAGCTCGTCAGGCTGAGGGAGGACGTGGGAGGCCTCCAGCTTGGGGCGGCCCCCAGCTCCCTCAGCGGACGGTGAAAGGGCCCTGGAGGGGCTCAGTGCCCACCATTCCCATCACCCCAGAAGGCACCCTCTGGAAAATACGTCTCTGTTGGGCATTATTGGGCTCTCCTTGGAAGAAGCATGGGACCCCCCACTGTGTCCTTTTGGGGAGTTTGCATTTTCCTGGCACGTGTTCGGGGTGTTGGCTTGTCCCCCGTGGATTCAGGGTTCTCAGCCCTGGCATTCCAGAGCCTGGCCTTGACCAAATACCCTGCCCCTGACCAATGTCTCATACCCCACAGGCTCAGGCTCCATGGAGAACGTCCCTGGGGTGCCCACCCTGGTGTCCGAGCTCTCCTGGGTGGGATGCAGGCTCCCGCTCCCTCATGACCTTTGCTGTATGTACAGGTGGACAGAACCCCAAACCAAACAGAAAGGCCATTTTTGCTGCTTGTTGAGGACCCCTGGGTGGGACACTGGGATCCCTCCGTGCCCTGCACAGCCGACCGCTGAGATTCTGGTGAGTGGAGTGAACACCTGAAGCCTAGGTTTCCTTATCTGTGAAATGGGAAGATTAAAACACACAGACAAATGTAGATTTTTCAGGGCTACTTTAGGACTGAGTGAAAAGGGACACCCCTTGGGCTGCACACTCTGGGTGCTCAATGAATGCTGATTCGGGGAACAAATGTATCAGCAGACAGATCAGGAGGCTCCTCCTGCAGGAGGAGTAGGTTCTTGACCTCCTTCTGTGCACGGGTGCACGAGAGCCATTCTAGAACCTTCTGAGGAACTCAGATGCATAGGTGCGGGGTGGTTCCAGCATCATGGGCCTCCCCTGCTGGGTGGCGTGCTGGCGAAGGCAGGAGGAGTGACCACAGAGGACCGGGCCCAGGGCCTGGGAGGACTGCTCTCCCCGAGGTCACCCGTC